>NC_136512.1:60823600-61013600 GCF_053919585.1 Euprymna scolopes | reverse complement strand
CAATACTTCAGTAGCTCTTGAAATCTAATCTTGCTCTCAACACAAGAATATATACAGACGATGTTTACTTACGTAACACAGAGTGCATAAAAAAGAACAAAACAAAAAACAAGTGTTGATATTTTTCTTTAATATCCAACAGGTTTCTAAAGAAAAAAAACTTCAGTAAACTCGATTAATCGTATCCGAAACAAGTCAATCCTATTTAAATCAAGAAGAAAGTAAAACATTAAAATAAAAAAACGCGAATTCTGATTCAGCAAAATACATTAATGATGTTTTTTGGCCGAAAACTTAATTGCAATTTACAATATCACTGTATGTGATACGGCAGGTGGTGTAATAGGTGCAAGAAATATGTTGGGCTTATCTGTAGTTTGTAGTAAAATTCATCAACATAAAACAAAACCAGTAACTTATGATGAAACCCATAAAGATATACTGAGCACAGATAACAAAAATACTTTACTGAAATAACAATATACACAGGAATGGTAAATATTTTAAATTATTTTTGGAATTTTAAAAAGGAAACCTCTGTCTTACAATTCGAACTATGCTATACCCTAAAGAAAAAAAAACAAAAGAATTACATATGTATTTATTTAAAGGCTACAGCTATTGTCTTATCACGTTACACAGAGAAACGCGGTAGCTCCTATTATACTTTTATACATGGTTATTTCCGAAATGCAGAAAAACATCGGATATATACATATTCCGCACAAAAAGCAGCAATATGATTATAAATTTCTCAGCCAAATTTTAACAGAACCTGCAACAAACATTCGTTCAAACTTACTTTTAAATATTTCGTAAAGTAATACTTGTATTAAAACAAATTGTAATTAACAGAAGTTATTATTTTGTGGTGAAATCCTAAATAAATATAATGCTATGTGAACCCTTCTCTAGAAAACAACCGACCGACACAACGCATCTGCTGCTGTTTCTTATTTTTTGTCTGTTCTTCTTCACGTGCTCGTCCTGTCAGTGTCTTTCCGATACGCGATTACCAAAGACAGGAATATTTACTTACAATGTTGATAATTAAATCCAAACAGCAAAACTTCGTACACCCTATATAAAGCAGTTGTGGTCAGAATGTGTTTGATAAAAGGAACCCTCATATCTGGTTGTCTAGGCGTGTTTCTCAGTTAGTTGAATAATAGATATGGACGCGTATTATCCAATGTAAATAAATTACACAGTAACAAGATGACATAACGGGTGGAATTATATACTGTTACTAGATTTTGGAAAACGTTTTTCGTAGCTTAGGAAGGTAATCTTAATAAACATTTTCATAACACAGAAATTGCTACGTATTATGTATCTTTCTTATTTATTGTATATCCTGACGCATGATCAATCAAAATACACACTTTATAAAAAAGAAAACGTTTTTAATGTGTGTTTTTATAAGCGTTGAAACAAAATAAACGCAACATAGATCTTACGTTTATCTTCCGTTCCCGGTTATTAATCAAGCGTCATTGTAATAGTATCACTACTATTACCTTGCTCAAGTTATTGTTTACACTAAATTAATCAAGCCCCCATTAATTACACGATGTAGTATGTTAACAATAATGCAACTTTTTTTCATATCTCATATAACAGAGCCATAATGCTCAGTAATGATTGTCTGGGTTGTTCTTTCCATACAGCTTTGATTTTCTCTGTTTTTTTTGTAGATATCAAAACATCTCGTTATTTTCAATGATATGTCTTTCGCTGAAAATATATTTTTCTGAGTAGGCGTTTATTTATTAGCGGTCAGACTCTGATTTTTTTTTCTTTTGATTGTAGGAAAATATATTCTGTATTTGAAACGATTTATTCAATTTGACTTATAATACATAGCTTGTCTGGTACTTGAAGACATGAATCTCTGTTGACGATGATTATTTTTTAGTCGACCTCAGGCATTTTGTCTTCAACAAACAGATATAATTAGAAAAATATATTTCTATCACTTTTATTTTATAAACATACGAAGTATCAGCAAAACAATCATATACAACAAGACACGTCGTTGTATATTCAGTATTACATGATTATATCTATTTTTATCCTAAAACAGAGTTGAACAACTTTTGTTTTTTTTTACTCCTTTTTATATACATTTGAATTACACAACTCATACGGCAAACTATTTCTTAAATTAGGATTATTTTACAGGTAAAGGTTCTTTAAGTGATTACAGGCTATACATGAAAACAATAGCGGTGACTTCGCGAGAAACTTTTGTTTCAAGATGTGCACAATCTCCAATCACTCTTTTTTTAAGTAATCATTGTTAAATACCAGTGGAAAGTATATATATATATATATATATATATATATATATATAGATAGATAGATAGATAGATAGATATATTTTTTTTCAGAATAATGGAATACAATAAATGTACTGATGTGCTAATCCAGTGAATATCGGTCTTACAGAATATTATTGAATGTAATATTTTATATAAAGATATCCCGACTAAATAAAATTGCTCAATCTAGATATCTATAAAAGTGAAAATGTCTATATGTCTGTGTACACTTCCCTACGCAATAACTCTGTCAATTTTTAGTCTCCAGCCTCGATATTTGATATTCAGGGGATTGAGATTTGGGAAAATCTTTCTGATCGGTTTTCGGCTAGAAATTTGTCGGTTAAGGGGTCAAAGTTCAAGGATGTGACCTTTGAGAACTCTACCAAAGTCCCCCGACAATTTTCGGTCTAAACACTTGAAATTTTTATATAGGTTTCGTGGACATGGATCTAACTCAATAACTTGATTTGAACACAGAACTATAAATATGAAAGGGTCATAATAGGGGTCACATCAAAAAAATTACCTCTGCGGTGTCTTCCAAATTATTCAGACAATTTCTGGTCTAAACATTTGTAATTTTACATAATAGATAGTCAAAGATTGGGCAAGCTTTTTAATCAGTGTGGGTCGAAATTTTTCATATATATAAATGTATGTATGCATGTTTGCATAAAACTTTCGACAGGTGCGACGGAGTTTTACAAGATCAGTATCGTTTTGAGTTTCGACCTTTCAGACCGCAAATATCGAAAAATTGGCTAAAACATTAATAACTTCACCCTCAACTGAGCATTTTTCTACAGGTTGGCCGCTTTTTTGCCTATATTTTCGAAAGTCATCCTCTCCTTTCGATTGCCTATCCTTAATTTAAACCTATGTTACTTCCGGTTTGGCGGTGGTCGTAACAGCAAATAGCTCGCGTTTTCCTCGTTCTTTTCCTCCTTCGCGGTAGGGGTTCGAGCCTGCCTTCATACTACCACTTTTTTTTTTGCTCAACATACACATCCAAACACCCGGCAAACGCCGGGCTGAAATGCTATTATACTAGATAGAGCAATTAAATCGTAATTTAGAAATATAAAAATTTTTAAACAATTTGCATTTCAAATATAGAAGGTTTATTGTATGCAAGACAAAGAATACAGTATAGTAAAATATATTTCCTTAACCCATGAGGGTTCGATGTTGATATATCTCATCGAAGGAAAAATATTAGTAAATATTATACAAGGTTTACACCTAATTGCTAAAGGTAATAAACATTAAATAAAATGTTCTTAAGGGTTTTAAACCATTTAAGTTTCATAGAAAAACGGAAATTTGATATTGACGCAGCAAAAAAAAATACAAAAAGGAAATCGAAATGGTATCTTAATCCTGTAATGGAAGCTCTTGGCATTCGGCAGGTAAAAAGATCCAACGCGTATTGAATTCCCCGTAACCTCCACCTACATCCCTTTTCTAGTCTATCTTTGTCCTGCTGGTAAAACCACAGCGTACATAACTTGTGGTCTCCTGTCACATAGATGAGGCTTTCGGATCGCAGGGTCCGCAGGGCACTGTTCTTATATTTCTCAGTTCTTGCCGACACAATTGTATAAATATGTCCATAATAATGTTGAAAGCTATATATTCCGACTAGCCGAAATTGGATGTGTCCAATGGATTATAGATGATAACATGATATATTTCGTATCGGCTTTTTTCGTTCCCAGAGTGGTACAGACCCACATCTTGTATATTCCTATTGCCCACCAGCGCGTTACATCCGAGAGCTTTATAGTACTCTACACGTTTTTCTTCCGGACTTATGTGCAGTTTGATACGGGATGTCAGTTTGCGCTCTATACACTCTAGAACTTCCAATTATTGCTCGAGAGAGCCCCAACGCCAGGGCGTCTAGATGCGCCCTTATTTGTCCAGTCCACAAAATTAAGGGATGTTCGGTCTGCCTTAACCGGCTTTACATATGTACGACTTCAAAGTATTTCTGTCAGAACACTTTTCCTCTCCAGACTTTCACCTCTACTTTACTGGAGATGTTCCACATTTCGTCATTCAGGTTTTTTAATTCCGCAATTATAACATTACATTTTCTTGATTTTTCGCAACTCACAGCCTCGTAATATTTAATACCGAGACTCCCTCTTTATTTACCTAGACCAAAGATTTCTGCTTCTTTTCTACATTGAATTGTTCGTTGTTTAATTAACTAAATATATCTTCGGCGACCATGCAGAACAGAGCTCCCACAGCTCGCTTATTACAGGTATCGTCGCTCTGTTTTGTCTGGTTCTGAACCATTTCATACTGCCTATATAATTACATTGTTTAGCCCACCGGTGCTGTAATAACCGTAAATCTGCATCTTTATAATTGCTAGTCAATTGCTGCCAAGGCTTGTATAACATTGATTCTTCTCGATATTCTCTAATAAATAGCGAGTCACGGTCTAAGTCACTTACTATGGCTACCGACCAATTCAACTTCGTGATTATTACTTAGCTCGTTTTTACTAAAACAAAAGCAGACCCCCTTCCTATTCTCAACGCTTCCATCCAGAGCAGATTCATGATGTACATTACCATGACCAAATACGTATTTGTAAAGAGACGGACTGATTCGTTTGTCAATGACACAGCTGTTTCTTAGAATTTTCGCATTTAACTTTCTATATTCCTCGGGAATTGCTAATTTAAAGGGTCCCAAATTACTACGAAATCCGAGAATTCATTTCACTACGTTGTGCTTTTTTTCTTTTTCTCTATTCCGAGTACTTCTTATTCGTAAAAAGCCTTGATTACCTATTGACTACACACAAACTAGAGACACTCTAAGTAATAAAATGATCGATATAGGAAACATCCAAACTCCGATCACCGCCGGCACGACCGAACAGGGCATTGCTTGGCAACACAAAATGTCCGTAATCGCTACCTTAGGTACTTTTCCATCGAGGTTGTTTTCACGTCCGACACATTTTTGGAAGATGCCCTTAAGGTTATGTATATCTTTAAGCGCAGCATCAATAATATTTCACTAGTATTCCCTCAACATGCATTGTTTTCGTAGCAAAACAATATTAGTATTAACATTTTGTTATCAATCTCAAATGCGTCCAGCAAGAGTTTTTTTTCTTTGTTTTAGTTTGGGTCACAGACTAAGCAATTGGAGTAATCAAGGCAATCGACAATTGCCCGGAATTGTGGACATAATAAAAGCTTCAACCTAGCTCTATTATAATTGTTATAAATGTAAACTTCTACTTCCATGCGTTATCTGGTAAAAATTAAAATAAAAGTATATAGCCACTAGATGCATAATATCGGTGCCGAGCCCCCCAAAGATTGTACAGAATATATCGCAAAATGAACATACATTATTTGTGACAGAATTAGGCATACAAGTTTATTTTTTAGAACATAGAACACAATGAAAGGTCAATAGGGCATACTAAAACAAACAAAACAGAAAACAAAATATGCATAAAGATTTACTGATTAAAACATACACTAGAAATGTAAATTGTGATTTGGGTCAAATTACTTATTATTCATTGGCATACATGCAAAATTGTAAATAAAATCTTGAAAAACACGAAAACGATGACTGAGTCGTAAATAAATATTGAAGGTTAATCAGTAATGTACTTAAATATAACTGTTTTAAGAAAGCAATTATTTGGGACACATGGAAAACAACAATACAATTTAATGGATTTGCTTGTAACTACTTTTTTATTTCTCAAAGATAAAACTCTAACGACAAAACGGATGAATGTAAAGTAAGGTCTAACTGAAAGAGTTACTTTAATTTGTATCAGCCGGTTTGCGATAATGCATCATATTGAAGCCATAAAAGTTGTCAGATAATAGGGAGCCGCTCTTTCATACAAAGTTACCGTTCGCTTCATTAGAAAAATACTAACGATGAATCATAAAGATTAAAAACTAGTATTTTATCAGAAGTGGAATTCAGTAAATGTGATTCCCTTGAAAAAACAAATGAAATCTACGTTTGTAATGACTTTAGAACGAATTACTCAGTAGTAAAAAATACTATTATCCACTATGTAAGCGTGAACACTTTTTCACTAAGCTGTACAATCTAAAGCACATTTTCTACAGTCGATTCATCTGGCGTGTACCTTCAATTTCTAGTTGAGAAATATAGCTATATGCTATGTTAATAAAAATGTATATTTTATTTAAATTCGAGTAAATAGTCTAAGAAGAGGGAGTAGCTACGGTTATTTTTCAGAAAATTAGTGATAATTAGATAATTAGTAAAAAATTAGTGATAGTATATTTAAGAGCTTTGATTTCTCGATAACAAAAATAGAGGATATTCTCGCAATTACTGAGAACTAAGAAAACATAGAGAACATTTCCAGAAGTTATTCTCTCTAATACAAGATTTTTGGTGTAAAATCAAATAATAATAGCGTGATGTCTTCATTGACAAGATAATGTGACACATCGTGTACAATAACAGAAAAAAAACAGAACAGAAAAGGACCAAAACTATAAATGGTATTTCGACTCCAGTAATATTGGATGGTTTTCAACATTTTTTGTAGAGAAAAGGTCGTTACCTATTACCTGGCAATTATTCCCTCAATGCAAATCCTACAATTCTCACTGAACAGAGTGTACGGATTGATATATGGATGTCAAGCGGTATTTAATAAACTAATTAAATAAACTGACGCCAGATTTATTCCTCAAGCACTATGACCCGAAACTAGATATTACTATCGCAATTAAAGCGAGTTCACACGAAATAGGAGCCTTACATTACGTATAATACTGAACAAAAGTAACTATATATATATATATATATATATATATATATATATATATATACATATATATGTATATATATATATTTATATCCAGCGGTATGTTCTCTGCTCTCGCTCAGTCTATCCCCCCTCCTTCTCTCTCTCGCTCTCTCTCTCAGAGAAATCCTAACTACATTTCTAGTAGTAGCTTTTATTATTTTCGCAGTTGAAATATTCGTCCGATATTTACACAGATGATTATTTATATTGCAATAAAGAAATAAATCCCTTTTTACAATATTTGGGTCAAAGAAACGGTTACTTGTCTACAAAGTAAAACCATACTAGTGAGGCGGGGCAATATCATGGAAAGATTTATAATTGCAAATCGGACATGCTGATGGAATTTAAAAGTCGATCCAGAGACACAGCAAACTTCTTGAAGATGCATCATTTGCTTTCTTTTTATAGTTATAGTGAAATTTATACCTATGATGCACAATATTTTGGTAATTTTATACTCACCCTATGAAATTAAATACGAAGCATAAAGACGAATGTATTAGTGTTACAAATCTGAAAATCACAAATTAACAATAGTAAATACAGGACAGTTTTTTTCTTATATACAACGAGATTGTCGTCATACACCAAACATAAAAAAGAGATAATTAAAAACTTCCATATGAGTAGCCAAACAAAAAAAAAAGGAAGAAATAATTACCTCATGCCTAGTTACGTACACTGTCAAATAGTAGACAACGGTAGCAAGCACATGTCCAACTCATGCAAAAAGTTGTGATTTGACGGTAAATGGACGCCCAATTATTTTATCTATAACATAAAAGGGCCAACTTTGGCGTAGAATTCTTATGGATTTTCCGAGGCCACTGCATGATTATTATTACATAATATTTGGGAAAAGCTACATAAAGTCGTCAGATGTGCAACGATGTAAGAGACTCAGGACGGGAGTAATTATTATTTCCCTGCAAGGATTGCACGTGGTTTTGTTGCCGACTGTTTTGTAAGTGACCAAGCGAATCAATTTACGTGCACCATCTTCAAGGAATTCTGTAGAACATTCCAAAATAACAATGTAATGAGTCCCCAGTAATAACCGGAAAAAAAAACGAGCAAGCAAAACTATTTGTCGACATGTTGAAATAAGCAACACAGAGAAGTATGCGTCAACACTACAGCACTCGCACTGCAACAGTTTCAACAGGTTCATCAATTTATATTTAATCCTACCACACCATCAGTAGTATCTCTGGCGAAAATCATGTTCTAGCAAAAGAGAAGACCCATATTCAAATAAACTGTTTCCAAAGCCATCAACAGTGACAAGGACTCATACTTTGTCTACAAAAACACTAAGAACAAGAGGAAGAAATATTATTATTCAAAACAAACAAAAAAGCATGTTGATGTAGAAGGCAAAATGCAGTAGATAACAGAACCGGAAATATCGTGTACCTGATTAACGACGTAAAATTAAGCATAATAGACTAGATAAAAAGACTAGTAGGTAAGTAAGCGTCGGTCGAATAGTGCAGTACAATAAAAAAGAGGACATTTAGACTATCCCTGAGGCTGTCAACATAAAACCCGCCTTGGTAGCCTCAGGACGACACCGATCGAGAAAGGAAAAAGTAATTCTCGGATCATTTGACTGTGGATCCATAAAAGAAAATGTATTTGCACCCTTTGTGGAGTAAAGGCTTAGTCGATGGGGGGGGGCGTCTGAAGGAGTTACCCCTCTACACATTATAAACTTGTACAAACATTTATGAAACATCTGAGAGTTAATACGGTTGTGGTTTATGATCATGAACTTACTCGAGGCAGCGTAATGTATAAATAGTTGTATTTTACTCTCTTGTATAATATAGTCTTGTTATAACGATAACCGTTGCTCTGGCCTAAATTGATGAATACTTCATTGGGCTATAAAAGTATCTTGATAGGTTTCGTTTTTGCCAAATAAATCTGATCTTTACTAATTTTACACCCCCCCACATATATATATATATATAATATAATATATATAATTAGCATGTGAAAATAAATAAATATATATTCTTTCACACATTCTCAATATATATATATGTATATATATATATATATATGTATATATATGCTTACAGATTGTATACATATTGTATAATCGTGTAAATAAGATTGCATTAAATTATTCGTAGTAATAAAACAAGTTTAATCAGATATAAAACACTCAATTTACGAGTTAACGTAATACTATAAATATGAATTTTTAATTAAATACGCTAAATTAAAAAAAAAAGTACATATTTATTTTAGACAAGTAATGAAAAAAACACTTTAGAATATTTTTTAATAAACTCTTAGGAAAAATATTGCATTAAGTACGCTAAGCAAACATTAAAGTCTGCAACGTGTCGCGTTAAATTCATTGCTTTGTTAGCATGGATTAGAACATTGAAAACACTTTCTTCCGGATTATATTTATTGAAATTACCTTGGATCATACGATTGTGCCTACGTGTTCCAACATTGCTTCTTTTATGATTTTTATATAAGCTTTGTATTAACAAAATTTATGACAGCCTATGTATATTATCTTCATAAAATATAACTGATTACATAAGCTACAACTTGGAAATATATTGATTAAAAATATACAAATATGCAGATGAATTAATATCTATCTATCTATCTATCTATCTATCTCTCTCTCTCTCTCTCTCTATATATATATATATATATATATATATTCAAATCGGTATAAAACTAATGATGCATATATTTTACTACAAATATAAGTTGAACATAAACAGAGACAGAAGTTTTACCATAAAATATAGTGAAATTTTGTTCACATACGTTTTTTTACATACGTAGCGCCATTTTCATGCTTTTATAGGCAGCGATCTAAGAGTGGCTGGGTGTTTGTGTCCAACGTGATTTGTCACTCACAGATCTTGTAAATCTTCAATCGAAGAACGCATCTCGTAACTGGCCTAACATTTATTGCATCGGCCTCGGTAACGTACAACAGATGTATATATGTGTGTGTAGCTCAATTCAATTTGCTTCTGCGCGAAAGAGTTAATAAGGCATTTCTCATTCTGACACCTGCTCATGAGAGATATTGCTTTCAACGAAAATCTGAAAGATTCAGGGTATAGACGCAGCAATTAAATTATAATAAACATGCAATTCGAATGGAATAAAATAAAAGAGCATCACTTTTAGAACAGCTTCTTTTGCATACGAATTTATTCAGAATGTACTAATGTTTTCAATTAATCCATACGGAAATAGAAATATATATCACACCGCACATTTTCCAGACTACTGATTAGGATAATCTAAAGTGGCTTCCACGCATTAAGTCCTTTTTTGTTATTATTATGATGCCCTAATATATATATATATATATATATATATATATAATAGTATTCATAGTATATGAAAGAATATACAGATACGTCATCTTGAGTTGAGCATATTGAGAAGTGATACCCGAATTACCATTAGCCTATAAAGTGATGCTCTTTGTGTAGAAAAATCGAGCTTAGGTATGACGGACGATGTCAAAATATCGTTAAACTTACGACTCTCCCGGAAGCCGCCGATAGCATATATATATATATATATATATATATATATATATATATATATATATATATATTTGTGTGTATATATATATATATTTGTGTGCGTCTTTATATATATATATATATATATGTGTATATATATATATATGTGTATATATATGTATATATATCCGTGTGTGTTTATAAACACACGCACGGCACACATACATACAAACACGCACACACACATGTATATATATATATATATATACATATATATATATATATATATATATATATATATATATATATATATATATATATATATATATATAGAATGCTACACATCTGTCTGTCTTTCTGTCCCCGTATTCTCAAATTTCATTGCCCGAAACTAAAAGACGCAGAGCGACACTAGGGGCCTTAAATAATTGTTTTTATTTTTTACGAACTGTTCTATTGTATGTTTTTATCCGGTTTAAATAGTTTCTAAGGGGGTTAAAAACGGTCAATTTAAAAAAAAAAAACTCGTTAAAGATTTTTGAACATCAATCTTAATTAATTTTTAATTTTAAATGTAAAACTGTTCGTATGTGTGTCACGTTGGTACAGTGGAAACGAGACCAGAATTTAATCCTATCGTTTTGCTTTCGATTCTAACTAATGGCTCCCAAATATATATATATATATATTTTACGTTTGAAATCACGACTCTATAATAATATTTACGAAATCTAAACAAAGTGAAATATTCCATTTTAGCATATTTTACACCCGCGCAAATCTATGCGCGCTGGTATATATATATATATATATATATATATATATATATATATATATATATATATATATATATATATAATTTGAACAGAATCTGAATATATAGATATGTTGCAGTTTTTTTTCATTTTGAACTGCTTTAAACCTTTAGCACTTACTCATTTTTCGATCTCATTTCAAACAATTATTAGCTTATGTATCACCTTCTCGGCTATATTGTGAAAAAATTTTTTTCGTTCAGTAAAACAAAAGTTATGATTAAGCTTTGGGTGTTATAAATCGTAAAAATAAGGAGGTGTCGACGCGTTTCCATAGCAACTTCGTCGCTTCAGCGACTACTGTCGCTATTAATTCGTTGGTGTTGCAAAAACAGAAGTAACACGTGGAACAGAAAGAATAAAAACATGCACGGAAGATAATTGCGAGGATTATATTAAAGGCAGACGAGTGCTGTACATTGGTATAACATATGTGATTATATGAGGAAAAATAAGTCTGAATTAAACAAAAAACAAATGTATTTATTGAAAGCCCGGAAAATATTGATTACACTAGGAAAATGAGAGCATGAAAATTAATATGGTTTAACTTAAACATGCAAAGGTAAAATACTATTTGTTTAAATGGGAAAAGAAAAGCACAAGATATTCTAATAAAAAAAGAATAAATTAATACCATAACATATTGCAGCATTAAAGTGTTTTTTTTAAATTCAATTTATAACATTATATTATCAAGTCTTGATGCTGCAATATTTAAAGTTATAAATGTACATTATTTTTAACTAGAATATATTCTCCTTTTCATTTCCAGTTTAAAAACTAGTCCTTTACATGTTAAAGCTTAACCATATTATTTGACATGCTCGCATCTTCCATGCAGCATATATATATATATATATATATATATATATATGTATATATATATATATATATATATACATGTATACCTACATATATATGTATATATATGTATATATGTGTGTATATATATATGTGTGTATATATATATGTGTGCATGCATTTATATAACTTTTCTCTCGATATTTTTACTTGTTGTTTACATTTGAACATTCGCTTTCATAGAAAATTACACGTACTCCAATATCGTTTCGCATTTTTCTTTAGTCTATTATTAAAGAGATTAGGTATATCTGAGAATTATGCGAGATTTCTGCGAAGTGAAACGTCTTCCATTACAGAGGCGTGGACTTCTGTTTTCCTTTCCGCGTCTCCGCTTTCTCAAAGTCTAATGATTATTCTCATGCTAACACGTTTTTACGTGAACTGAATATTGATAAGTGAGACCATAATAGGATAATTAAGATAACCACGTGTAAGAAAAGAGTAAAAATATTTAAAAACACCTTTGCAAGCTATACATATATATATATATATATATACATATATATATATATATGTATATATATGTATATATATATACGTATATATATATGCTACAGAACGTAATAATTACTCTTCATAATAAGGTTATTAATAAACACGCAGTGTTCGAATCAGATTCACTTAATCATTTGAAGTAGAATTACTTGTATCATTAGCAATAAGTATGTAAATTGTGTTCGTATAGCAAAATAATAAACAATAAATGAAAAACTTTATTTGATTATAATAAATTCTCATTAATGATATTCTCAAACCTTAATCGTGTATCGTGCTTAAAATAGTGTAAATTTATATTCATATTATAAAGGACATGACATCCAAAGCTGTGTAATTTCTGAAAACTTCCAGACATAATTTCTGCAACCGTCAGTATTTACAAGGGAGGTAATCCTTTAGAACTTATATTCAGCGAGATTTTCGTCATACACCAAACATAAAAAAGAGATAATTAAAAACTTCCATATGAGTAGCCAAAAAACAAGAAGAAATAATTAGCTCGTGCCTAGTTACGTATACTGTCAAATAGTAGACAACGGTAGCAAGCACATGTCCAACTCATGCAAAAAGTAGTGATTTGACGGTAAATGGACGCCCAATTATTTTATCTATAACATAAAAGGGCCAACATTGGCGTAGAATGCATATGGATTTTCCGAGGCCACTGCATGTTTACTATTACGTAATAGTTGGGAAAAGCTACATAAAGTCGCCAGAAGTGCAACGATGTAAGAGACTCAGGACGGGAGTAATTATTATTTCCCTGCAATGATTGCACGAGGTTTAGTTGCCGACTGTTTTGTAAGTGACCAAGCGAATCAATTTACGTGCACCATCTTCAAGGAATTCTGTAGAACATTCCAAAATAACAATGTAATGAGTCCCAGTAATAACCGAAAAAAACAAGCAAGCAAAACTATTTGTCGACATGTTGAAATAAGCAACACAGAGAAGTATGCGTCAACGCTACAGCACTCGCACTGCAACAGTTTCAACAGGTTCATCAATTTATATTTAATCCTACCACACCATCAGTAGTATCTATGGCGAAAATCATGTTGTAGCAAAAGAGAAGACCCATATTCAAATAAACTGTTGGCAAAGCCATCAACAGTGACAAGGACTCATACTGTGTCTACAAAAACACTAAGAACAAGAGGAAGAAATATTACTATTCAGAACATACAAAAAAGCATGTTGATCTAGAAGGCAAAGTGCAGTAGATAACAGAACCGGAAATATCGTGTACCTGATTAACGACGTAAAATATAGCAAAATAGACCAGATAAAAAGACTAGTAGGTAAGTAAGCGTCGGTCGGATGATGCAGTACAATAAAAAAGAGGACATTTAGACTATCCCTGAGGCTGTCAACATAAAAACCGACTTGATAGCCTCAGGACGACACCGATCGAGAAAGGAAAAAGTAATTCTCGGATCATTTGACTGTGGATCCGTAAAAGAAAATGTACTTGTACCCTTTGTGGAGTAAAGGCTTAGTCGATGGGGGGGGGTCTGAAGGAGTTACCCCTCTACAAATTATAAACTTGTACACACATTTTTGAAACTTATGAGAGTTAATACGGTTGTGGTTTATGATCATGAACTTACTCGAGGCAGCATAATGTATAAATAGTTGTATGTTACTCTCTTGTATAATATAGTCTTGTTATACCTATAACCGTTGTTCTGGCCTAAATTGATGAATACTTCATTTGCGTAAATTTTAAAAATGTTAAATATATAATGTGATGCGACGTTTTCAAGCATCTATACAAAGAACTATAGTTAATATGTAGAAGTAGGAAATCATATAAAGCAATCAAAGGTATTTCCTAGTGAAAAAATCTCTTATCTTTATTTTTAATATAAATTCTATGAACGTGATAGAATAGCTTAATAAGAACTGGCAGCCAGTGAATGGTAGAAAATAATAATTTTGTACGGATTAATGCAGAAATTAAACCAACTACATTTGAAAAAGAAGTAACAGACATTAGAAAACTAACAAAAAAATCTTTTTTGTTGCATTTTTTATTTATTGAAATAGTCAGTTTACCAATCTGTCGCATTTCAGTTTTTGCTATGCAGCTACATATATATTATGTGTTTTTTATATATAACTCTAAAACAAACTTATACCAAAAGAGACTAGACACGTATTCATGACTGAATATTTAAAATCTGTTCAATAGTTTCAGATTGAGATTAACGTTGTTTAATGAACAAGTTCATAAAAACATGCAATTAATTGTGTCAGTATTCTTTTATTATCACTCTACTCTCCTATTTTCATAATTATTACAAAAACGCAATCGTATCCATTACGACTTACGGTTGTGTTAATAAATCTTGCATAACCTCTTATATGCTTAGGATACATAAGCCACGTGTCATCGATTCAAGAGATCAATAGGCAATTTAATATCAAACACTTTTCTGGATGTACCTTAATGTCACAGTGCGGTAGCTCATTTAATGGTAGGCATTACCATTATACATTAAGTGCTGTGTAGATAAAACAAGGATTTATGAAATAAGATATTCTTGGAAAGGAAAACCAGCTCATGGAGACGATTAGCGGTCTTATAATCTTATATTGGCAACATAGTATTAACATATCTAAAATCCCTGTTGGTTACGAGAACATAGTTGAAGGCAATATCCAAATGATTAGCAAGAATATTCATTAAGACAGAAAATTATGTCATTATAGCGATTTATTAGGAGGTAGCGGGTATTGAAGGCTACAGTTATGTTGATCAAAACGTGACCATGTTTGTAACTATATGTCTTCCATAAAAGTAGTAGCTTTTTTCACGGCTTAGCAATAAAGTATAACATACTACTTCAAGTATGTTAACTGGCAGGCAATCTATATCCCGGATTTCTTAACAGTATATCTTACGAAATGTTAATTGCAAATCTATGAATGTGTCATGCATGCAGTTATCCATCTAAATACTGATTAATGTTTCCTTTGCTTAACAAGCTAACTACAATGAACACGCATCAATTAACAAAATGTAGATGGAAAATGAAAATATTTTTTTATTCCGAAATACATTAACATATGTAAAAACATTTTTTGACGAGAATTTAAGTAAATATAATCATATGTAAAATGAATAGCAGATTTATGTTAGTGCGTGTGTCTCTATGCTCTGCTAAAAGTAAAAAAAAATATTAAAAAAAACACGATGACACGAGGAATAAAATAAAAAACCGGGATCCAAATCCATATCTCAAGATTTCAAAATGAAGTTCTGGGTATATTTCCTACTTTTAATTTTACTTAATATTAAAGACTCTGATAGACAATTTTTAAGGAAATCATAATCAATGAAAAAAATGACAGTTCTGTTTTTAAAAGTATATGCAGATTAGTTAACCTTTATTATGTGTGCTTGTATATCTATGACAGAGTATATGAAGAAGTTGGGTTTCATAATTTTTATAAAGTAAAATCAGAATTTCCGATATCGATATCTGTGCAATAACGAACCTAGAAGTTATGGGTGTATAGAAGATATATTTCTATGATAATATAACCGGACAGATTTTCACTGTCTACTTACGCCAGCAACATTTTTATTTTGTCTTTCTTGACTGTGGGATGACCTCCTTCGTCTTCCATTAGCTTTTAACCAACTACAGAAGTTTGGACAGAAACAGTGAAATGTGAAGGCCTCTTATTTTCGGAAGAAAATATTTGAAACGTTGTTTTCATTTTTATGTTCTGATTTGGTGTTTGACGAAGCAAAAATGGCAGTTCATTTTCTCTCTCTTTTGGCAACAGTTTTTTTTATTTTTTTTTAAAAGATCACCGAAAACACACTGAATAGTTGCTGTACATCTTGGTAAAATTTCAAAATATACTCTCATTAGCATTGCGTCAATATCATATATTTATTTATTATGACACTTTGGACATTTAAATCGATAGTAATATTTCATCGTTAAAGAAAGCATTTTATTATATATGTACGTGTATATATATATATATATATATATATATATATATATATATATATATACGTACATTATATATGTACGTGTATATATATACACGTACATATATAATAAAACACGTACATATTTAGTAATATATATATATATATGTGTGTGTGTGTGTGTGTTTGCCAGTGTGTATGTCTGTGGGTCTGTGTGTGTACATGCGTATACGAATGAATATATCTTAAGCTTATCTAAATTTCGGTATATCTTCTAGAGAACTTCCATATAGATGTTTCTATACATTTTATCACTTCTATCTCTTTTTATATGTCGTTAAACAAATATGGTTAAAATATCATGGTGTTTGTGATTACGTTAGGTTTTAACAAACCGCATTTTAATTGGTTTGCTACGAGTAATTACTTTTCCGAAACATAATGGAGTACAAATTAATACTCGTTTTCTGATTTTTTTTTTACCACGCAATACTAACTTCTAACAGTGTCTATATGAATTAACTATCGTTCTGGTCGAATTGCGCCGAGGTACTTCAAAATTGGCTGCGTCACGAATCATCTTGTTTAATTTATGTCGTCGATCGGTTGCAGAATGCGGCTTATTAGAACATATAGCATGAGATCGTGTGAATGGCAATGCAGAACCAGGTGAGTCCGATAATATCGCCATGTCATTTTATAATCACTCATGCCTTCAGCTTCCCAACAACAGGTAGCCAATGTCACATCCAGCAGGGATAGAGAGAATCTTTAAAGTAAATTACCAATCTCATTAATAAAGTACAACAGACGTCGTTGAAGGAAGATGTACGGTGGGACGTGTAGATTTAGTAAGTCACGCAGATTAGAACCAAGGACACGACCTCAAAGGCGGCAACGAAGAATGTTTAGAAGACAGGCATTGTCCAAAACTGATAGTTTGCGAGGATCCGTCGGTCAGGTCTTGCAGGCATAGAGAGGGTGAACACTCACGATTGGCGGGTGGATGCGTTCTTTTATGCCTAAGACGAATTCCCTATCGGAACAACAAGACCTGGTTGAGCATTCAGAAAGCGGATACCATTCGCTGTTTTATTCGGAGTGAAATTAGACTCATAGCTGATAAAGTAGTGCACATTAATTTTGTCCAGCGCAACCGTCTTAAAAGTCATTCTACTTTTGCAGAAAGTGGTTAAACCCGCATCAGTTTAGTTTATTTTCCCATTTTATTGCAAATTTAACCCTTTGTAGCAAAGTTAATGTCAAACGTTCATTAGTGTAATGAAACTCCATACGAAAATGTTATCGTAGCTTTTGTGAGTGTTTAACAATATGCTAAAATGATTTGAAATAATACTTTCATTGGAATGTTTTAATTAAAATATAAACACGGAATGACTTCCATTTTAAATGTCAAATTCATTAACTTAAATGTGTTAATGTTCGCTTGAATAAAATTTGTAATATTTTATTCTAATGTTGAATCTATTTGGAAGCATTATTTTTTTTTCTATTTCATATAACTCATTGATAGGAATCGATAATTTTCATGTCTACTTTAATTCATCCTTCGGGAAGAAATCACTTTTTTTAAATTGAGATTATCTATATTTGCGTGTTTTCTATATTAATGTCAACCTGATCTGATTTTCAATTACTTTGGATAAAATTACGGTTAGCTATCCAAATAAATGTAATCCATTTTGAAGTTTCATTATTTTATTATAAAATACTTTGCTTTAATCCGTTAATATTTAAAAATCACATAGAAACTTACACACTAACACACACACGCGCACACACATACATGTGTGTTTGTACATATATATATATATATATATATATATATATATAACTATTTCATTTATTCACATAAATTTACTATACGAAAGTATAGATTTATGCGTAAACTTTAAGTATTTACTTCAAAAGTGCTTAATACGTAGGTAGAGCTAGTTAGTAATTTATAAAATATATATGGCGATTAAGCTACACTGAATATTCTGCGTTTCATCCTAGGTTTCATTATAGGATTCGTCAGGCTTATGCGCGAATTCTGTCGTTGCTTCTTGTTTTTATACATGTTGAGGATTACTAGTTGGCCAATCAGCTTTCTAGTATCCACCGCGCCCCTTCCTACCAGCCAATGGGCATGCATTTTATCAAACAAAGGATTTGTTTTAGAGCTAGGTTAGTGGTTTTAGGTGGCCGTTCTACTTCTTTTTTTATATACATATAAATATACCTATGTGTACGCCATAATGCACATATATATACACACACATATATATATATATATATATATATATATATATATATATATATACATACATATATGCGTGTGATCGTTTAAATATATTCATGTTTATTTAATTTATTCATTTGTTTGTTTTCTATTGTTATTGTTAGTTTTAAAGCTATTTTGTATCGCTATCCTAGAGTAAGTTTTATTTTGTGAACACAGTTGTTTGCTATTTCCCGCCTACAGTTTAATAGATTTTGAGGTTCTTTAAAGTACAGGATAGAAAATTTTTCATGGAGGCATAATTTACATGGGTCGTCTTAATGTCTGCATGTGGTAGCTTGTCTTATTGTTTTCCATTCGACTACCGGCGAATGTCCGCTTTCTTTGAGTTCCCAGTATTTATTCGCTAGTGTTGTTTTTATACGGTGTTTTTTTTATTTTTGAATGTGCTTTTGTGGTCATAGTATCGGGCTTTGAAATCTAAGGAAGTCATGCCTATGTAATATTTTTTGTTATTCGGGTTTTCTTTTGCAAATATTGTTGCTTGATAGACTACGCTATTTGTTAGACATTTGTTTTGGACTGGGCAAAGTGTGCGGTGTCTACAATTGCATTTATCTTGTTCGTTATTAGTACTTTTATTTATGGTATGGTTGTACTTGTCCGGGGTTGGTTTGTTATTATTATTATTATTATTATTATTATTATTATTATTATTATTATTGTTATTATTGTTATTATTATTATTATTATTATTATTATTATTATTATTTCTGCTAGTGTTATTTTTATTTCTGTTCTGGTGTCTACTTTTTTTATTGTTTATTTTGTTGTTGTTTACATTGTTTTCATTTAGTATTTTGTTATTATGTGCCTTAATTATTATCTCTAAATTTTCGCAACAACTGTAAGATAACTTCAAGGTATTTTTATTGAAGATTTTGTGTAAGGGGTTGGTTGCGGGAAAGTGTTTTTCAATAAGATCTAGAAATTTCTTGCCAAGTTTTGTTTTTAACAAAAAAATATTACATAGCCATGACTTCCTTAGATTTCAAAACCTGATACTATGACCACAAACGCACATTCAAAAATAAAAAAACGCCGTATAAAAACAACACTAGCGAATAAATACTGGGAACTCAAAGAAAGCGGACATTCGCTGGTAGTCGAATAGAAAATGATAAGACAAGCTACCACATGCAGACATTTAGACGACCCATGTAAATTATGCCTCGATGAAAAATGTTCTATCCTGTACTTTAAAGAACCTCAAAATCTATTAAACTGTAGGCGGGAAATAGCAAACAACTGTGTTCACAAAATAAAACTTACTCTAGGATAGCGATACAAAATAGCTTTAAAACTAACAATAACAATAGAAAACAAACAAATAAATAAATTAAATAAACATGAATATACATAAACGATCACACGCATATATGTATATATATATGTGTATATATATGTGCATTCTTGTGTACACATAGGTATATTTATATGTATATAAAAAAAGAAGTAGAACGGCCACCTTAAACCACTAACCTAGCTCTAAAACAGATCCTTTGTTTGATAAAATGCATGCCCATTGGCTGGTAGGAAGGGGCGCGGTGGATACTAGAAAGCTGATTGGCCAACTAGTAATCCTCAACATGTATAAAAACAAGAAGCAACGACAGAATTCGCGCACAAGCCTGACGAATCCTATAGTTGGATGAAACGCAGAATATTCAGTGTAGCTTAATCGCCATATATATTTTATAAATTACTATATATATATATATATATATATATATATAGATATGTATATATATGTGTGTATATATATATGTATATAGATATATATATATATATATATATATATATATATATAGTAAGTTATTAAAATATATATGACAACTAAGCTACACAGAATAGTGCTGTTTTCATCCACGCTAAAATTCGTCAAGCTTAAGCATACGCCTGACGAATCCTAGTGTGGATGAAACGCGGAATATTCTGTGTAGCTTACCTGCCATATATATTAATATAACTTACTATCTCGCCTTATATACGTATTGTGCACTGTTGAACGAAATACTTAACGCACACCTAAATACTTAACGCATAAAATTATACTTTCGTATATTAGTTTATGTGATTAAATTAAGTAGTCATATAATTTGCAAAACTTGCAACAGTGAGAAAAAATAAATAAATCTTTTAGATCATGCCATTTTGAAACTTAATGCTTTGCAGAAGTTTAGTAAAGCCATCAGTTATACGGGGATGAGTGTAAAAAAGATAAAACTACCATTAGACACATTTAGATTAAAAATGAAAATATGTCGGAGAAAAAATAATTGTGACAAAAAATAGCGAGAAAAATCTATCAAAAATAAGAAGTAAGGGGGAGAGTATTAGCGGGAAATAGAAAACAACATATAAACTACTATTAAGCTAGAAATATATGCAAGAACAGAATACAGAGACTAATTTAGTAGTGAAATGAACACTCCATGTTATTGTAACAGTTCAAATGAAATCCTTGCGAAGTTAATCTAAGTTCACAGCATTCTGATATAAAAACGCATCGAGATTAATCATCGTATCTAGCGAGTTGCTACTACCAAATAAACTCTTTTCAGTCCCAGGGTTTTTTCCATGTCCTCCGGAAGATCTTCGAATTGTAAGCCAGTGTTTACTGTCAATAATTTTGTGTACGTTTAGACAGGTCCTCCATATTTTTGCGGTTCCATCTTCAGAAACGAAGAGTACCACACCACTGACGATCTAATTTATTTCTTATGTAGCAATGTCCGGCAGATCGTGCTCTTCTTTCTCTTATTATTTAAGAGATTCCGGTCAGTTTATAATACAGGCGGCTAATTGTATTATCTGTGTTCCAGTGTAACTTTAACACTGTCCGAAGCATTCCAGTTTAAGTCCCATATAATTTACTTTTTTTTTTGCTTACTGAGAGTCCAAATAAGGATGTTCAAGGTAAATACAAAAACAAAATAAAAAATAAAATCGCTTAAAACCATAGTGAATATTCAACATAAAAGGCGGAACAGATAACTGAGAGAGGTTCTTTACCAATTCTTATTGTAATTGCTAGTTAGAAATGTAAACAGTGTACAGCTTGGGTGTCTAAAATCAAATGAATTAACCTGCTTTCCAAAAGAAACAAATAAAAAATAACCTCAACGTTGAGACTATAAAAAATAAATAAATAAATAAATAAATAAATAATAATAATAATAATAATAATAATAATAATAATAATAATAATAATAATAATAATAATAAAATGGTGCAAGCATAACCATATAACACTATTGCAAACGAGAATCACGAACTTCTATGGGGCAGGGACATACAAACTGATCAACCCATCCAAGTAAAAACACCAGATATCGTAATAATTAACGAAAGAAAACTCCTGTCATATCGTAGACTGTGCTTTTCCAGCTGACCACAGGGTGAATATCAAATAGTCAGGTTCCTAATGGCACAATTTTTACTTTTGTGGGAACTTTTTGGAGATTTGCAAACCTATACATTTTTTGGAAAGGCTTCTGTCTCGGGAATCAGAAACTCAAGTTTGCATTTGCCCAGATGCGTATATGGCGGCCGTATTAGATTTATAAAATGGCCGCCGTAATATGTACGTTTTGTAATATCTCGGCTTCTAAATAAGCTGGAACACTGATTTTAACTGCTAAACCTACACTTTCAGGGCCCAGAAAGACAACGGTTGTAGTTATAAAAATCTCCCAGATGTGTATATGTCAGCCATATTAGAAATGGTTGCCGTAAGATATATGTTTTGTAATAAAATAAGCTACTAAATAAGCTGGAACACTGATTTTAACTATTAAACCTATATTTCCCTTGTCAAGGAAGTCAATAGCCAAAGTTATCATTGCATCTTTGTACTCCACCTCATTGAAACACATAATCCATCATATTGGTAAAGAACTTAACAAACTTGGCAGTTAGTCATATACTAAATCAGAGTTATTTTATTGGAAAACCTTTTAAATTTGAATGTTTGTGTAACCATCTTAAACATAATTAGATGTTTGATCATGGTCTAAGCATAGTCACCATCATCATCAACATCATCATCAATATCACTTTCATACATCACAGCTTGGGAATATTCATCGTTTTCCCACTGACTGCTGCACTGACACATGTACGTACAGGCTAAGTCTTTAGACCCGCAGTAATATCTGCCAGAAGAACAGGCAAATACAAATTTGCATGTGGCCATCTCAAGGATGGAGCGCTGGGAGGACCTCTGTGGTCATTGGTATAAGGATGGCATCCAATTTGTTGAAGTACCCATTTTCCAGGAGATCCAGTTGTGAAATCTGCAGAGCAATGGCTGCTTGTACCCATACCCTTACTTGGACATATACTCTAAAAATATGCTGCTTTAGAGCTTCAGGTGTTGGAGGGAGCCTGTCATTTTCTGCCCTATGCTTGCAGAACAGCTGCCATCTCAGTTCGGGGATTGTTTTTATGTTGATCCTTTTTGGCGAGTAAGCTTAACATATAAAGGCCTCCAGTGTTGGCAGCATTCTCTCTGTCACTTCTGCTTAATCCAAAGCATATGCTTTGAGGTAGATCTGAAGCATGGTTGTCTTGCATCTACGAGAGAACCTCCCTGTGTTGTGGGGTCCAGTGAACACATGGAAGGTTACCTAGAGCTCGGCACAGTGCTTCAATTTGTATAACACTAGAGACCATAGAAATGGATGTGTTTTTCAGCATAGTTTGCTGTGACTAGCACTAAAACATCCGTATCTGGGGAGAAAAATGTTAACTGTGCGTCAGGTGGGTTTCGCTGTGAAACCAGTACAGTTTGGTGAATCAGCAGTATGTCTGCTTCCTCATGGTTATTTACTTCAAAGACCATGTCTTTTTTTATCTTAGTGTATCCAGAAACAGATGTAATGATCAGCTTGGATGATCCTCTGCTGTACTCTAGAGTTTGGACAGTAAGATAGTCAGTGAGATCAGCCCTCGTCTTTTCATGGGAGAGAAACCTTCTCATTAGCATATGTTTGTATGTTAGTGTCATCTCTGACTTGATACTGAACAGAAGTTTTTGCTTGTCTTCGTTTATCTCGGGTTGCACTCTTCAGAGAATCTGCTCGATATGTGTAAAAACGGGGATGATGTAATAATAATCTCGTGTTAGTTGCATCAGTCTGTCATCGATGCAACCACTCCGATAGTTGACTGTCACTAGAGTTTCCGTTTTTTTGGTCAGCCTATGCACAAGCACAATACCATCCATCAGTGCTATCTTACGACTTGGCTGATCAGTAGATGTGGGCTCGATAAATCCTGTATCCCTTACATCTGGTGGGTAGAACTTCCAGCTTAAGGGGACAGGTCTTCATGGGACATGTCTTCTCTTATCAGATTATCAAGCAGATAGATTAACTTAGACGTGCTATGGCATGACAGCATTGTTCCATCAGTGCTCTTGGTGTCAAAATGAATTCATGGTTTCCTATGCCCTTTATCTGGTTGATGTTTCGGCTTGACCTGTTCAGTACCATCAGCTTTTCGAACAGGTCATTGGTCTCCTTCCGATCCACAGTATTGTCTTTGAGTTTCACTGTATTTCTTCCTGTTCTCAGAAAGGAACATCTAGTTGTTCTCTCTTTTCACGGTATCCCAGAGGCTGACATCTCAATTGATCCCCTCGGAGACGTAATCCTTATACAACTTCTATCCAGTGACATCAACATTCAAGATCTGTGGCACGTACGCATCTGGGATGTAGGCATTAGTTATCACATTATACATATTTTACCCTTTAGTTGTAAAGCGTTTTTTATGGCTGGGTATGGCTTCCTTGATCTTGTCGACTGTACAATGTGCCCTCTGGACTAAACTTAGTCCAAGCGCATGACGCTCTGTGATTCTGTCAGCCTCCGTGTCAAACTGACTCTTGAACTATTTTGACAGACGTGAAAGTTCTGGTGTGCCACGAAAAAATCTCTGTCTGGCATTGGCATTGTTGGAGATATATATGATGCCAGAGCTAGACTGGGAACACACATTTGTTTCAAGTCAGGTTTGGTATCTAGGGGCTGCACAACCTTCTCATATAGAACAATGTCAAAGGTAATGACCATGAGTTCATCTTCTCCAACTGCCAACAGCCTGGATTCTTGCTGGAGGTTTGTCGAGGTCTTATTCTGGATAAAGCATATACAACAACTCATCCATGCTGTTTCAGCTTATAGGATCCTGAGATTCCCTGGTCGATGGCAAACTGTTCTGACGTCTTGGTTGCCTGTGGTTTGGGATTGTTAAAGTGAAGCATGTCTACATGGTAGAGTGTGACTGATATACCCTTACCATCCCTTAGGATAAAAGGTTCTGCAACAGGTTCTTTAAAAAGAACCAACTTTCTGGTACACTGCCGTGATTGTTCCGTGGGTGGGTCCCTTCCTATCAGGAGCGTCCTCTGCAACATTTGTGTTATCTACTGCGAAAAATACAAAGGTCCCCTTCTTCAGGAATGGTGGTACATAGAGGCCTTGGTATGCTCTGGTGTTTTCTACAACAGCATTTGCCAAATCAGTTTCAATGAGAAGGGCACTGCAATGTGAAATAGCGTAGCCATGAGCATTGAGAAGGTTCAACAGCTTCTTGTTGCGTGTGTTATGGTGGGCAGTCAGTGCCAGTCCCAGAAGCTGAGGGTTCTCTCGTGCTTGAAGTGACGTGTATGCTGAATCATTTCTTGGCTTGTACCTTACCTGTTTACTGGATTTTAACCCATACATTATATTCTGGCACATCGTCAGTGTTGCTCGGTCAACATATTTGGTTCTCTTTACAGTTTCCAGCTTTTCAGGAGGGCCAACCATTATCCAATGGATTAAGGTGTATAATTTATCTGGAATATCGTCATTGTTACTAGATACACGTATGCCATTTCTTTTTGGGTTTTTTAAGGTTGCAATACTTTTCCCTATCACCTGTGCTGTTTTGTAGATTGTCTTCATGCTGTTCTCCTTCTCCTTACAAGTTGTCATTGAGATATTTACCATATCCTCATCACATGTATCTAGGGAATAGAGGACAGTTTGCTTTCTTATGTTTGGTAGAACAGATTCAGGTACGGCAAATAAGTAAGAATCCTTTCCGTCCGCCATTTTCTACTGAATACAGGTACATGACTTTCAAAAACTTCCTAAACAAGCATATTAACATAAGTCGTTTCAATATTATCCATTCCAAGGTATGTTTTATTTTTCTTTCAACAGCAATAAAATTTATCAGCTTAAGCAAACTCGCTTTTTGTAGAAAGGGTTCTTCAGCAGTTTTGCTTGTGTTAGTATCTCGAAGAGCTCGGACCACATTTTTGGTCCAGCAAGCTTTGTGGTATAGGACATCAATTGCATCTGCATCACCTGGTGATGTGCAGGTTTTTAGCCTAGTCCTCAGTGCAGAATTATGGGCCATTTTCACAACAATTTCGAGATTTTTACCTGCATTCCTAGCCCTGATCTGGTACAGTTGTTGGCCATTGTCCTGTTAGCAGAATAACTACTCTTTCTTATCCAGTAGACTTGTATGTGATCGTGTGAATGGCAATGCAGAACCAGTTGTAGAAGGGCCTGGAACAGCCTCTTCTGTGCTTCCTTTTTTCTGGCCAGTTTTTTGGCAAGGTAGTGCCCTGTAGCTAAAGTGTGTGCATTGCGATCTTGTATTTCAACTTTGTTAGTTGCACTCGAATGACATGGGCGATGCCAGACCGCCCTCTCTTCACACATTGTTTCTGGTGTGCAGTTCTGCAGTTGCCTTGGGATTTGGACATAGTCCCCATCATTACAACAAGCCCTCTCTAGAATTATCTGCGGTACGATCCCATAGGACTCTAATCGAGGATGTTGCACCAAGACTCCTTTCTTTTTATCAAGAGACTGGAAGAGAATGCACTGCTTCCAGTTAATTGACTCCTTGGTTGGACATGCCTTCTCTCTACTTTACGACTCACTACTCATGCTTCACCTACAAACACCTAGAGAATAACAGTAAGGTTAGAATAGCGATACAAAAACTACAAGTTCTCAAATTATCAGAGGTAAATTAACAATTTGAATTAGTGATACAAAAGCATATTTTTTGAGGAACGGCTGAAGTATAAATTTGTAAATAATGCATATTTTTATTACAAAGATATTGCAATAAACCAACACCACATATGTTTGAACCCAGTTATGCATCTAACAGTTAATGTTAAAAATGTTGTTGCTTTATTACTACTGCCATTGGCTTCTATGACCCTGAAAATGTAGGTTTATCAATTAAAATCAGTGCTCCAGCTTGTCGAGATATTACAAAACGTATTTTTTTACAGGGGTCATTTTGTAAATTCCAATATGGTCACTCTATACACATCTGGAAAAAAATTATAACCACCACCATTGGCTTCTTGTGCCCTGAAAATATAGGTTTAACAGTTAAAACCAGTGTTCCAGCTTATTTAGAAGTCGAGATATTACAAAACGTACATCTTACGGCGGCCATTTTGTAAATCCTATATGGCCGCCATATACGCATCTGACAAATACAAACATTGATTTTCTGATTCCTGAGAGAATACCCTTTCCAAAAATATAAAAGTTTGCAAATCTCCAAAAAGTTCCCAACAAAATTACATTAGGAACCTGACTAAAAGTATAAACGGAACAAATACACTGAGCAAGCCAGAAAGCTTAAAGGGACATGGAAGGTGAAGAAAATAAAACTAATACCTATAATAGTAAGAGAACTAGGAACCATCGCGAAAAACTTTGAAAAAAATGGAGAAATTGGAATCAAAAGAAGGACTGGGAAATACAATGAACAACAAGAATGGAAACAGCTGAAATATTAAGGAAACTCATTGAATGCGCAGACTAACACACATGAACAACACGCGCGGACCAGAGAAACAGCTGCCGAGGAAAAGCGCTACATGGATCAAGAACATTGAAGTGGCATATCTATAAGTTTGTTCACACCATCCCTAGCTACAATAAAAGCAAGCAAATCGAGAAAAAAACAATATTTTTATATACTTTAAGATGAAATCACAGAAAAGCATCACAATTAAAGGTTGAAGTTGTAAAAATGTTATTCATAAACACCATCAGCTATCAATTTACGTTTTACTGACTTACTTAAATGGATAACTCCAAAACACTCCCGCTTGATAGACCAGCAGTAGCCTGCAAGTATGGTTTCATCCCAACGACCTTGATAACGAACTACCATATTGCTAGCGTCTTCATGGAAGCGCTCACCCCTTGCCTGTCGCTACATCACCCACATTTTCGAGAAAAAGCGCAAAATGGCGGTGTTAAATGTAACTTAATTCTCATATCTGCAACCAGTTGATGGAAACTTATAAGTAATATTTCGACAATCATTGTGTAGTTGGACGCCTTTATTTTTCTCCAGACACGATTGACTACTTTCCAAATTGTCATCCAAGTACGTAATTGTGTAGAATTCATAAACTTAGAGAAATTTGCGTCATTGATTACATTTGGAATTTGTGGTCCATTCAAAGTTCCAGCTTTTAATTTATCTAGCGTTAGGCTTGGACATGTCACGCAAATATATGTAAAACAGTCGCCATTTTTCTAATTATGCTTAGTGTGTGTTTTTAACTATTTTTTCAACCCGCCTTTCAGTGTTTTTTCGCTATTGTAGTATTGGTCGTTCTCATCGTTTTGACTGTTGTTACATTCGGTTTTTCTGCAATAGTTAAATTGGCGTTGTCATACATATGTTAAAGCGGGCGTTAGTTCCTCTATTGCTATATTACTCTTCGAAAGAGATCAAAATCCTCATATAACTTTGAACGTATGAGAAAATCAATTTACTGTGTCCCACGATACCTTTGTTAAGTTGTTCCACCTACCTGAGGGTCGGTAGTTCCGAAAAACGACCATTAAAGAGATTATAGAGTTCAATACAATAATAACTTTGCTTAATGGTTCAATCGTCCGTTCTACAGTACTGACTTTCTGAATTAATCATTTTGGCCAATTTTTCGATATTTCTGTCAGAGAGTTTGATCTTTTTAACTATACCAATGTTGTCATTGTCCGTCGTGATTGTCAAAAGTTTTTAGCAGACATACAAACACACGCACACACACAAACACACAGACGTTTGAAATGTATATAACTAGCGGGGGGTACACGGGGTTGCCCGGATGTTTGTAGGTGTGTGTATGGGGGGATAAGTAATAACCCTGAAACGATGTTACAAAAATCGGAAAACCAAAAAAAAAAAAAAACAGCGAAAAAAACCCGCTGTGTGTATAGGGGGGAGTAAACTAAAGAATAAGCTAAGTAAAAGAAATAAAGAAACGTTGTCCGCGTGTCTAAAGATGTACAAAAAAAGAATAGTTTTGGTCGTGAGGCTGAATTGAACCCGTGAGCCTTGACGCGGAGGTGAAACAAACTCCAACCACTTCACCGTGTAGGCCAAGAGTAAGAGGAATTTATTATAGTGTTAAAATAAGGCTTATAAAGCGAGTGAAAGAGGTGTGATTGAAAGATAGCTACTAAATGAGGTCATCGCGGGAGCGTTATGAGATGACGTAGCAGTATTTTATTTTTTTTGTTTTACTTCACATTAGCGTTTATTAAATTACGTATTTCGTTTCCTGTCTACACATCTCTCCCCCCTCTCTCTCTCTCTGTTTGCGTTTGTGTATGTCTCTCCCCCCCTCTCTCTCTCTCTCTCTCTTACTTGGTCTTCCTTACTCTAAAGACTGTTATTAAAAAAGAAAATGGCGTCTGGCAGTTTTTTTTGTAAAAACTTCAATCGGTTATATTTTTTGTAAGCGTATTTTTGTTACTTCACAATTTTCGCTTGTTATTTTTCGTTTAACTATCGTATCTAACTATTTTTAATGTGCTAACAACTTTGGTAACGTTGTCATAGCGTAGAAGTTCATAGTTTACCTCGTGTGAGGGTTACTTTTTTTACCGATAACAACATGTTTTCAGACTGCCATTAGATCTTGCTGTCGTCAAGATCACGTGACATGACTTAGCGAGCTTTAAATACAAGTTGACCCAAAATAAACGGCCCCGTGTATACTTTGTGTAGAAGAGTTGGCGCCCGTATTTTTGGGGGCAGTTTTAAATCGATTTAAAATATGTAATGTTTGACATTAAAATGCCACTTCCCCCCCTGCAGAAAATCGATCAGTTGACGCACTTCTGATGGTCCTTTTGGGCTAATTTTTCAATATTTGTCGTCCGGAGGGTTGGGCTTTAATATGATACCAATTTGTGAATTTTTGTTTCGTCGGTCAAAAGCAGACACACAAACATACATGCATACATACATACAAACATTTTCGCTTTTATATATATAGAAACGTGTACTTTTTGGACATGTGTGTTTCTATTTATAAATGCGATGGCATGAATCTTCAAAAGGTTATTCGTTAGTGTTTCAACTCTCATTCATAACGATTTATGCTCTTAATAATTTGTAATATGTAAGAAAAATAAAAGAGTAGTAATCGATTGAGTCACTGCTAGATGTTTTGAAATACTATAGTGCGTTGCATTTGACTAATTTCTTTTTGCAATGTGCGTTTCTTCGTGTTTCGCTTTTGCGTCATTTGTCTTTCTTAGTGTGTTGTCACATGAGTTTCTCGACATTCTTTATTAATGTTAAGGCGTGCTTTATGTTCATCACTGTTTTCAGGTTGCTCTGATTTTAACGTGGTTACTTTGCAATAACACATCGTTATTAATTAAAGTAAATGTCTCATGAAATACTATGATGTTTTAAATATTCAATTTTAGCTCATGGGTTCTCAAAATAGTGTTGCCATTTGCTGTGGTCATCCAAAAAGAATTATTTAGGACAAGCAAACAACTGGACTTGAGGTAAACAGAAATCATTGTACAAACAAAGTAAACAAAAGACATGTTATCGGTTTCTCGTGAATTAATTACTATGCATTCTCGGGTAAGCTTACAGTGCATTCCCAACGTGAGTATTCACTTTGTAGTTTACGTAGTATTTAGCGGAATATATTATTAGGGATGTACCAGAAGAGAGATAGAGAGAGAGCGAAAGGGGGGGGAGGGGCATCTGTAAAGAGAGGGCAAAATAAGCAAAGCGCATATAAGAATGTGTGAGGCCTGTTTTAGCTCCTTATCCTTAGAAATCTGAAATGTTTGGGTTTCCGGTTACTCACTTATCGACCTGGTGAAACACGAGTAATTCATACTAGTTTGGATCAAGGGGCACATTGCTCAATAGTATGTTTGGATACATGCGATGGAAAACTAAAGAAAAAAAAAACGGCGAGACAATTCTCTTGAGAACGAAACACGCACATAGACACAAACGCGCATACACACGCATATGAACGCCAAACACAACGCACATGTACAAACGAACACACACTAGCACCCCATCACATATATATATATATATATATATATATATATATATATATATATATATATATATATATATACATATACCCTTTTACAGAACGATGTTGTCTGTGTTTTATTCTCCTTTATTCGCCATACACAGAAACAATGTTTTACAGAGATGTTGCAACGGTTTATGTTCTTAATATCTGTCTCTATTTCTCGATATTCTATCAATGTAGTTTTCTTTACTCTTTATTTCTCTCTCTTTATTCTTATATATGAAAAATATGTTATTTTGTTTTCAAAATTACTGTGCATGCATAAATCAGAATGAAAATAAAACAGCTACATGAACAGCTTAAAAGTCCTGAAAATGTTCTTTTCGCATAAATAGGTTCCCTATTATTATCGATCAGTTCAAAGATCAAGAAATATCTGTTCATCGAATACAGGATTTTAGATACAAGCACACCACATTAATGTCAGCGAACAATAGAACATATAATCTGATGTGTAATACGACGTTGCACGTGAGATATTCTGTGGAATAGCAAACTAATGGCGGCCATTGTTCGCGGTTGCAAGTCATGCAACATGAATGCATCATTTGAATAAAAAAAATGCATACGACGCTTTTATTATTAGTCGCTCTGGATGACATGTGCTAAGGGCAGATAAAATGGTATATATGCAGATACGCTTTGTTCGGAATTATAAAAAAAAACCTGGAGAAAACACGACGAGATAATGCGGCTATAATCAATATAACATATAAAAATACGGATGCATGAGGAAAATAGGATGGGGAAAAACTATAACAAAACATATACCTTAGCCTATCAGAAAAAATGTAAGAACTCTTTGCAGAAACCTTATTGGAGAAACATTAAATAATAATCAAATGAATCCAATAGATCAGGTTTAAGAAAATGTAAATAAAATTAATATCCACACACACCCACACACACACACACGCACACACACACACACACACATATATATATTTGTGTGTATATATATATACATATATATATATAACTTCAGATTCTAATTAAATTTTCTGTATTCACATTAAATTCTACTGAATATTTTTTTCTGAAAAATATGTCTTATATATATATATATATATATGTTCAGCATTACTATATAATTGTTATCGAATATTATATCTTTAACAAAGCCAAATTTTCACAAAAAGACAAGCTCAATATTATTAAGGAGAGCAGACAATAACATTTAATTACTGCTGATGAATAAAAATGATATATTACTTTATCGTATCATCAAAATAATGGCAAAAATATTAAGAGGGTAATGAAGAAAATTAAATTAAGGGGATAAAAATAACTGAATTTCCATGCCCCAAAGAAACTGCTTTCTTAATATTCACCCCTTTATTTTACTTATTGTTCTGATTATGCAATAAACTTATATTCAATTTTTGTTCCTCATGTTTCGTTTAATATTATGCTATCAATATTAATATGAAATCACAAGAATTATATATGTCTTGGTCGTTTAGTAAAAATATCTCGTTGCTTCTCTTTTACTCTGCTTACTCTTTATGCATATAATCTAAGGATTTCCTCCATTCATATATATATATATATATAAATATATATAAATATATATATATACATATATATATATATATATATATATATATATATATATATATATGAGCAACCAGGTTATAAAATATGTTAAAAACACTTTAAAATCAGTTAAAAGATATTCAATTTGAAAAGGAAGCACTAGATAAATGGATAGTCCTTACCCGCGGAGTTTCGAAGAAATACTTTCCTTCCCATCAAAGGGTAGGAATTAGCAAAATGCGGGATCGGATTTTTTATGCAGAAGTATTAGATTAAACAACAAGTAAGTCACAGAGCTTACTTGAAAACAAAAAAAGTGAAGCAGAAGGAATATGGTGAAGAAAAAGGTGATTGCATATGAAGTCTGGTAGAAGGTAAACAATCCAGTGACGGTAAAATCCAAATGTAAAACTTCAAGAAAGTTAAAAGAATTTCCATGTACAAGTAAAATCCAAGGAAATCCCGTAATTGGAAGAAGACGGGCCATAATGATCCAAAAGCAGAAATCCATAGAATAATTCACAAAAATGTGTACAAGGAAAAAAGAAAAGATTCCAATAACATTAATAAAAGAAAAATAAGATATGCTTTTCACTCTGCTTCCGAAACATAAATCTCAATAAGAACGATCCGGGAAGAGAAAGAGGAGAGAGAAAAAAAGGAGAAAAATGATGATAAAGTTAAATATAAATATTAATTCTTTAATATTTATAATATACTTTAATTTTACCATCTTGAATCATTTTGGTAAATTGAATTGCAATTTTTATTTTATATATATATATATATATATATATATATATATATATATATATATATATATATACTTATGTGTGGGCGTGTGTGTGCTCCTTTATATGCACAGATATGTGCGTTTGTGTTTGTATGGTTATATGTAATTTGAATAAAAATAAAACCATTTAAAATAATTTGCATATGAAATGCCCGTTTGCAAGAAGGGTAGTTTATATATATATTTGATCTTGTCGATTCTTCAGTCTAACAATATATAGATTGGATTGTTAATAGTTTACTGACGCGATGAATTCTTAATTTTATGTTTACTTAGGCTCTATCAAATAACACTTACTCTGAATGCCCAACTTTTACAAAGCAACAGTTATTTTTCTCCCTTGCGTGTTTTATCGTAAAGTATGTATGAAAGGAATGTCTAAATTACAATACACAGGTAAAAACTAACCTTTGTGTTTAAAGGTTTCTTCTTCTTCATGCGAACTTTACTCATCTCATCATACATTATTGTGTAATGTACATTCGGCGATAAATCTGACTGATATAGTACGCTATATATTATGTTAAGACCTTACAATAGATATTCATAAGATATTGACTGATAAGTATTGGTAGACGATTGCAGACTCTAAATAGTAAATATTCCAAAACAAATACATTTTAGAAATGTTATAATTAGATATATGAGGAATAAATATTAAATTAATATTACATTTATTTTTCACAGTCTTTTAAACAAAAAAAAAACCAAGGAATATATCGAATTCCTGTCGGTTTTTATATTGAGTTTAAAATAAATCAGTTTGGAACAATTGGAAAATTATTTTTAATAAAGTTCATTAAAATTATTTAAAAATAAGATATTGTATATAAATCATATTTTAATAAAATTTGTGTATGAGTAAATATAAAGTGAATTCTATCAGGCTTATTAAGTGAATATTTGGGAATTGAAAATATTTCGAAATGTAATATATGTGGCTGATATTATGTAATATATGACTTATATTTGATAGGGGTTTACTAGCAAGACATTATCATTTTTCTTTTGTAGAATCGAATATCTAGCATTTCACTGTGTTTTAGTAACTAATTAATCATATTTAATAATGTGGATCACTAATAAAAGTAAATCACTATGATAGAAATATCATGATAATATGTTTTCCGACGGCGATTAGTTACAATTCTCTTAACTTAAAATAACATTAAACAATTATTGTATAAACAATAACCAAAAACGCAATAATTATCGATAATATTGAAATGTGATTGAATTTGCTTATTTAAGAATACGGCAACACGTATAAGATTGTATAATGAGTGAGATTCCATTCTAGACTAATGCTAGTTTGATACAAGTTTTCAATTTCCAGGCAGGAATGAAAGTAAATCTTGGGAGTAAAATTTTTGTGTCTCATTAAAACGAAAATCAATAATTTGGGATCAAAGCAGGTTTTACTTTTAAATTTCTCCTCCAAGACTTACTTCCTCTACAATAATAAAATAAATTTTAAAAAAATATGGACTGACTAACTACCCCGATAAGGCTATTTTTAGCGAAATATCGGACTTACAACATAAACAAAAGGGCATAGAAATGATCTTATCAATTTCCTCACACTTGAAGTTTTACAAATTTTCAAATTTATATTCAAAATAAGTGTCTTCAAAAAGTATGCAAATAGTTTCTTATATATATATATATATATATATATATATATATATATATATATATGTGTATATATATGTATATATATATGCATATATATATATATATTCTCTACCCTGCAACCTCTCTCCCACATAAGAGACGTTGCGAGCCTATCTTTGTTTTATCGTTATTTCCATGGCAGATGCTCGTCTGAACTCCAATCTCTGGTCCCCCTTGCCAGTCTTTCACGAAAAACACCCGTCTAGCTGAATCCACTGTGAAACATTTCCACCACTCTATATCTGTGCCTAAATCAAAACGCTGATTCCATGAACAAAGCTTCTTTCTTAGAACTGCACGCCTGTGGAACTCTGTTCCGTCTGCCGGCTTCCCACCGGACTACAACTTGGATATCTTCAAGTCCAACGTTAGCAAATTCCTAATGAACCGCCCCCTTAAGTAAACACTTCATTAAATCTCCACACTAATGTAATGTACTTGCAATAACGCTTATTCCTGAGTGGCTTCCGGGCCTTGATATGTGGTGATCACTGTGTAAAAATATATATATATATATATATATATATATATATATATATATAATGTTTAGAGAAGGATTTATCTATATTATTGGATTGAACACACTTGCCTTGAAACTATTTATATGTTGTTGATAAAAAAGAATACTCGCCTTAATTACTCGAAAACTTTCTATTCGGCGATTGGTAGACATGTGTAATATTGCATTTTTCTACGTATTGATGAAACCAAGTTTTGTAAGTTACATATTACTGAACATTATATACTTATATGGTAACACTGGGAGCTGAAACACGTTGTGCCCATTAAGCGAAAACCATTTGGAAAATCAGAAAATGATATTGTGTCTATCTCAGTTAATGTGGTATTCTTAAATAATAAAAAAATTGTTGTATCTCCAGTATAGCACTAGTTAGATATTGAAATGAAAATTTTATGTTATTTATTCATATGTAATCACTTGTCGAAGTAGATATAATTGCACATTACAAAGGATATAGATTACATACAACATATAACATTATCTTTAACTAGATATATTACACAGCGCTACACATAGTTTATTATATAACTTACATAAACTATATAACTAAATATATATATATATATACATATATATATATATAATACACCCAGATATATAGATATATATATATATATATATATATATATATATATATATATATATATATATATTAAGGAAGACCGAAGGATCGGTCTGAAATTATGTGCTTTTAGGAGAAACATTTTCGTTTTTGTTTTCAAAATCAGCTTTATATTCCTACACATCAACACATAATACATAAATACAGAAAAGATAAAAACATTTATATATTTTAGTATAGATACTTTATTCACATGCACACACACACATACACAGCTATATATATATATATATATATATATATATATATATATATATATATATATATATTATTGAAACAATACTGTGTTGTATCAAAGCTTTTCGATTATTTATGATTTATATTAATGGACAAATGAAGAAAAACAACTAAAATCATCTGTGTATTTAATATACTTTAATATTTTTAATGCACGGCATAATCGCGTTAGCACACCGTTTCTCGGCGGATCATCCAAGATAAGCAATGTTGAACCTGCGCAGTCTAGGCAGTCTTCCCGTATCTCGGAATTTGGTTCCAGGTGTTTTGTACATACACTTCGCTGGCCATTGTTATTTAACAATGTGGATCAGGAGAGGTGTGGTTGGAGATAGCTTACTTCCCGCCATAAAAATTTCATCCGCACGTACCCCTACGTGGTTATTAAGACTGAAGGAGCTTGTTTTTTTTTTCATTAGTAGGAAGGATGACCTATTTTCTGATATATTTTATATAAAATATGTCTTTTCTTCCTCAGCATAGTCGTAAAAATAACTCAACTGGTGTGGTGGTGGAATTTACATCAGAGAAACACAGCAAATTTTCTGTTACATTTTCGCTATTCGCATGCATTCAATAGATTTCTTTTAACTTACTCAAATGTCGACTGAATTTCTTTAAATTAATATAAAATTGATATGAGGTGTGCCCGTATCTAATTTCTGAAATAAAACATCGCTTTTTTTTGTCATATTATTATTCATTGTAATATAATTCAGAAGACCATGAACACCATTTTTTAAACAGCGTGTGGAACGCTTTTTTTTCAAATGCTTTCAATAATATTAAAAAGGCAATTAAAGACAAATATAATATCGTTAGAATGAACATGACGAACCACAGACAAAGAAACACGCATCTCAGATGCTGATAACACTAACAATATTTTAACTTTGTTACTTTTACATCGATCTTATTGATGTTCCTAATCAATGTGAGTAATAACGGATTCTAATCTGTTTTACGTTGTTCATATCAGTGTAAATATTAGCGCTTTCATTCGTGTTCCCTGCTCTTATCGCAATGGGAACTAATCTTGATAAACAGTTCTATATGCATTCCCGAATTGAAATACTATATTCTTACTCGCTGGCGAATCCTGTCACATATGTAAACACGGTTATTCAGCTTCCTAGAGTATGAGTATCTCTTATCCTTCTGGAAATAGATACAGCCGTTTTTTTCTCAGATTTAAACCGGACAATATCATACAAGTAGGTGACAATAAGAGTAGAACTATGGGAACTCCCAGCCTTTATACTGAAAGAAGAGTCAGCATCAGAAAGGGTAATCATAATAAGGACACGAAGAATCAGAAGTTGGGTGTGTGGTGTAGATTTTACAGATTACAATGCACTTACCATTTTACTACGAAAACCGGAGGAATCTAAATATCGCGTTATTACCACGATACGAACATTTGGCAATAAGAATCTCGTGTAAAACTCATTTTATTTATTGTATTTCTTTTAGTTTTCAATATATTCACTTTCCGCAAAATACGGAGTTATGTTTTCTTTAGTCCCATTAACAATCCCACTCACTGGCGACGAGCATTATTAAAGAAATAGACGGGCAAGCTTGCCGACAGAGTAAACTACACAAAAATTTTACACGTTGGATTATTTTTTAGACTGCAACAATTATTTTTTGCTTATTTTCCCTAATATTATGGTATCACATTATATTTTTAATCTGGCACCCTGTTAAATTTAAACAAACAAAGTACATATTACTTCTTTCACGCAAAACATATCATTGCTATATTTGGATAAATGGTCATGTAAATAAAAAATCAACTTAGAAATAAAAATACAATATATAAAAATATATATGAAGTGTAGAATATACAATCTTAAAATACTATAATTGAGACGTGGGTTTTTGTCATAAAAGTAAGAGGGAAACGACGTGCGTACTAAAATAATGTTAGCTCTGAAATGGAAATGTGTAATTGGCTTCTTTTTTTTTACACAGTGATCACCACTTATCAAGGCCCGGAAGCCACTCAGGGATAAGAGTTATTGCAAGTACATTACGTTAGTGAGGAGATTTGCTGAAATGTTTACTTAAGGGGGCGGTTCATTAGGAATTTCTTAACATTGGACTCGAAGACATCCAAGTTGTAGTCCGGAGGGAAGCAGGCAGACGGAACAGAGTTCCACAGGCGTGCAGTTCTAAGAAAGCAGCTTTGTTCATGGAATCCGCGTTTTGATTTAGGCACAGATATAGAGTGGTGGAAATTTTTCACAGTGGATTCAGCTAGACGGGTATTTTTCATGAAAGACTGGCGAGGGGGGACCAGAGATTGGAGTTCAGACGAGCACCTGCCATGGAAATAACGATAAAACAAGGACAGGCTCGCAACGTCTCTTCTGTGGGAGAGGGGTTGCAGGGTAGAGAAAAGGGCATCCCCCACTAAGCTACGAAGTCTATTTTGTACTCTGTCAAGGCAGGATAGGCTGTTTTTAGCAGCTCCTGCCCAGATATGGCAACAGTATTCCATCCTTGGACGTACTTGGCTTCTATATAGAGAATTGCATCCGTAGTGAGATATCTTCTGGAGCGGTAGAAGGATCCCACCATCTTTCCAGCGACGTTGGCAACAGACTTGATGTACGTGTTCTATTTCAGATCAGGAGTAAAGGTCAAACCCAGAAGCTTGTCAAAACACGGGGCCTCACCCACACGAGAGCCATCCATCACAATTGATGCCAGATGGGGATCAGAGCGTTGATGATGTAAGGATAGGAGTTTGGTTTTGAATGCATTAAAGGTAACCAGCCACATCTTCCCCCACTGAACCACGCGCTCGAGATCAGAGGAGAGAGAATCAGAGAGAACTTTGTCATTTACAGCCTTTGATGTGTTGCTGTAGATGGTCGTGTCATCAACATAGATGTCAACGAATGATTTAAGTATGTGTTTAGGGAGGTCATTGGTGTAGATCAGGAAGAGAGTTGGGCCCAGGATTGACCCCTGAGGGACTCCATCATTTATATTGCAGGCCTCCGATTTCTGTCCATCTACCACTACTCTTATGAGCCTATCGGAGAGAAATGATTTAATGATTGAGAAACCATTTCCAGTTATACCGTAGCTGGAAATCTTGTGAAGTAGACCCTTATGTCATACTTTGTCGAAGGTCTTTGATATGTCAAGAGCAATTGCCCTAGAAAGGACGCCTTTGTCAAGAGATTCACTAATCCTGTGGGATATAACCGTCAGCACATCTGCGGTAGATCTTGCAGAGCGGAAGCCATATTGTGTGTCACTAAGAAGGTTGTTCCTGCTGAGGTTGGTTAAGGAGAAACGAGTGTAAAAAAATATATCCTCGTTTCCACCAACTCCGATATATTAATCTTCTAGAGCTTATTCCATTTTAGTCATACATATACTTCCGCTCTTGCTTAAGAAACATTAATTCTATAACATTTTTAACCATTATATGTTATACTTCATCATTCCTCATTCTTTTATTTCTTATATTTAAGTGTATTCTACATTTTTGTCCTTGTGGACCCTATCCACGATGCAGAGTTTCATTATAAATGTATTATAGCCTCGGACCGTAAATGATCTATCTTACGAGGATTAAAAGATTTATATTTTCTGTTTTCGCTTTGCAAGTAAAATCCTATTATATAGATGCATATATTTATATATATATATATATATATATATATATATATATATATATATATATATATATATTTATATATAAATTATTACGTGTGGTTTTGTTATTGTTGTGGCTGTTGGTCGTAGTTGTGGTTCTGTTTATTTTCTGATAAATGTATGAGGAATCAACGAGCTCTTTAAAGGAGAATTTTTTGTGGGTGTTCGCTTCAACGGTATACCAATGTTATTAAAACTTTTAGAAGCATCCGAAGGAATTTAAAACCTTGAAATAAACGGATAAAAGTGCTTCTTGACCACAGTAAGATGCACACATTTTTAATTAACAAGGAAACATACGATTCAATTGTTTTCTTTTTTCTTTTTGGATGTTGACTATTTTTTAATTAATTTTACACAGTAACAGGGCTGTCCTCATAGGGTAAATGAATTTTATAGCTTGTGTTTCTAACAAGTAAACTACTAGTGTTGGTATGCCTTATAGCGTGTTGTTGCTGTTGTTGTTAGTGTTGTTATAAAACGCAGAGGAAGTCAGCGAATCTTGTTTAACGAGCTTCTTAGCTTTAAATTTATGAAAACAACTATTCAGAAGCATCCTTAACAATTAAAAAAATATTTAATAAACAGATATAACAAAATTTTAAAAGACGTCCAAAAGTAAAATTATTTTATTAAAATAAGGAGGAAATAAGATTGAATTTCTTTTGCTTTTTCTTTTAGAATTTGAATAATTTCTTATTAATTCCATACAGTAACAGGTTCCTCTTCAGAGAGATAAGAAGATCTGTTGACTTAATTTTCCTTAGATCGTGTTATGCGTTGAAAAACGTATAAGCATGGGGTAATAAAGCTTTTGAAGTCATCATGCGGAAATTAAAATCATAAAAGAAATAGATTATACTGTTTTTGGAACATGCTTAAGATCCAGAAATTTTTTATTAAATGAAGAAAATACGGGTCATTTTCTCTTCTGCCATTCCCGGAAGAGGGAATTGTGCGAAATTAAATAGACATTGTTCAACTTTCAAAAAGTAAAAAATAAAAATAGAGCGAAAATTAAGTGTGACTTGTTTTCTCCTTTTAATAAAATATTTGTACATATTTATAATGTTCAAATGCGTTTATCAAAAGTTTTGCAATTCTTATGTTGTTTTCATACCTTTAATATCAATGTTGTTTCTTTAAATAGAACTCGTATTAATAGTTCGCAAAAGAAGAATTCGTTGACACCTCGTGCGTTTGGCATCAACAATACTAACTACATGAGAAGGTATTTAAATATACCAACAAAGGGAGGTTATTCATAAGGAAAAATACGGCCGGAATAACTCTTTTTATGTTACTTATATACAATGATATATTGACAAAAGATAACATGATTCACAAGTTTCACACATATTAACTGACTTTTAATTCGTCTACATTCATAAGTAGGAGAAAGTAACTAACTTATTTATCATCGCCAATCATTATTTTTTTTAATTGGTAGAGGTTGTACAAAATACGAAAGGCCATCATTTAATTTGAAGGATATAAATCATGTAGATTCATATGTGAATTTTTCCTCTATTTCCTTTTTTCTGTTGTTCATTTACTTGTATTTAAAATTTATTATAATTGGCTTATTTTTTATCATTATTTTATCTTATTCGTTTTGTGTGCGCGTGTGTGTTTTGTGTACTCTATGCATCAAGTGATACTATTGTATGTTTTTGTTTAGTTAGCTTTTCAATAATACCGGGGTTGAATAATTCGTTTATAGGTAATTGTTCAACACGTTTCTATAACTTAGGGCCAGACTTCTTTTATATTTTTCGTTATAGGCAGCTCATTTTTTCTTTTGAAATCATACAAAAGTTGTCCATTAAAAGAACCACAGAGTTAATAACCTATTAAGAAAGAAGATGTAAATAGAAAAATAATACATCGTAGAATTTCTGGAAGAAAACGTACTTTGCAACATTTTTTGAATTAATCTTTCGACATAATAACGGTTATTTTGATTATCTCACGTTTATATACCGAGGCAATGTGTCGTCTCTTTACTATTCTGAAATTACCTATGTCTACCGGACAAAGTAATCGTCTGTCCTCTCATTATTCAAGTGATCATTGCAAAATTCAAATATAGTGTAGAAACTTATTTTCCATTTGGGGAAATTCACCACCAACTATTGTGTTTGATCCGGAGAATCAACTTTACGATTTGTATAAACTATTTCAAAAAATCTAATGGAGAAGGAAATATCAGACAAGAAATAAGGGCATACCTATATCCGTACACGTGCCATTAGGAAGACGAAAACATTTGTTTCTCTTCCGAAATTGCGAATGTGTGAAATAATGATGAGCCATTCAATTATAATTGAGGATTCCTGCTAGCGGTGATGTTTTTTATCACAAAATGCGTATCTTTTTTTTCGATATAAATTGAAGTATAAATCAAATGTTCCGTAATCTCTCTATATAAATTTTGAACAGCTGTTAATAATATCCGACAGCAAAGAGTAGTCATAATTGGCAAGTCCTCGGATATAATACTTAAAAATACTATCCGTAACCTCCTATAACCACATAAACATAATAAGAACAAATGCATCAAGATAATTACCAAAGGCTGCTGCGAGGAAAGTGAGTCACCTCCACTGTGCGAGTACGTTACTTACAGTTGTACAAATGCCTATGCGTGGAGTGCTATCTTAGATAGTTCATCTGTCACTAATGCCTCGACCCTAGATAGTTTTAAAAAGAGGGGCACACACCTAGCAGGTCCTGACCTGGCAGCTAAACACTAACATTTGCCCCATCGTCGAAATATGGCATATTTGTGTCTGATTTACAAGTAACTTAATGGAAAGTAATTTGAGAAACTAAAACTGCTAGTGTACCCTAGACGTAGATCAACCTCTACAAACCTGGGTATTGTATTCTGGAACCATGACACTAACCAACTAGTCATTATGAATACTGCATAGAGAATCAGTAAATTACTGTCATAATAAACTTGCAAAAACATTTCCGATCTAGTATCCCATGAATTCGACGATAACAACAGATTTTAATCACGAGACACGCACGACGTCAATTCTCGGTAAACTTCTGAAATTTAACGATGGAATTCGCCGATGTTACATGTGTTCAGTTGAGGAGCGGGGCAATGATTGTCTTTAAACGGTTGATTCCGTAAATACACAGCTATTGTTGTTCAATCGCAGGCGTGTCACCTTCCTTCTCGAGATTCTTATGAACTGCTCTGCTCTTGAGGAGAAATCGAGTCTAAAACTTCTTTGTTGTCCTTTTTTATCAACACTTTCTTAGAGTTCTTACATATAATCGATTGCGTTTTGTTTATTTTGCTAAATCAGTTCTATTCATCGTTCTGAAGACTTTCTCCCACCTGCGACTATTTCTATCTCTACTAATCTACTATCAAACAATGTATTGATTACTGTTCTCATATCAGAGTTGGGCAATCTGTATCTTATTTAAAGGTTATCAATAAATAGTACATACGTTTCTGAGTAGCGTTACGCTACTCCAATGCTCTTTCTCTCTCTCTCTCTCTCTATCTCTCTCTCACAGGGGCGCGATGTTCCTAATCCAAGTCTTTTCTACAAAAAATGAAACACGTACCTTGTGTTTATATCCCCTGCTTTTTTGACTCATACGTCTAGATGTATCAACAAATCGATGTCCTAATGTATCGTTGTAATACAGCTTTCTATTTTAGTAGCTTCTTTTCATAGACTAAAAATTTGGGGAACTCTCTCCCTTCCCAAAGTTTTCATACTGCCTTGATCTTCTAGGAAAATAATTAAATAAGTATATACTGGCTTTAAAAGAAAAATGAACAATTCTTCTCAAATAAAAACTAAGATGGCGGCTAAATGTCCGATTTACATTCGTTTACCATTGGTTAGGGCAATAAGTGAACAATTCGCTAAACAGATTAGCTCAACTGTTGAACATTGCTATTTTGCCCCCATTATATTTGTTGTGTTTTCGACAATATATATATATATATATATATATATATATATATATATATATATATATATATATATAATGTAATTCTTGGTCCGTTCGTTATCAATAAAACCATATTTCTACATTACCAATTTATTTGAAATTTTCAGACAGTCTATCTTTAAATTAACATAGCATATTATAAAAATAGTTTTGTAAGCATATTCTGCGGGACTGTTTTCTGGTAAAACTCAACGTCCGTTTCAATTCATTTCATACACTAGGATTTGAACGAGACGAATTACAAGATTTCATGTTCTGTTTACTCGATAATTAAAAAAAAAAATACTTTAAAAATTTAAATTCATTTGTTTATCTTCAAAATTTTTCATTTCAAAATGTTTTTTTGGCACGCCAGAAGGTGCGTTTTGAGTTGAAACATCAAAGTCGAAGTTGTAAAAATATTTTTTTTAACAAAATTGGCATTACACATTTTTTTTTTTTTTTTTTTTTTTTTTTTTAAACAGTCGATATAAGAAAATAGTAACTTTTTATTATTAAAACTATGAATTTTTAGGGGAAAGTACAGTTTATTTCGAAGAAAATTTACGGTTTGTGCTTAAAGAATTTTTTAATTTATTTATTTTTGTGCTAATGCACTTACTGATGCGCGCTATTTTTTAAAAATCGTATTTCCAAGTTTAATTAAAGTTTTATGATATGTTATTTTTATCCAATTGTACCGTATAGGTACAAAACACCCCCCTTTCCATTTAAGAATGGCTTTTTAAATAATAACGTTATTATTTCAACACGGATCAATAAGAGCATGAATACCTTTTTTTCAACCATTATTACCATAGAGAGGGGGTGCTTTGTAACTATTATGTGCTTTCTAGTAACAATTTATTATTTAAAAAAAAGATATCGTGAAATTATAAAAAAATATATAGATATTGTGAAAGTGTAATTTAACTTGAAAAAAAAAACGTGAACGGCCCGTTCAACGTTATACCCGGAGCCTATTTGGTAATTTGGTAATCCAATTCGTATACGTTAGTCGATTAATGTTTTCTTTTTGCTTTTATTTTACCGTAAATTATTAGGTTACATTTTTTTCTGTTTTTTAAGAAAACCTTTCTTAACAAAATTGAAAGTACACTTTTTTTCTTCTTTTTTTACATAAGTTGTTTTTATATGAGAAAATGTGAATGTTTTTTCTTTATTAAAAAAATTGTAAGGATAAATACAGAAAAGTTTCTACCAAGAAAACCGTTATGTTTTCAGCCATCATTACCATCGGGAGGGGATCTGTTTTCTCATTATTCTGTGCTTTCAACTAACAATTTATATATAAAAAGGTACATTTTCACGTTATGCCCAACTTAACAATTTGGAACATGGGTAGGTTGGGGGGGGTTATTCCGAAAACCGTTTTAACATAAGGAGAATGATGGTATTTATTCCAAAGCCGTTTTTAACATGGAGAAGTTAGAGGTGATTATTCCGAAAGCCGTTCTTTATATGGAGACGTTGGGAGGGTTTATTCATGGGCACCAGTTAATTATAGTGCATATTACAGGTCTTTATATCTCGAAACCTACTTGCCTCTGCAAATTTTAAATGAGCTTTTTTTCAGCATAGTCGAAACCCTAAAAAAAAAGTAGCCATTTTAAAGAATTTGTCAAAGTTGACCTAATGTAAAAAAAAAATACCCCCCCCCAAAAAAAAGAGATAATGAAATTCAAATTCAACTTGGAAAAGCTATTTTAAAATAGCGCGGTACCAAAAATAAAATTAGACAGAAAAATACCTATTTCGCGTTTGTACTAGCACAAAGAGTTGAAAAGTTGTCAACAAAAACAAATACATGAGAAGTAAATATTTTAAAGGCAAGATAAGTTACTTGTCTACTTATTGGATAAGATTTAGTGTTTTATTGGGCGTTTACTACTGTACATATAGATTCGAAAAAGTTGTCACAAAACAAATGTATATATATATATATATATATATATATATAGTTTTTGAAGTTTTTAACCTTTAAAAGTATACAAGAAAATATTTGTTTTGTCATTCTTTAGAAAACCATCTAGTAAGTAAGTCATTCATTTTTGTAGACAAATCTTCGCCCTTGCAGCACCTGTTATGTAAAATTTCAAATATTTAGACTAAAAATTGGCTGAGTCGTTAGCTAGAGATTGCGAAGGTAAATTTATTTGAATGTTTACCCCTTGAGAGCTTAACGTTTCATCCATACTGATTATAAAGCTTGCCCTATCTTTATGAAAATTTCAAATGTTTAGAGAAGGAAGTGGCTGAATAAATTTTTAGTTTGACCTCAATTTTTACTCCTTAACATTTATTTTTTGGGGCCCAAATAATGTTAAAAGTTGACCCATGTCCAAGTAACCTACATTTTAAATGTCAAGTGTTTAGACCGAACATTGGCAGAATAGTTTGGAGTATTTTTCAATGGAAAAATCGTTAAACGTTGACCCCTTGACAGCCAAAATAATATCTGAAAACCGATTTCAAAGATGTTTCCAAATCTCAGTACACCTTTTATAAAATCTAGAGTCAATAACCTGAACAGTTACAGAGGACTTTGGTAGGGTAATGTACACACATGCACACTCTATGACTCTTCAGGCTTATGTGCATAAGCCTGAAGAGTCCTAGAGTAGATGAAACGCGGAATATTCAGTGTAGCTTAATCGCCATATATATTTTATAACTTACAAACTAGCTCTACCTACGTAGTGAGCACTTTTGAAGTAAATACTTAAACTTTACGCATAAATTAATACTTTCTTATATTAATTTATGTGGGTAAATGAAGTAGTTATATATATATATATATATATATATATATATATATATATATATATATATATATATATATATATACAGGGTTACTCAAAAAACGGGCCCCAACTCTAACTAGGCTCTGTTTTTTGGTGTTTTGTCCGAACGAAATTTAACACAGAGTATTCTTGGTGTACTCACGGTCGTTGATTCTGTCATGTCCTGTAAAATAAGGGCAAACGCTTAGGAAATAATGGAGATATTACGTTTATATATATATATATATATATATATATATATATATATATATATATATATATATATATATATATATATATATACTGTTGTTAGCGCACATCCGTAAGAAAGGAATTGCATCTCTGGCATATAATCGTTCTCACTCACGGTTCATGAATTTGTCAGAAAATCTTATTAGTTTATTCGTTACGTATCACTAGATATTTCATCTCTAAGCCCTCATTTTTTCCACGATATACTGATTCTAAAGTTTTAATTTTTATCTTCGAATTGCGCTCTTTATAATTTAATTTGACCTCAAAGTTTAAATTCCTGATTTTAACATTCGTTGTACACACACGAGTGCAAATTATGCCACACTTCAATGCTATCCCATGGACGAGTAAAAACTGAGAAAATCGTGAAAAGAAAGGAGTGGCAAAACAATTTACATTGATGGCATGTGTTCAATGTTATTTTAAAAGATTCAGTCATCACGTGCTTCTGAAATTTCTGTTAATCGCATAAAACGAGCATAAAATCCATAAACATAATATTGTCTTAGACATAAAATGAAATATCGAATATTTTCTAATACTGTATTTGTAAAAGTTCTTACGGAAAATAACTATAGCAAAGAAAGAACATAAATCTCTTGACGAATAACAAAATGGGATTAACTGGGTTTTATTTCGTTATTTCACTGTTGATGATCAAGTTATATTTAAGTGGCGCGTGGCAAAAATCACCAGGCAATGTTTTAATATTTTCACATGTCAGTGCACACATTCTTAAAACGAAACTTCTGTTGAATAGAATCGATTTCAATCAATGAAACATGCTAACAAAAGTGCATCAAATAAGAGAAAGGAACTTAATACGCCAGAAGGCAGTCTATTTTAAGTTTTCAATGAATATTTGTCGATGAGCTTTGAAAGTAGCTGCCTTATTTGCTCATAGAAAAGCAAACAATCCGGCCTCAGTAGTTTTCAACTTTTTCAACGCAACCAGAAGAATCATTGAAGAAGAATAATTCTTGCTTCAATATGTTACACTGATCAGTCACTTTCTCTTTTACCTAAATTAGCAGACACCTGTGTAAACAGCTTCATCTAAAACCCTTATAAAGTTACCAAATACGTTAATATTAATTAAAAAAAAAACTTTAGAGAAATACATGAAATTAATTTGTAATGTCCTTCTCTTACACGTATTTTATATACAGTTTAACCGAGATTCGCATATGAGAAAAACGGATATAAGGTATTTCCCTGATATCAAATTTGAGCCTGTGTAATTTATAGTGTAACCCAGATAAAAGAACCCCGAGTATACGTGTAACCCTGATAGAAGAATGTTATACGGACATGCTTAGAAGTATCGTATATCCGGCTATCACTGTATATGGATTCATAAAATATTTAGTAGTTCGAGACCACATGAGGATTCTCCATAGTAAAGGAGCTAGTTTTCAAGGTGTAATTATATCGGAAACGCTTTGTCTTCCTGTATACTTACACTTTGCGGGTCATTTAACGATGAATCAATTTTTTAGCATTTTCTCTTGCTTTAAATTCCTTCTAATTTCAAATGTGTTGTCCTCGAGTTTTATTTGTGTTTTTTTTTGTTTTAAACATATCTTTTTCATAATCATCTAATTCTGAAAAAAATATTATTCAAGGTTTTATATTATCAAATATTTACTAATGCGATTTGATTACGTTATTTTGCAGAGGAAAATTGTTTAATGTGTTTTAATTTGGTAGACGCTGATATATTTACAATAGGACAAGAAATACATATGTCGTTCAAAATGTGGAAGCGACAAGAAATTTAGGACAAATTATAGTACATTTGCAATATTTATATACGGATTGTTGGAACACCTTTTCTTTTATTTATAATTGTTTATTGTTGTTTTTATAGTACAGTTGTCCGAATGAAATATATTTCATACACATAAGTTAGATTAGACACCGATGGACTGAGGAGACGATTGAATCTTTATAAAAAAGAAAATTCATAAGACTGGAATTATTAACTGTGCCTAAAAATGAGTCGTAGGCGAAAAAAAGACGCACGGACTTTCTTTACTGGTAAATATCTCAGACAAGAAATTGTCTTGATTTCAGATTGCCTATTTGCTTCTATTTCTTTTCAGCCTAATTTGCCCAGTTTTTAATTTAATTCATGCCTGGCCAAGTTACTGTTGTAAATTCTAAACGTGACGAAGTTTTCAGAATCTATTCAAAATATATAAGCAGAATATTGGTATTCTGTCCTTTCCTTCCCCTTAAAGAAGGGAAAGCTCTCACTAACGACCAAATGTAAGGTGTGCCCCCCTACTCCAATGACCTGGCTTAGTAATGGCTTAGTAAGGTCAGTATTTCCTTAGCGTCACTTGCATGGTGGTCGAAGAGATATTTGTCACCACACCGAAGATCTAATTTTTAGCTAAGTACATTTTTTTGTATTTTCTTTGCACACTTTATCTTATTTTATATTTTATTCTATCCTCTTTTTAAACCAAACAAATCTAACCCTTTTATTTTATTTATTTATTTATTATTTTTATTTATTTATTTTTTTTTTCGATGTAATTTTATCTTATCTCTCAGACATCTTGACCATTCTTGATTCACTTATTTTAAAAACAATTTCCTGACTAATTTCTTTTTACCATGTCACATCGACGTAGTAATACGGAGGGGGAATCCCTTTTTAGCTTATTTAGATGACAGAAGAACTTTATTTAAGTACAATACTTAATAGTAACAGCCATGGTAAGGTGCAAAAAAAAAAAAAGTGCCACCTAATTTAACTTTCACTATTCGTTACCTAAATATGCAGTATCTTAGCTGTGATACTAGAGCTATTCTTCCTGAGTGGATGCTATGCTCCTGTACGTTACCTTAATGTCTTCTTATAAATACAAAATACGGAATTTCAGACCGCCATGAACTAGTTCTTGTAACTGGAACAAACACCTAACTGCTAGCTACGAAATCCCAATATACATTTTACCTCCAAGACGATTACCTCTGTCTAGCCTGCATGCGCAAAAAAAAAAAAAAAAAAAAAAAAACTTACCTGCCACTCTAAATCCTTGATCTGTTTCTTGTAAACTAATAACTCCTATCCCTTGAAGGCTAACAATCTGCTCATTCCCACCAAACCGCCACTTAACTCCTACATTTCACTCCGTTTTGTACTGGAATCTTTAACTTCCAGCCCCTGACTCTCACATGCTAACTGCTTAGTCATCACTAAACATCTATACAATTCTACCCTCTAGACATGCATTGGAGTTCATTCCTATTCCAGTTGGGATTAAACAGCTAAAGTATGTACTCGGAAGCAAAGCACACCGCACTGCATTACACAACTGTCCCCTCTTAGATATCTTTGCAACGCTAATACGAAACTGAACCAATGCTCCTTGCTATGCTAAATGTCCATAACTTTTACTTGAAAGCTGCAAACATCTTCTCTCAATAATAGAAACTCACCTTGTACCTCCAACTTTATTCGCACCTACTAAAACCAGCCCATATATCTATTTATCAAATTACACATGACTCAAAACTTACTGTTTTACCCGTACTATATTGCACTCGCATCTCATGCCCTGATATCATCTAAAATAGTTTTGGCACAACTCGTAGTTCAATTCTTAACTCCTACTCACACTTAAATATTATACTAGACCCTAGCTCACATGGATAAAAAAAATAAATAAAATAAAATAAAAAAATAAAAAAAATAAAAAAGGAAAAAAAATGAGAAAAAAATATTCATAAACAAAAATGAAAGCCTCTAACCACACTATCTCCTAACAAGCCTCCTTACAATCATAGTTGCTTACACTGCATGAGCTCTACTCAACCCCTTTATCCAGTAACAATGAAATAACAATATCCCTAATCCACTTTGAGGAGTGTAACTATTTAGCAGATATAACCTCTACAAACTAACCCAATAACATTATCTAACCACGCGGGGTCGCAGAAATACCTGGATTAGAACCCAGGCGCGGAGCAAACCCTCTCAGTGGTGACGGACCCAGTAGATCTTCCCAGATCATCCGTCTAGGAGAAGGAAAACTCTGAAACTAAACCAAAGAGGAGGGAGGCCTCTTCAGTCTTGGACGACAGCCTTCCTAGAGCTGGTGACTCAAACAAATTACCGGTTTGCAATACCTAAATTGCTTAAGGAGTAGATAGGTCCTGCCTATCGCCCGGCTTCCACACTCCTTCTTTGTCTATTAGTCAGGCGCAGAGATACTATCAGTGATTCGACAGAAACACCCATTGGTAGATCTTGTTTCTTGTCTAGGGCAATGAACGCCGTTTCCCCCACTCCCGACACACCCCACCCCTAAATCTGGGCATTTGAGAATGCTTGAGTACCACATATGCCTGAGCAATTAGATTGGGTTGACCTTCCTCTGATGGGTTGAGGGTACCGGATTGACAGTTACTGGCTGCTGTTTCCGACTGGTAGTACAGGGGCCCTAACTCTTTGGTAGCGCTTAGAGCGGCTGCTCCATCAACAGTTGAATAATATCGGGATGTTTGCAGTGCCATGGCGCGCATGGAAAGGGACCCTGCACTCATCCCCGGTGGGCTTTCCTGAGGCCACAGTCCTAGTTGATGGTGGGTCAGCTGATGGTCTACTTGTGATGCATGTGTGATATTCTGCATAACCTCCTGTTCGGCTTCCCCTAACCCAACTGAAACTCGTTAAAAAACATGATGACAGTACAATCTAAAAATAAGCTTAAACCAGGCTTAGGGTCAAACAAATTCAACTTGCCTCCTCCCTTGAGGCTTGCATTCACAAATATCCGTGGGCTTAGAACTAATTTAGCTGATGTTGAAGCATTTCTCCTAACAAATACCCCGGATATCTTAGCACTAAGTGAGACTAACCTACACTCCTCCATCCCCTCTAACTACTTTAACATGCCTGGATATCTCCCACTCTGCCGTAAGGACTCTGACAGACATATGCACGGACTTGGAGTTTACATTCGTAATACCCTTCCCCTGACTAGAGAAACAAACCTAGAAACGGATGATCAAGCCTTTATGTGCTTTAGACTAATCATGCAACACAACATTAGCTACTTTTACTTTCTCTACCGCTCTCCTTCGACCCAAGACTGCACCATAATAAACAAAGTATCTGACAGCATAGACACAGCACTCTCCTTCGACACTAGCGCCCAAGTACATGTATTTGGTGACTTTAATGTCCATCACAAAAACTGGCTTGGATTCTCTACTTATACAGATGCAGCAGGCAGCGCAACTCATAGCTTCTCTGTATCTCACTCCCTATCGCAAATTGTTACTTTTCCAACCCGCTTCCCTGATCAGGAAGAACAACACGCATCACTATTAGATCTGTTTTTGACCACAATTCCTGATGATTGTGTAACGAAATCCGACAGCCCACTTGGGAACGCTGATCATGCGGTAATAATGGTTGAAATCGCCCTAAACTCTAGACCCAAAACTGAAGAGCCAGTGCTCAAAACAACGAGATATTATAAAAATGGCTGACTGGGAAGCTATCAGAGATCTTATCAGAGACGCCCCATGGGGAAATATTTTTTCTCTTCCTGCTGAACAGTGTGCAACTGAGACCACTGAATGGTTCAAAACTGCAATCGAAGCGCATGTTCCCATGCGGAAATTCTATAGCAAGCCCCACTCTCCCCAATGGTTTACTTCGACTTGCGCAACTGCCATTGCTCAAAGGCAGCATGCATTCCGAAGGTTTAACCGACATAAGTCCAGTTCAAACAGACAGAAGTACATAGAAGCTAGAAGTAACGTTAAGAAAGAAATAGCGACAGCTAAGCGGGAATTTACGGAAACCACTAAAAAACGCATCGAAGCACAAAAATTAGGAACTCGTGACTTCTGGAAAATCTACAACAGTGTAGTAAATAATGGGAAATCAACGATTCCCCCACTAACCAACAATCACGAGGTTCTTTGCTCAGCAACCGAGAAGGCTAACATGCTTGCCAGTCGGTTTGCCTCCAACTCTACACTGGACCCTTTAAACCACCCCCTACCTGACTTTCCTATGCGGACAGACGCCAAGCTAGACGATCTGGAAATCACCCCTGCTCAAGTGCATGCTATCATAAAAAACCTTGACACTTCCAAAGCATGTGGACCCGACCTCATCCCAGCTGTGCTATTAAAAAAGTGCTCAGCCGAAGTAGCTCCAGTTCTCTCCAAACTCTACAACAAATGCCTTAATGAATCTTGCTTTCCGAGCTGCTGGAAAACTGCTTCTGTGGTACCAGTATTCAAGAATTCTGGCGACAGAACTGACCCATTAAATTATCGCCCTATTAGCCTCCTCCCACTTTTTGCCAAAATATTTGAGACCTTAATTAACCATGCTCTAGTCCAGCACCTTACAGATGCTAAACTTCTGACCGACCATCAATATGGATTTAGACAAGCCCGTTCCACGGCAGACATCCTCACTGTAATCTCTGAACGCATATACCATTCACTGGACAAAGCGGGAGAGGGCAGAGCGGTAGCTCTAGATATATCTAAGGCTTTTGACAGGGTATGGCATGAGGGTCTCCTCAGGAAGATTAGATCTTACGGTATCACTGGTAGAATACTTAACATAATTAAATCCTTCTTAGATAAGAGAAAAATCCAGGTTGTCCTCGACGGTCGTACGTCTAAACAATATAATATAAATGCCGGAGTGCCCCAGAGATCTATCCTTGGTCCTCTGCTGTTCCTGATATTCATAAATGACATCCCCGATAAAATTGTCTCTGAGATGGGTATATATGCTGATGACACCACACTCTATAGCAGGCACGACAGGAAAACAAATGAACATATATCTAAAGTAATGGCAGAAACACTAGAGGATGACCTCAAATCAGTAGTGGAATGGGGACAAAAATGGATGGTAACGTTCAATGCCACCAAGACAAAACTGGTTTCATTCAATAATTACAGGAAACCTTCTCTACCACCTATAGCAATGTCCAACAACTCTTTAGCTGAGAGTACGTCTTTAAAGCTCCTTGGCCTAACGTTCACAGGAAACAGGAGCTGGAACAATTACATCGAGGGCATTGCCAGGGCCGCTGCGAGGAAGGTGGGCTCTCTCTACCGTGCTAGAAAACTTCTAACACCCGAAAGTATCCTGTACCTCTATAAGGCCACTATTCGCCCATGTATGGAGTATTGCTGTCATATTTGGGCCGGTGCATCGGCTACTAGTCTCTCTCTCCTTGACAGGGTTCAAAAGAGATTCGCAAATCTGATAGGCCCTTAACTGGCATCAAATCTTCAGCCTCTGTCCCATCGTCGAAACGTTGCATCCCTCTGCCTGTTCTACAAGTATTATAATGGTGAATGCTCTGAAGAACTGCAAGCACTTGTGCCCCCACGACGTGAACACCCTCGACAGACCCGACAAGCTGCAAAATCCCACCCCCACACTGTAGAGATCCCTAGATGTAAAAGATCGTTCTACTCCAGTAGTTTCTTCCCCAGAACTGCTAGACTTTGGAATTCCATTCCAGGTCACTGCTTCCCCAACTGTACTGACATGCATAAGTTCAAGTGCAACGTGAACCAACATCTCGCTGCCCTAATCCCTACATAGTGCCCCAGTAGATGTTTCCCCTGATAGTAGCCCCCTACACCAAAGTGGCAATGTGCCTTGTTTGGGGTGAAAATATAATAAAAAAAAATATACGAATATCAAACATCCGCTTTTTTTGTTTTTTTTAGGGGGGGGAGAACACTTACTTACAAACAGGCTCTTTAAAATCAACACTTTCCACTAAATTTCTGAAGATGGCAAAGGAAACAAAAAGATTGTCTAAAAAGCGTTAAAATTATTTCAAACGATTATTTCAATAATTTAAAATATAAATATCAAATAATAATACAACAAGTATATAGAAACATACAAATTGTTGATGACCATAATCATTTTAATAATATATATGCGTGTGGGTGTGGGTGTGGGTGCGTGTGTATGTGTCGTGACTTTGGGCATATTAACACTCAAACACACACACACACATATATATATACATACATATATATATATATAACTACTTCATTTACTCACATAAATTTAATATACGAAAGTATAGATTTATGCGTAAACTTAAAGTATTTACTTCAAAAGTGCTCACTACGTAGGTAGAGCTAGTTTGTAAGTTATAAAATATATATGGCGATTAAGCTACACTGAATCTCCTGCGTTTCATCCACTATAGGATTCGTCAGGCTTAAGCATAAGCCTGACGAATCCTATAGTGGATGAAACGCAGAATATTCAGTGTAGCTTAATCGCTATATATATTTTATAAATTACTATATATATATATATATATATATATATATATATATATATATATATATATACAGAATTCAGTAAGACCGTGCTCCATGATCACGCGATCATCGATTACCTAAATAATATCCACGAAGACATATGTCAAATATCCCTTCACATTAAATGAGAATCACCAGTATAACAATAAGTAAGTATTCAAAGAATACATTTGAAAAATAACTATATTGATTGACTGAACGTTTTTTTGTCCTTTTATTTCAACGTGTTTCATCGTTGTTTTCTGAGTGCATTTCTTCTGCGAGTGAAACATATATCAAAAGCAGAAGGTAGATTGTGTACTAAGGTATTGATCAGACACATGACAGAATGTTTATAAAAAGACAATGAAGTTCGGTGTTCTTAAGGTCTACATTGGCATAGCTTGTAAGAAAATGGAAAGAGATATGAGTCATGTAAATAAAAACTGACAAGCAAAAATCTGCCACTCTATATAATGATAATAAACAAGTAAATTAGAGACCACGGTATGGAAATAAGTATACGTATATTCATATTAATTGCCTCCCCACGAGAGCAAAGTTAGACACTTGTAGGGAAAATTCAGCTCCATAAAAGGGGGCAATATGTAGAGGAATAAAAATGAAAATATGTAGATAGATAAAAATGAAAAAGTAATGGCACTTTTCTCCTTCACTGACCGAGGACAGAAATTGGTGAGTGGTGTATCAGAACATATATTATACTTTGCTTCTGGCCAAAAGGCAGTACATGTTTTTTTTCTGTGCGAACGAATTTATTATTCTACAAAAAATTACTGTAGTTTTACGTTGCAGTACCGTATCTTATATTTACAAACTCTGTTGCATTTCAACGGCATAATTTATACAATATTAAAGAGTATATTAAATTTCAGAGATAAAGTGACGTGTGATGACGCATGGTTTATATTGCTGCGTATTTATCGTTGTATGAGAATATAGATTAGATGAATAAATGATAGGCGTAAGCCTATAATTATGTACTGCTTATAATTGTTCGCTGCAAATACGAACCATCTTAACAGTATAATAATTTAAATTTTTAAATCCTATCGAAAATCTGTGGCGTATCTTGAAACAAAATATTTACGCCGGAGTAAGGCAGTACAACTCCAAGGATTACCCCTGGGACGTTATTCTGATTGCTGCCAAAGACATTTCATCAGATGAAATCGAAAGTTTGACATCTTCAATTGGGCAAAGGCTTTTTGCTCTTGTCAATAAAATGGCAATTATATAAGATATTGATTGTACTATGAAACCATATTGAAGTTGTTTGTTCTTTATTACTGTTGTTCTCAATTTACAAATTCCTAGAATTGTCAATGTTTCGATGATTTTTTTAGCAGTTCACCATATTTTAGCATTGATTTGCATATAAAGTTTGCACGCTAAAAATGCAAATCACCAAAATGACTGCACTATGTTTATTACTGTGCAGATTAGCTAAACATTTTAGATCTGCGCTTGTGTTAGTATTGCCATATAACGTGCTATATTTCACACATTCTCATTGAAAACTGTCGGTGGTAGAAAAAAAATATCGATTTGCATATAATTCTGCCACGGACTCTCTCTCTCTATCTATCTATCTCTATGTATATATATATATATATATATATATATATATATATATATATACATATATATATATATATATGTATATATAAAACCTTTGTTTCTAAAGCTATAATCAAAACCGAAACCAAAACTTATGAAAGAATTCTTACAAAAATAGATTACTAATGTGCCATCAGACAAACTCGAGACCGAAACCAAGACTTATTAAAATTCGTCATTACATTATTTAAAATAAATTGTTTATTGGAGTGTCATTTGCTACAATCGAAACCGAAATAAAAATGTTTCGGCTATTCTGGATAAAATGATTTATAAAACAGACGGATGACTTAAGTGTCATCAGCTATAATCGGAACCGAAATTAAAATTATGATGAATTGTTAATAAAATTATTCATAAAAAATAAAATGACTTGAGTGCCATCAGCTAAAATTGAAACCGAAACCATCTGATATCAATATGCTTCGGCCTTTGATGAATCATATAATTATTTTGTAATAATATACTGTTTTCATTGTCACAATGAATTACTATAGGTACTGTTACTTAGATTTGGTTTTAAAATACACTTTAGAAGGGTGTTCAGAAAAAAGTCTCCTGTGCTGAGTGGGTGAGAGCAAAAAATTTTGCTGCACAAGTAGAAAGGGCAACACTTTGTTGCTACTTAGTTTTCCAAAAGATCATTGGTCCAGTCTTTGACAGTCTAAAACAATACCCCGTTACACTTTTTCTATCCTCAGAGTTACCCTTGTTTAAATCGGAAAATCCTTCTAAATTTTGAGGATATGTAAACTTGTTAAATATCAAATATTGTTCCTTGGTTCCATTTTAAGTAACGAAGGATTTGTTTTGCACGATTAAGGTCCGTAATTGTCGGTTTCGATAATGTTTGAGATAGCTTTGTTAAAGTTTAACATATGTCAGGCCAAGTTACGGTCATCAAATAGATGAGGATTTCTACCATTTACCTGTATAATTGATTATCTATGGACTTTCTTTCGGCCCCTATATTTATGTCGATTTCGATGTGAGTTGAACGCGGTTTGCAATCTTGCATCCCGAACTTGAGCAGAATTTTTTCAATGTATCGTTATTGGTTTATAGTTATAGTTTCATTTTCACCCGTAAATTTTATACCGAGGAACCATGACAGTCGTTCAAGATCGGTCATTTTAAATATTTTATTTAATTCATTTTTAACGTATTTCAAAGTGTTGTCACGGTTTGAGGCGAGTAATATATCGTCAACCCCCCCCCCAAAAAAACAAATTATTACCTACATTTTTGTATACATGCGCGCGTCTATGGGGCATTGCTTGATTTCATGTTCTATTAAGTAATGAGGGAGTGTTTAATTCCAATTGTGAGCACTTTGTTTTAGTCCATATAACGATTTATTCAGTTTCCAAACGAAATTTTTATTTTTCAGTTCAAATACCTCTGGAGGGTAAATATAGATTTCACAGTCAATCGGAGCATTTAAATAAGCGAATTTTACATCCATTTGATGTAATTTTAAACTGTTTTGAGGGCAAGTTGTAATAAAATTCTAATTGTCGTTAAATCTTTCGTTGGTGAAAATTTTGCAAAATATTCCACTCCAGAAATTTGTGAAAAACCTTTTGCAACAAATCTTGCTTTTAAAGTTTCACTGCCAGAAGCTGCGATTAAAAAAAAAAAAAAACAGCGTAAAGAAAATATATTTTTATCTATTCGTTATTTCAACTATTTCGTTTGTGTTTCTTTTCCTGATAAAGTTTTCAATTCGGATATCATAGTTTTTCTTATTCTTGGCGATTTTCTGAATTAATCGCCTCATTATAACTTTCCGGCGCGCTGTTCAACGAATAACAGTAATGCACTGTGCAATCTTGTATCTTTTCAATTTGTAAGAAGTCTGGCCTTTTTGGCTCCCTTATAGGGTATTTACGTGTCTGGTTAATATTTTCGTCCGAAGTTCTACTGTAATTGTCGTCGTTATTAATATTTTCATTGTGATCGATTAAGATGCTAGGTAATATTTCACGTTTTACATCCACTAAATCGCCATCTTTTAAATTTAATGTATCATTGAATTTTACACTTATAACCCTTTTTATGGCATTTTGGTCTGGAAAGTAGATTAAATATGCTGGACTGTTTTTATCGTAACCTACGAAACTACATTTTTCGGTTTTAGTATTTAATTTACTGGTATTTTCTATAAATACAAAACAATCAGAACCAAATCGATGCATTCTGCTCATTTTAGGTTTTACACCGCAAACGCTTCATACGGTGTTTTACCTAATCATGAATTGAACGATCTATTTCTGATATATACTGCTGCCATTAAAGCGTAAGCCATAAACTATGTGCTAATTTCGATTCGATAATAGGCATCTTGTCATCTCAAAAAGGATTCGTCATGTCCTTTCAGTGGTGCCATTTTGGAAGGGCGAATACGGCGCAGATTTCTCGTGTTTAATACCGTGGTTAATTAATAGAAGTTCAAAGTATTTACTTGTAAATTCAGTCCCATTGTCTGAGCGAATACATTCTACTGAGCCATACGGGGCGATATCAGCTAAATATTTCTTAGTGGCGAGGATAGTGCCGGATTTGTATTTTAGAAAATAAACTATAATTAAACCGGGAAAATCATCAATAAAGTTCAAAACGTACCTTTACTTACTTCTCCCTATCGGGTTGATCGAACCTATTAGGTCACAATGCACAAGTGAGAGGATTCTCGTAGCTTTTTTTGTGGGGCGTTCTGCTCATATATTTTGTCGTTTTCCCCTGTGCACACACATCACAAGTTGGGAGATCACGTGAAGGTATTATTTTCATGCCTTCGACTACATTTGGTATTTTTTTAATATCAGCTGTATTGCAGTGTCCTAGAATGTTATGCCAGGTTTCTAAGTCGTGATAGGCAGCTTTTGATGGAACATTACGTATATTCAGCCATTTTCTTTCATGTCAAATACAGTTCCAGTAGGGTATATCCATTTTCACTTGGTTTGGCCAAACTTTACATTTGCGCCTTGTTTAATTCAGCCTACGCGGAAAATGTCTTGCTTTAATGTAGGTATGAACAGAGCATTTTTTAGAATAAAGTTACAGATTTCGCTTTTATTATTGTTTAGGGATATTTTTGCATCGCCTCTTTCCAAGACTATACCATTTATATGACTACCGTCGGCAAGCTCGACAAAATGACTTTGTGGATTAAAGTTTGAATCAAACTTAATAAAATCAGCTTTCTTGGTGATAACGTGTGCTGTAGCACCACAGTCTACACGGAGATTTTTACATTTGTGGTATTGTCAAAGATACATGTGAATAGAAATGTATGTTTTCCTCAAAGTTCTCAACATTTTTACGGAGTCCATTTTAGAGCGTTTATATCGACATTGGACACTTTTGTGCTTCGGTCGTCCACAATTATAGCAGATAATTTTATTCTTTTTCTTCGGAAAATTACTTTGGGGGAATACGTTGCGGTGAGGTCCGTCATTTGGTGGTGTCTGTTTTTGAGAAGCATTTTTGAACTTCACAATATTGCTGGAGTTATTATTGTCCACGAGCATACGATTAGTCTATTCGTAACTTCGCAATGCCACTTATAATTCACTGGAATTTGTGGGATTGGCTTTTTGCGTTATAACAGTTGTAAATGGTTTTAAATCGGCTTGAAGTCTCTTGAGGGCAATTGATATCAACAATCTATCCCTTATTATTTCACCTGAGAGTTTTAAGGCATTAGCGATTGTTTCTGCCTTTGTAACGAAGTCGGTAATAGTTTCATTCTCGTTACGTTTTAGAGACGTTACTTCTGTATATAGTGATATAATTTCCATTTTCCCTTTTGATCAGTAATATTTGCTTTATATGTTCAATGCTTTCTGCCCGTCACCCAAGGCGTCTCTTACAATCATAGACAGACTTCTATCGTCTAAGTGGGGGATGCCCTTTTCTCTACCCTGCAACCTCTCTCCCACAAAAGAGACGTTGGCAGCCTATCCTTGTTTTATCGTTATTTCCATGGCAGGTGCTCGTCTGAACTCCAATCTCCGGTCCCCCCTCGCCAATCTTTCACGAAAAACACCCGTCTAGCTGAATCCACTGTGAAACATTTCCCCCACTCTTTATCTGTGCCTAAATCAAAACGTGGATTCCATGAACAAAGCTTCTTTCTTAGAACTGCACGCCTGTGGAACTCTGTTCCGTCTGCCTGCTTCCCACGTGACTACAACTTGGATGTCTTCAAGTCCAACGTTAACAAACTCCTAATGACCCGCCCCCTTAAGTAAACACGTCATCAAATCTCCACACAATCGTACTGTACTTGCAATAACCCTTATCCCTGAGTGGCTTCCGAGCCTTGATAAATGTGTACAACCGTGTAAATAAAAATAAAAAAGCATCAATCAGTTCTTCCAAAACAGTTGCGTTCTTTTCGAGGAATTCGGGGTCGTTAATATTCTCTGTTGGATATTGTATCACTTCGTGTAGTTTTCGAATCCTTAAATATCCCAGAAATTTTAGCTGCCACAATTCGAATTTAGATTCCGATCCGTCCAAGAAAAGACGATGACTGGACCCATAACCTGTTAAGTGTTGAGACATTATGTTAAACAAAGATGGTGGCGTAGTTCAGATCAGATCCTGAGTGTAATTGGCACTAACCAAGATGGCGAGCAAGAATCAAATGCGGTCCGTAACGTAGTTAACGGCGAACTGATTGAATCCAAAATTCGGCAATTCTTATAGTAACTTTGGAAGATTTCATTGGTTGGTTTAGCACTGCCGTTGCTAATGAAAACGATTGGCGAATTCATTAGTCTCATACCCCCACTAGTTCGTCTTTTGTTGTTGGGTACGCTTCTCCGCCTCTTGGCGAAGAGCACCGTCTAGTATCTGTCTCACAGTGCGAAACTTTTATTCTGAACCATATGTCCGTCTGACCTTCTTTTGGTCCCTGCTAGGAGCAACCACTGCTTTGGGTTTTCGACCTGAAAGGACCATTGTTATTTGTTAACCTTGTATTTTGTTTTCGTTATTGCCCATCTTGGGCAACAACTACTAATTGTTTTCGTCTTTGTTCTTTTACAGATCGTCCGAGGTCAAGTTCGAGCTGTTTGAGTTCGGTCTCAGGGGTTGCCACTCCAAAAGGCATCTCTATCGCTTCAGCGGCTGGTAACGTGAGGACCGGCCTTGCCTCCCAGAAAGACTCCGAGTTTTCTGGACAACCCTCTGCTTGGGATGGAGGAGCAGATGGACTTGTGGAAGGAAGCAGTTGCTGTGGTGGTAACCAACAAGGCTGAGCAAGAGAAGACCCTGGCAAGGTTCGTAGAGCAGGCGCCGGATGTGGCAGAGATAGACGAAGACTATTGCAGGACGACGAAGCTGCTGAAGCTGAGGAAGGTCAAGCCATGGTGGATGCTAGGGGAGGATACGCCAACGCAGTCATAGTTAGCAAGAAGCAGCTCAAGAAGAACTGCAGCCGGATGCGAAAAACTAGGTCGATGAAAGTAATAGTAGTGGATGGTGCTCCCCGGAGATGGGGGGGAGGTAAGTCAGTGTAGAGCCGGCAGAGATAGAGGAATGGCCAGCTCTCGCAGTTACGGATTCCCCTATTCCGGAAACACAGGGATCGGTAGCAAATGAAAAGGCCCTAGAAGAACACAAAAGAAGACAGAAAATTGGGGACCGAAGTCAAAAGAACAGAGGATTCCCGAATATTATAGGGAGCTGTTTCAAGAAAAGTATAGGAACTACGTGGAAGGGAACAATATAAACGTGGTGCCAGGAACTCTGGAGAATATAAAAGAGCGGTTTGTGTCCCTGGTTTTTTCTTAGGCCCAAGGAAGAGGCCTGACAGTGGTCCCGAAAAACCGGATGATTGAGATGTTAGGAAAGCTGAAGGTCCCCGCGTAATACATAGTGCGAAGGAACTACGCCATGTGGGAGCTCCTCTTGCTGACGAAGGAGGGTGCAGAAAAGATGGCAAGAGGGGATCTCACATGGAAGAATATCCGGCTGAAACCGGAATGTTTATCCAAGCTTCGAGCATTGGGGACGGTCTGGGCGTGCCTTGCTTCATAATAAAAGACCAGTGGGAAGCAATCATGAATAGAAACAGTAAGGGGTCCCCGCAACATAATGGTCGGATACTACAGGATCCAAATGAGAGTGGATCGCAAGAGGTTTAATGAGATCCCCGCGCAGCTAAACTCGAGGGCTGGTCGATGGATGTGGTCGTGGATGGCAGAAGGCCACATTGTTGGCATTGCCAGAAACCTGGCCATGTGGCAAGATTCTGCCCTCTAAAGAAACTAGTGGAAGAGAAGAAGAGCGAAGAAGAAGAAAGGAAGAAGACAGAACAAGTCGAGACCAGGAAGGAGGAAGAGAAAGAGCCAATGCTTCGAGCAAGGTGGTTGGGAATAAAGGAAAGAAGCAGGAGGCTGCTCCGCAAGCAGCAAACAGATGTGTGGCAACAGCTACGAAGACGAAGGCAAGGGGAAGCTCCTCTGAGTCAAAAGGCGAAGAGAACGAGGAACGGACCAAGAAGAAGGAGAAAAGAGACAGAAAAGACGATCAGGACGAAGACTCTGAACTTCTGGAAAAACAGAAGGCCCTCCCTCAAGAGGAAGTTCAGCTAACCCCTCCCCTATTCTACATCCCTATGATTGAGATGGAACAATTAGGAGCTCCAGAAGTAGCAGTAGTAGTAACAGCAGCAGCCGCAGCAGCCGCAGCAGCCGCAAAACATGGCAGAAAGAGACAGAAAAATGCGGCCCCCGAGGGAGTGCATTTGTGAAGCGGATCGAATGACCTCAATGGGAAGCAAAGGAAGCACCTAAAAGATCTGGAGCCCCTCTAAAATGTGGATGAGAAAGAGGTCACTTATTCACGGAATGCGCAGACGCTCCAGCTGTTGTAACCTTCGTCAGGGTGAATAGGAGAAGTAGAGCGAAAGCCCTGTCGCGAATGATCGAGGCCAGGAAAACGGCATCTCCGGGAATCAAGCTATTTGCGTACCCATCTCTTGGAACGATGGATAATAAGTGAGGAGGGGGGGTCCCCGCCTATGTTCACCCCTCCTTCTTGGACGTGAGGGGCCTATCGCGAGACGGACGGCTTCCGTCCGATCTCCTCTGGGCAGTCTCGGTAAGTCCTTCGACGTCCTGACCCCCGATGACTACAGACCCATCGCAGACGAAGACTACTAGTCAGGGAAACATGGCTACCAGCTTGAACCATGCTAGTTTGAACACGGGGGGCATGAGAGTTCGAATCAAGGCTGCAAGCTTGCTGAGGGATCTCGTGACCTTTGAGGTAGATGTAGGTACTTTGCAGTAGACCGGGGAGTGCGATATTCTGGTGGACGATTTAGATGTTTTGCTCAGAATATGGCAATTTCCGTAGTTGTGGGATTTCTGTGTTAGTGGGTCGCACCCTATCTGCTACGGTCAGTTTTTCACGAAGACGCTCATGGAAGGTTGGTTGTGGTCGATGCTGCCATTAAAAGCGGCGAGTTTCGTGTCGTGGCAGTTTATGCGCCTAATCTTCGCAGCGAGAGAGTTTCCTTTTTTTCGGCGGGTGGAGGTGTTTCTTTCTTCGGGTCCGGCTCGTATAGTGTTAATGGGGGATGGGAATGCCGTCCTTGACCCCAATATAGATAAGGTCGGAGGGGTTAGAGGGTCGGAGTTGTGTGAAAGCAGCCTGTCTGACTTGATGGCCTCGTGCGATCTGGTCGACAATTTCCGTCTAGATCACGCGGGGAGGGAGATGTGGACGTCGCAGGGTAATTTGGCAGTCTGTCAAAGCACATATTTGGACAGAATGTTTATAAAAAGAGGCGACATAGATTTCTTATCATGCCCCACGTTACAATGGCTATGTAATTCAGACTACAAACTAGTGTTGTCCCGTCTGAAGTTAGGTAATTGGCCTGGGTTGGCTGGCTACTGGAAGATAGATGTATTCTTGTTGGAGTCAGACGACTTCCGGCAGCAGCTGACAACACTAATTCAGCGGAAGTTAGTTGGGCGGTAACCGGAGTAGCTGGTGGGTTAGACTTAAGGCTACCATTAGGCACTTTTGCGTGCAGTACAGCCAACGCCTCGCGCATACTAGGTATTGATCAAAAGGCACCTAGATGATAGGCTAACCCGGGCGGTAGCAGGGAGGATGCCCTAAAGCTAGTGTTAGTTAAGGATGACCTGAATCGCTTGGCTAGCGAGCGATAGAGGATCAAAAAGGTAGAGCTAGGTTTAACAGAGTCTCTAACGAAACGGAGACTGTTGACACTGTTGAGGGTACGGCCGCCTTAAGGCGCAGCTCGGATAGGCACATTCGGAAGGTGAAAAACCTGGAAGGACACACGCTCGTATCGGCTCGAGAGATTTGCAACGGGTTTTGGCAACATTTGGAGGAGCGCTTCACCCAACTACCCAGACTTCGCGGCCAGGAGATTGGCAACTGTTTAGCTGAGAAGGAATGGTTACGAAGCATGATATAATTACTGCGTTGAAGAAGGTTGGCTATAAAAATTACCCAGAGCTCGATGGTCTGCCCTATGAACTCTACTTGAGGTTTTCGCCCGTGTTTGTGCCCCTCCTGAAGGGGGTATTTAACCACTGGGTCGCGCAAGGATCCATCCCTGGGCAGGTTACCAAAAGAGTGGTCACACTACTGAAGAAGGGAGAACGGCATGGATGGGGGGGTGGCTATAGGCCCATCACTCTGTTAAACACAAAGTTGAAGATTTTGTCCTGCGTTCTTGCAAACCGACTGCAGGTTGTTGTCGATGACTTGGTCGAACCGGATCAGAACTACATTGTTAAGGGACGATCGATTCAAAACAACTTTCACTCGGTGCGCACGATCATAGAGAAGTTAAAAGACGACAAGGAAGCCGGACTGATCAATTTTGATCAGTGCAACGCGTTCGATATGGTCGACCATTGTTTCTTGGAATCTATTATGGAGACCGCCGGCTTTGGTCTGGACTTCCGCAAGTGGGTCTCTGTTCGCGGTAGTGGTGCAAGTAACCGGTAGGCTTTAAAGAGTCCTGTAGGGGTATCTCGGTCAGTGCGCCAGGATTGTCCGTTGTCGCGTCTGTTATATTTCCTGGCGTTGGAGCCCTTCCTTCGCAAATTAAGGGACGATAATTACGAAGTATCACTCATCTGGCTCGTAATTCGAGATGCAATCTGGGTCAGCAAAAGACTCTACAGAGCTGGCTTTACTGAGACACATAATTTTGTCCGATACAGTGATTGGGAGAAGGACCTTTATCATTCTTTCTTCCTTTGCGCTATCGTTATACCGTTTTGTGATTTAGTTGAAGGCTTCACGTTTCGCATGGTGAATGAACGGGTTTTTTTTGTACTGGATTCGACGCTGAAGAAAAAAGAACGCTGGTTTTCTGTGTTTGCTAGCTGTTATGAGAGGAGTGATTTGGACGACGCGACAGAAGGCGGTTTACGGAGATGATAACTTCACTGCTCCCCAGCTTGTTCTCATTTTCAAATATCGACTGAAAATGCGAATTAAGCTGGAGAAGGTAAAACTCACTCAGGCAAATTTCAAGGACAGGTGGGTGAAACTTTCGCGACTGAGTAGAATGGAGCTAATCTTGTGCCCTTTTTCGGATTTGACTGAGGATCTCAGAATATTGGGTAACCTGAACAATCATAGACATGCATCGGATCACTTAGAATAGGCACGTTAAACATTTTTATCATATTTTAAACTTAGCTAGAGTATGCATGTTATCATCGTCCCACCCCCCTTTTAGTTTGCCCCTGTCCCATCGAAACCAGTTTTATTTTTTCTTCCCTCTTTTTGTTTTATAATCCCCAATATTGGCACCATTACGTGATGGATAGGTTATTTTGTCAGAGATGTAGGCCCATTTTGAGGTGTTTATTTAATAACGTCAGTTTTCGGGGGACCTCCATCTTTTCGACTGACAAAACTTTCAAAATGTTCGATTTATAAGTGAGAGGGTTATTTTACTAACCACCATTTTTTCATTGTATATATTTTTTCACCATTTTTGTAAATAAGATTTTTATCCCAACACTCCACATTCTTTATATATTTGTATTTTTGCGCTTTAAGTAGGATGTCTACAGAATGATTCTGATATTTTGGTGAAAGAGTTTAGTAAAGTTAACGTTATGTTAGTAAGGTCAGCATAACACAAACCCCCTTTTTTGCCTTGTGCCACATTTTTATTGTGAATTTTTATTTTTTAATAAAATAAATATTTATCCTCACCGGAGTCAAAAACAGTTTACATAGACCCCCCACACATATGTATATATAACTTGGGTGCATCAGATATATATATATATATATATATATATATATATATATATATATATATATATATATATATATATATATATGTATGTATATACGAGCAAACAGTTTATAAAACATGTTAAAAACACCTTTAAATGAGTTAAAAACATATTTAATCATGACTTAGGTGCATCATCTTGAATTTAAACCATAATCTTTACTTATGAGAAAAATGTGTACATATATATATATATATATATATATATATGCGTGTGTGTGTTTGTGTGTTTATATATATATATATATATATATATATATATAGGTTTGTATATATATATGTAGATGTGTGTATATATGTGTATATACATATATACATATATACAGGGTGACCCAAAAAACGGGCTCCGTGTACACTTTATATGATGTCTCACTTACTTACTCGCTGATCACCCTTATTTTACAGAGCATCAACGACAGTGAGCAGCCACTCGGGACGTCCCAATAAGCGATCAGCCCAGCTGTCGAAAGAGTGAAAGAGTCTCTCCAGCAGAGTTTAAAACGCACTGTGCGTAAGCGAAGTCAGTTCCTCGGTATGCCCCGTGAGACTTGCAGGAGAGTGCTGGTGAACGATACCAGGGCTTACCCATACAGAATACAGACGCTACAGACCCTTACAGCCCCAGACAAGAAGCAGAGGGGGGCTATGTCAGTCGAGATGCTCGAAAAGATCGAGGAGACACCAAGTTTCCTTAACCTCCTTTGGACCTAAGATAAAGACCACTACTATCTTGATGGAAAGGTGAACTCCAAGACAAATGTAATGGGGGAGCTCCACGCTCAATGGCGTAGCCACCAAGCTCATGCACTCTCCTAAGTGCACGATATGGCTGCAATATCGGCCAGAGGCATCATCAGACCAATCTCCATCGAAAATCTGGCGCACCAATGCCAGTCACCAAGGAGCGGTATGTGGAGTTCCTCAAAACCTTCAAGAGTGAGCTCCAGACCATCTACACATCACTCAAGAGCAAGTTCTGGTTCCAGCAGGACGGAGCAAGTTCTCACACCTCAAACCTTTCCCGAGATTTGCTTCAATAGAACTTCGGGGGCTGAGTGATCAGTCTCGCGACTGATTTTGAGTGGCCACCCCATAGTTGAACCTAATCCCCCAGGTTTTTTCTTTGGGGCTATCTTAAGGATAGAGTCTACGCACGGAAACCCAGAACCATCACGGAAATCAAGCAAGCCATCAGGGAGGAGATGAAATCAATTACCAATTCATCTGTAAGAACGTCATGGACAACTTCGTTCTGCGCCTGAAGAAAGGCACGGAGCTAAATGGAGGACATCTAGAACATATGCTGTAGAACAGAGAAAAAATGTCAAAGACACTAGTGTTTTGATGTGATGTTTTGAACATAATAAACTAGTTATGACCCAAGTTTCATTTTATTCGAGGAAAAACACGAAGAAACGGGGCCTAATTAGATTTGAGGCCAGTTTTTTTGGGTAACCCTGTATATATATATACATATATATATATATATATATATATATATATATATATATATATATATATATATTTATATATATATATATATATATATATATAGCTGTGTTATTTCATAATAAAATTCCATAATAACACCAGTATTAGTAATGATGATTATGATTACAATGATGATGCATTACGAAAACATTGTAAGGCTTAATTACTATCGAGTTATAAATTACGTGTCGTTTTGGAGTAGCTTAACCCTTGTGTAACAATCGTATGGTGAGAAATATATTATATTCACTCAGCAATATAATATAATTATATAATATATTATACACACTCGGCAATATAATATAAATATATGATATATGATATTCACTCAGCAGTATAATATAAACGCAAATGTTAGTTAAAAAAAAGATATATATTTTTCAAATTGTCGGTTGTGTACGCATTTACCGTCGTAAATTTTTTTCAAATTGCTATATTCCCTAGTATTTTTAATTTGATTTGTAAATACTTCTAATTTTAATTAATCTATGCGATATTTCGCTATACTATATTAGGGTAGTGACCCTTTAATATTGCAAAAATTTACATCAGCGCATAGATTTTTATGATTATTAGTGGAAATTTGAAAAAATAATTATTTACAATTATTTGTTTATCGCTTTAGCTCAGCGAAACTAAGAAAAGACAAGGGGATGTTTACTAAATAGAATTTTGTTGAATTAATAAATAAATTTTTGTACAGAATGTTTAACTATATGTGTTTAAAGATGTAAATTTTAGTGGGTAAAATTAATAATTAAAAAGTAATTTACAGTGAAAGATTTTTAAAAGATGATACGATGATATATTGAAAATGTAAAGTAATCACATGTATATGCGTAAAGTACGTAATCATGCTTTAGTACGGATTTCGCTTAAGCCCATATGGGATCTTAAATATGGTGCCAAAGTTATCGAATGTACTTGTTACTGACGCTATGTTAAATATAACCGAATTCATCAGTCAACCCTTTTGAAATCGAAAATAAGGAAAAACTGAACACCGCAATGTTTTCGAACGGTTAATGTCATCAGTGTGAGTTAAATAGTGAAATAAGAGTCAGTATTTACCTAATGAATGAGGTGTACTCAAACGATAAACTTGTAAAAGCTTTATGATATAACAGCAGTCATTGCCGATATAAAATATTTGCGCTGGTGAAGCATGAGTGACTGAGAGAAGAAAACAATGTCGGAGTAAATATACTCCTACCACTAATAGATGTGACTTGTTTCAGAGAATGCTTTACTTGTGAATAAATAAATTTACTGCATTTAATAATATCAACTCATAATATTTGAAAAACATCTATCAGGTATTCGCAATTCGTATTACTATATTGATTTTATAAGTCGTGTACGTGTGTGCATCGCTCTAATAATTTATCACCGACCGAAAACCGTATATATATATATATATATATATATATATATATATATATATATATATGTAATTATAATTATACAAATACACCTTAAAATATGAGTACTCTGTACTGAATATGTATTCATGCATATTCACACTTTAACTAATAAAGTCAAGAAGTTATAAATGTAAATGATGCTATCAGTGTCGATTTCTAAGCCTTTAGCCAAAGCATATCTGCACATATGTACTCAAATTCCATGTATAAATAAAATTTTATAAATACCCCTTTATAATGTGTTCTATTTGGGCATTGCATTATCAATCTTTTAACATGCAGTAATATGTATCCTTTACTATTAACAGACAATTTATTAATGCGTATTTTACAATCCTTTATGTAGAGATTAGTTCAACTGAATTTAATATATTTGTCCCCGATTACATTGTTCTTTGTTATACTCCATTTGGTTTCGATAACTATTTTCCGTTGATCTTTGCTGCATTAAAATGAGTATTTCTACGTGAACTTGTTGAAATATCATAATCAATCCGCAATGTGTTTTCTGTCAAATTACACTAAGTAGTACCTTATATCTTTTTGTTTTGTTATACGGGGAAATTACTCACACATTTGATCATTTTTTAATACCCCATGGATTTGTAAACGTTTTCTCAATGTAGTTAATTACATGCCGCAACTTTATGATGATAATCCTTTTTTAGTACTCATGCACTTATTGCTCCCTGCTGAAATAATAGCAATATTATTTTAAAAATCCATTCTTAATATGAGGAGGGGAGGGTGTTTTGTACCTATTATGTACTTTAACCTTACGATTGAATAAACGCACATATCATAAAACTTTAATTAAACTTGGAATTACGATTTAAAAAATAGCGCGGATCAGTGAGTGGATTAGCACCCCTTTTTTATATCCATTTATGCGATATTGATTATACCAGGGAGGTAATCGACTAAAATGTATTTACACATGAAATGATAATTAACTGCTGTTTTATGGTTTCATTCAAATCGATATGATCGAAACGTGAAATGTGAATGTTTTCAGAATTTCCGATATTAAATAAATAATATTTATATTAAGAAAACTTCGCGCCGAATACTTTGACGTGTGTAATATGTTAAATACCCTGTATTAACTAGTGGTTCCCATACTCTTTCTATCGCTCAGTTTGTACATCTTTCGTAGATTTAATTAATTGTTACCTAGCCTTTGTTTTTTCAGAATGATTTCTCGTTCAAAAAATATTGCCAAGTTACAGAAAGATATATGCAAATTAGATAGCTCCGAGACTTTGTAGGACATTTTACTGCGATTGATTACAAATAAATACTCATCTGTCAAGCTTTGTACGGAACGTCATCACATGAGACAGCATGGTTTCTTCGAACATAGTTAACGGAATAGTAATAAGTGATCAACTGTCTATGTCACGGTGTCGTCGATAATTATGTAAAACACTAATCTCTACTATTTTTCGTGCATCATGGCGTCTTGACATGTCTAATGACCATCGGTAACATTGGAATCTGTGGTATTTTTATCGACAATTTAATGCATATTTATGAAATAGACGATTATCTTTCGTATATAAAGTACGGTTGTCAAGTTCTATTAATTATTACCCAAAAATATGTAGTAGACGCTGTGCTTCTTAAAACAAATTTAATCGAGATAATCTGCTTCTTAATTTTATTGTAATGTGTATGAAACGTTCGGCATATCGGATGATTCCTTCTGAATGCTTTAGTACGTCTTAATCTTAATGATGTATCTTTACAAATATAGCCGAATATAAGATGATAAGAAAGGTATAGTATGTAACCAAACAAATCAAAAGGGTAAACATATAAATGTATTTTTATTCAGTTATATTTTATTCCGAGTATCCATGCATATATATATATATATATATATATATATATATATATATATATATATATATATATATATATATATATATATATATATATATATGCATGTCTACTGTACATTATTTATTTGTTTAGACAGGTAGACGTCGAGGGTTGTAATTTTCTATCTCGAATTACGACTATGGAAATTCATCTGTATGAAGAAAGATATCTGACTCATAACGTCTTCGCCATTATCACAATCATCGAATAGATACCAAAATCACATCAAATATGTTTAGCTCTTTATTAAAATAAATTTGACTTGTAAACATTACTATTCTCGAATAAAATAAGAATATATAAAAAAAAAAAATAAAAACTAACTTTTCGGCCTTTGTTTCAAAATCGGCCATTAAAGAAACGAAAAAAAAATTAGAACGAAATAAAGCGCATTGCTACCGGACATTTCGACAAATAATTATTACAGCTGACACTTTAACATTATGTAGAAACAACTAAGTCGGAAAGATATAAAAAGTTCAGTTTACTTGAAATTGACGTGCCATGAGCTTCATGTAATTAATCACGCGAATATTAAACAGACACGCTTCAAGGCTATTACATTTGAACAAAGCAAATAATTTATTTTGCAATGAGAAATTTATATTTCACAATAGAGTTGATAAGGATAGTGTCTAAATAGGAGTAGCATAACATTACATTGAATTTTACCCGAATTCACGGTATAAAATAACAAAAAGTAACTAACTGCACGATGACTTAAACACTACGATAAACTGCAGCTACAAATGAAAAATATTATTTTATTTGTTTAGACAGGTAGATGTCGAGGGTTGTAATTTTCTACCTCCAATTAAAATGTGTGCATTCATCTGCATGAAGAAAGATATATCACTCATGATGTCTTCGCCATCATCACAATCATAGAATAGATACCAAAATGACATCAACTATTTGTAGCTGATTATCAAAATAAAATTGACTTGTAAACATCACAATTCTCGAATAAAATAAAAATATATCAAAAATAAAAAAAACTAATTTTTCAGCCTTTGTTTCCAAATCGGCCATAAAAAACGGACAACATTTAACACGGAACAAAGTGCATTGCTACCGGACATTTCGACGAATAATTATTAAAGCTGACTCTTTGACATTATGTAGAAACAAACTAATTGGAAAAATATTTACAAAAGTTCAGTTTATTTGAAATTGACATGTAATGAGCTTCCATAGAAGATAACACTTCCTTTAATTAAACATGCAAATATTAAACAGACAGGCTTCAAGGGTATTCCATTTGAACTAATCAAATAATTGATTTTGTAATAAGAAATTTTAATTTCACAAAAGCGTTGATAAGCATATTGTGTCTACATAAGAGTAGCATAGCAGTATAATGTATTTTACCCGTATTCACTGTATAACACAACTAAAAATAATGCAAGTTAAACACTATGATAAATTGCAGCTACAAATGCGAAATATTATTTTATTTTAAGTCAAGTTAAATATTAGTATGATAATTATTATAAACAACGTGGTAATCTGCTAGTCAACATCGACTACTCCGAATTTATTTTCAATTGATTTTCTGTTATTCGTCTTCTTTTCTATCTCTGGTGCTGTCGATTGCACAAAACACATCAACATTCTACAAATATCACGTACACAATGTGTGTGTGTGTGTGTGTGTGTGTGTGTGTGATATCATCGATCTTATATATGCCACAGTGCAAAGCTTTGTTCTGTCAAAGGACTAATTGTAGGTTGTTGTAAATTACTCTCTTTGTTTATTAAAACTTATCGAATTACGCCCAATAATGGCATGACTTCCAATGTGTACCTCTTTAAAACTTCTTGATGTCGAACTATTTTGCAATCAAATCAAGATAGTTCGTAAACTCTTTCAACTGTAGAGAACTATGTCAAAACTAATAGCCAGCTTTCAAAATTTTCCGCAAACAAACTATACATATGTTTTTTATTGTTTATCCATTTCACTTCCACATCTTGATAAACAACGATCCAAAGCTTCACTTTGTATTACGTTGTAATCAACTTTACACGTTTGTTCGGCCGATATACTTATTTTCTGTTATATTTTCCATTTTTTGCACTGTTTTAAAACTTAGATTTTACATCGAATTACACATTATATAGTCTTCTGTGCCTTGAACTAAAAATTAAAACAATATGGCAACAGTATTGCATTTTTCGTTTAAACACTTTATTTAGACTAATCACAGTTTGATTCCTGTCGAATATATGCAATTTTCCTTAAGCAAAATGTGTAGATGAATCCGAGTTAATTACATAGACTTTAGACTCAAAGGTGGTCAATTATTTATAGTGATTTTTATTTCGACAAACTTTTTTTCTTGGTTATTGTGTGTGTTATCTTTTTCATGGGAACGATATAAAATCAATGCATTAAAAGAATCGTAAATACAATTCCGAATATTTTCTTCGGTGATTGCATATTTGATAGAAATATTTTTCGATATTCTTTACTTGTTTACTAATGTTTACACATCAAGTCTAAATTTAATATACATGCTAGCATACCTATCAGTATAATGCCATGTATAGTTTCATAGTTTTCAGAATTTACTTACTTTTATTTATTTTATTCACAGAAACTGTAAATGAAAAAATACTCTCTATACTCTTATGGATCTCAAACGACCATTAATAACACAATTGATGTAGTTTCCACGATATAGCGTGGTGTTATTCCTTAATCTTTTAAGTGTAGTAATTGTCTGTATTTTTGAGATGAGGTGTTTTCATTGATTGAGATTGTCGGACTGACTTCCTCATCTTGGTTGTTATTGTCACAACGTTTCGGCCGTTTTGCCCTCCGGCCTTCGTCAGGTGTTTTGTATCGAACTGGGGAACCGTTTGTTAGGAGTCTCGAACCCAACCCTTTATTATTATTACGAGGGTACCGTGTTCAGACTCCAGCTAGGCTTTGGGACATAGTTGCTGATTCTCTGTTTTGAATGTTACTTTTTCACTGCCTTCGTTCAGGATTGAACTCAGCATCTTTGGGTAACTGTAAATTTTAAGTGCACGTGAATATTATTAAACGCTGATAAAACTATGTGGCTGACATTCATGATTTAAACTCAATGAAATATTTATGGATTAGTTAAAATTGTTTTGTACAATATTATAGAGATCTATCTGTGTAATGATTTAATGAGGGCAATTTTTGAAGTCCTCATTAATAATACATATACGTTTGTCTCCTTATGCGTTACGCTTATTCTCTGTTTTTCTCAAAGAGTGAAATATTCATTAACAGATTCGCGTGCAGAATGTTCATTTATTAAATTACAGTTTTTAAATATTTTTATTATATTGATTCATGGTTTTAATTGTTTTTGCTCGTGTAATATATATCAAATTTTTTCCGATTAATTTTTAATACACTCGTTTTCATATTTTTGTATCTGCCAACCACTTGATCTTTTTTTCTGTTTCCATTACTTTCTTATGAAATCATCGGGAAATTATTAAGTTTGAAAGAAGACCTCATGTTTGAATTCTTAACATAGTTTTTCACGTATATTTGATATAAGGTAAGCAGGCCACCCTACCTTACCCATTCGTTAAATGCGTATAGATATTTATTTTTATTAATTCAGAGTCTGGAACATGTGCATGCGAGTGTTATTTTTTTTCTAAATAGTTTACTACTTGCAAGTAAGAGAAAATACTTGCTTCAAGGCCGAAACCAAAATTCAAAGATAGTGAGTTATGTACGTGTTGGAGACGCCCCTCCATGGTATTAATGGACTATCTTATGACATCACTTCCTCTGCTAACGTCACATCCGGTATCGCTTATCGGTTCCCGGCAGTCTGAGTTTGGCACGCGACCAAGCAGCTCGGTCGCATACGCCCATCAGATGAGGAATGGTATTACTCAACTCACTTTTCCTGTAATTATGTGAATACATGTTTCGTTCCATTCGTTTATTTCCATTTAACTCCATAACAGTACGATAATCATTAGACCAGCGTGATATGATATTTGAAAGGTGTTTTCAAACTAATGGTTCTTTACAAAATTAATCTGTAATGTGAACTATTCACGCGCGCGTTGTGAAACAGTAAGAAAAAACGATTAAGATGCGTTAACTCCGACGTAGCAGTTTTCAATGTTAACTCGTTAGCTACCTTTCTGCGGATGAAAAAGGATTTAAATGATTTCCACATGTCTGAATATCGTATATACTAAATTTTAAAAATGTAGATAAAAAATCGTCGAGTATATAGGTTGAGGATTTTCCTCACACATATTCTAACTTTTATAGACATATAGAAAACTCTGTCCAGTATTTAATTCATAGTTGTATATTTTCTTAATAAATATTAACAAAAAGATGTAGCGTTATCGCCATAAATTAGGTAAAAGTGATTGGATTTTTAATGGATATTTTATGTTATGAATATTGAATGTTTTTTGTTTTTTTCTTTTTATTGTAAATATATTTTATTGAAAAAAGCTTACATATCAGAATGAAAACACTCAAGCTCAGAATGAGATTTAGGTATAATAGTTGTTCTGTCCCCAGCCATTAAGGGGGAAATCTGCTTCGCTCCACTAAAAATTTACAATGATGAACAGCGGACTGAGAGATTTCAAATAGCTACTCTAACTTGCGATTTTAGAATGGTCTTCTCTTGTAATAGAAAAAGCCATTGGATCTATCTGATGTGATGCAAAATTGTAAATAAATTTGATCATAGTTCGCAGGTTCCCTAATTCCATTTACCTACTTTTAACACTTTAGTATTATCTGTCTTCCTAAAGAGGAAACTTGTTCACAGACGCGGTTTCAACTCTGAAAGCGAGTTCATTCGTAATTGTATTTTACGATAGGTCTTATGTCGGTAATGGAAGCCAAATGGATGATGCAACAATTTGGGAATTAAGTGAGTGGGGTTTGGAACTCAAAGATTCTGAATGGGTATCCTTGCATTATTTGATAAAATGTAAAACTTTTACGGAAATTAGAAATCTATCCTCGCCTATGCCGTTTAATACAGGTATTAATATCAAACTAAACAATGCGCTATTCTGTATTATCACACACACACACACACACAAATATATATATATATATATATATATATATATATATATATATATATATACGTGTGTGTGTGTAACTCGTTTTGAAATCAAATAGATGCTTTTGCGAAATAACGATCCTATATTCGTTAGTCTTCAACACATTAATAGGAATATTAACGTATGTTTTATATATTCAGGCAATTTTACCTTAAGCGTGGATTTTTACTGATTCTGATGATATAATATTGCAGAGTAAGACAACAGTCGTTTCTAGATAGAATAAGATGCTGATAGGCTGACCAATATCTGCTTATATATTTATATCAACCCGTAAAAGTCACCACCCTTGTGCGATAAGTTAAGAATTCTTAATGCTGTTTAGTTACTATTTTGCAAAATGTATATTGTCAATACTGAAAATACAACCCCCATGATGCAAAAAATAACAGGTGTGTTTAAATATTATTTGATGTGTTATTCACAAATGAAGAAAGTGTAAGACAACTTACTTTCAAAGTAAACATGTTGAAAACGTAAAACATAAATCAAAAAGGGAAATAGATAGCTAGAATGATACATATATACATACATACATACATACATACATACATACATAATTGTAAATTCTAACATACGTATATTTATAAATTATTTAAAAAATATATTATTAGTAATCGGAACAGTTACATGAGAAAATCACAGCTGTGTTGGTTTTGTAAACTTTAATATTTACAGGGTGTTATATTTTTCACCCGCAAAAAAGTATCACTGAATCAGTTAAACTAATTAACAGGTCATATTTATGGTGTTGGTGGTTCGATCGGACTCACGCTCTTCATCATAAGATGTAATAAAATAAAGCAAAATGACAGACGTTTAACATAACGCTTGGTTGCATTGCTTATTTTGCCAGAACTTTTGAAATAATTTACGATAAGTCGTGGTTCCGTTTATCAGAAAACGAAAAACAAAAAAAAAACAACCTTTGTATATTTTATTCTTTTAAATTTTGAACGTATGTGCATTTGTTTGTCGAGACATGGCCGTCAAACGAATCAAAAATACATCATGACTCATTAGAAAGGGAAAGATACGTATCAGATAAAATATTAAGATAAATAATATAATGAATGATATGAATAACTATATTAATAATAATATAAACAAAAACTAGAAAGTAAATATAATAATGGTAATACAAATGAGGAAGTTAATTTTTGATTTTGATTCGGGAACAAATAAATCAGACAGAACTATTTTATATTAACGAGCGTATTAATCGGATTATGTTATACTTTGAATATGCCTTAGTAAAGACGTTATTTTGCTAATAACACGGTAGAAATATAAATTTTTATATGATTTTATACGATGCGAAAAAAATTATTATTTACAAATGTGTTTTATTTGCCACCTAAACAGAGTTTTGTGTCAGATATTAGCAAATTCGACGCAACAACTCTTTATATGTCAGACAGGGAGTTCATTTTTAGTTTCCTAATATTTTAGATTATTTTTCTTTGATAAGTCACAGCATTAATCATACTACATCAGTCATATATTTGACATTAATTTGAACTGTACATCATATTACAAGATTTACATATAGCGTATAAAAATAAGAAAGTGGGTCCGACTTATCGGAATAAAATAAAACTGAATATCGAATTGATATAAACTTAGATGTTGGAATCAGTTACGTACCAAGGGAGTAACAGAATCCCGGAATTTGTGTCCTCTAACTAAATAATATAATTAAAATATATTTTGATAAAACGGCCAACCTTTCAATTCGCAAACTAATTTTCGCAAATTTTTCAGTGATATAAATGATTTTCTGTTCTCTGACATTTCCATAGTGATTTAAAATCTTCGCCAATTTACGTTTTCTCAGGCAAGAACCACACACACACACACACACACACACACACACACACACACATATATATATATATATATATATATATATATATAATAGCGTTGCCCTTTCACTTACCTCGACTATATAGTAATTCGCTGATTTTACTCAATACTATTCTCATCCATTAATTTGCATACACTTAGTTCGATGACATACAATCAATATTATGTAAGTAGATTTTGGAAAATAAAGTTGAATATATACTATTTAAGATAAGAACTGTTTGGACGTTTATTGGTTACATTACATTATGGATACTTACCAGTGTCATCTTTCTTCATATAATATCCGTTTTTACAATGGTGGAATGCCTCGATACTGATTGTGGATTTTATATATAATTTACGTTGTATATTATATTTTAGTTAATATATTATGTCATTTTTTATAATATATTTAGTAAAAAAGAATTAACTTCCAAATATTGAGGACAAAATAAACGTTGGTTAAAGAAAATTATTAGAACACGATAAGGAACTGTGTTAATTGATTACAAGTTTCATTCTCCTGAGAATTCGTAACTCTTGCGAATTTTTACGAGTCAGGTAAATGTTAATAGCGACTTCTCGCTGATGTGATTAAATCTAGCGTCGCTCTGTTTGACGCAAGGGTGATGCGCTAAGGTTAATCATGTGTAGAGAAGAATGATTGTAGAAGAAGCTGCTCGTAGTTTAGCTTACTTGAGTCATTGAGACCAATAAAGTTATTCACTCTGCAAGCTCTTGAGTGTAATTCTTCGCACACTGTCACAAAAATGAATGAAAATATTTATTTCAACTTGAGACGGGTAAGATAGAAACGACACTATTGTCGTCGAGCATTGCGACGTTTCCCAGTTCTAGATGATACTTAGTTTAAGTTTGCTGATAATAGGCTTGACAAATGGTTGTACCTCAACTGCGTTAAAACGCTGCTGGGTATTGTCTTTTCAATTTTATACAATTCTCTCGGAATTTGAACATAATAAAGGTCAAGTCACTTTTCTAGCATGCACTATACATGTTTTATCATTAGTTTGTTAAACATAGCTTGCTCATGAGAATACGCTCATATTTCAATGAGCTTTCCGCCCCTGTTTGCGTGAATATAACCCCACATTGTATTATATCTATTTACGTCACCGATTATCAGGTAGAGTTTATCTCCATAGTTAAGTTGGCGGGCTATTTGAGCAGGACTTGATGTGGCTTGTAGACAGGTCGTATTGTCATTTTACTGGTTTGCATGTTCTTCCGTACGTAAATGGTACTTTTATACATTGCACTGAGATGGGAAATGGCTAGAATTTTCTAACAATTCCAGCTAGGAATGTAGTTTGATCTGTGTAGTTAAGGCACATGGCGTTATTCAAGAGATTTGACTGAGGGTAAATTATTGTTGAAGCAGATTACTTTGAATTACTGAATATTAGGGATATTTTCTCGTCAATACATTTACCTCGCCGATGTGCAGAACTAGATCCCTCCAAAAGTGCACAGGAATTACACAGTATAGTGATTCGTAAAATTGCATAGATATGTGAACGAGAAGTAAATTGTATTTCATGTATTACTTAAAGACCGGATAAAATATAATAGAATTTGTTTCATATTACATGTTACTGCATTTTAACGAACCATTTACACTCAATTACGGTGCTATAGCGGTTAGCAACCCTGCCTGGATATGGGAAACTTTATATCCCATTAATTAAATATCTTAGTAATTATTTGATATAAATAAATGGTACATGGATAAAGTTCGCTTTCACACACCAACGCAGTTAAATGAACAACAACATATTGATCTAATTTGGCTATTGATACTTGGATCTATCTAATTTATCTCTATCCTCGTTCCACTGCACAAATAAAAATGTATTCAGTTGTGTTTACAACTACGTACGATTAACATTGCGTTATATTCTAATTGTTCTTCGGTTAACTAATGGCTTTCACGAACACTGCTGTAAGGAATACACCCCCCGCCAAGCTAAAAACTGAAAAGTATATGCACACGTAAGCATGTATTGTGTGAATATTCGATAGGGAATGAACACTCTTATATATTGCATTTCTTGTTCGTGTGTGTATTCGCGTGTGCGTGTATGTATGTGCACGCAACTGTGAGTACTACGTCTGTATGTTTCTATGTGAAACACACCAATCTAATACTGCCGTCAGCCAACACTCATTAACGGCAATGCGCGGACGGGCGGATACTGCTATTAAAAATAATCATAAATGTGTATGTTATATAAAACTTCCGTAAATATCATTGGATTAAACACAACAAAGATGCATTTAATAAATAGCGTTATATATTAAATTCAGTGCAGATTTAAACTGTTTTACTTTGAAAAGAGTAAATAATACTACAATAAATTGAGAATTTTCGTTTATTGATTCATAAATGTCTTAAATTTATTGTAATAAATGTGAACAAAATGTGCTACTATGGATTGTGTTATTATCAGCATGAATTTAAACAAATGCTTTTAGACTGTGTGTTAGTAGATCGTTAATAAATATAATGGATAAGCGAGAAACACATACTCATTTGGGAGTACTGCATGCCCCTCAGCTGCTACTGAACACAATGAAAACAGTTTTAGACAACTTTAGCGAGATATTTTTCAATTATAAGTTGATTCCCATCCTTGCACAGCGTTATCATAGTATCAAATAACTGCCCGAAGAAAATGTTTCTTCAATGAATTTTAACCTAAGAATTATGCACATAAGTTTGTGTTAGTGTGAAGAGAAACCAACAAGTATTGGTCACATTAATATAAACATATGTTATCCTTTTCATGTTCTCAAGGTTTTACATCAAACCTTTTAATGGTGCTAAGAAACCGCCTCGTATTTAGATTCAAAAACAATTGGAACATAAGTATTAATGAGCTTATCATGCAGGCAGTATGACACACACTGATGGCAGATGATGGTTGAAATTTGGTAAAAAAAGAATTGTTCAAGTAAGCGGCTCAACGACATTTTATAACACAAACTTTACACAACCATTCTATGTTCAGTTGCTAAGCAACTCCATAATATTGTGTTCTCTTGATGGTTAATTTGTGTGAAGAAACTTTTCACGTTGACGTTCCATTAACGTTCTGTTTTACTTAATTAGAAAGGGCAATACTTTATATCATTTTAAGGTAGGCATGCTTTTGTTCTACGAATGCTGTATAGTAAGACATTTGGAATTTAGGCTTCATCAGACATTTTTAACACGTACGATATTGTAGAAAAAGATTAACCACGTGTCTTCTGTGTGTGATAAAAGATAGTCTTACAATATTTAAAAATTGATGTCTGCTTCTCAAGGCAGGAAGGAGTTCTGTGAATTTAAGCTAATCGACTTGTGTAATTTTAAGTAGTAATATGATCATGATTATGAGATGGAATGACTTACGTGCTTTCCCAGCCAGACTAGCAAAATAATTGATGTAGGGTATTCATTTCATGCCTGTATTCAAGACCAGTAAATGAGGTTTATATATGAAGAGGGGTTTCTGAGGAATATCGCCACCCATAAAAACTTTGGTAAATTTGGGGGTATTGTGTAGATGATGGAACATTGAAGATGTATCAATAACGCATATATAAGGATATTCCCCATGCACGCGTGCTCTTTATTGATATGGTAATTATTAGCAACAAATTGATCACGCATGCGCTTGAAGCTACTGCAATAGATGGTGGTATTATCACCAGCAACTAAAACGAATGCTTTCAGAACGTGATTTAGTAGACCCTTAATAGATATCATGAAAAAATAACAACCCCAGAATAACTGAAGAAGTTCCTCGTTGATAATACATACTTCATATTTTTGGCCATTATTGATTACTTTTTAAAATACCCTATTTAATATAATGATGATAAAAATGAATTATATGTGTTCTCTATAAATCAATTGACTACGGATGTCTGTGTTAAGCTTTCTCAAAAGTATATGGCAAATGCTCCACGCTAAAATCAAGATAGAATGAGTAATTGAATGTGCCATTATAGATAATATGTAGACAAACTATATTTGGGGAGAGTAAAAGACACAGATAGTTAAGGGTGTAAACAAAGTCTACAGAAAAAGGTATATATATATATATATATATATATATATATATGTATATATATATATATATATATATATATAAGCAAGCCTGACGATTCCTAGAGTGGATGAAACGCCGAATATTCAGTGTAGCTTAATCGCCATATATATTTTATAAATTACTATATATATATATATAATATATATATATAACTACTTCATTTATATGTATATATATGTATGTACATATATACATATATACATACACACATATATATACATGCATGTATATATACACATATATATATACATATATGCATATATGTGTGATAGTTTATGCATGTTAATGTTTATCAAATTTTTTTATTTGTTTATTTTCTATTGTTTTTGTTAGTTTTAAAGTTATTTTGCATCGCTATCCTAGAGTAAACTTTATCTTGTGAACACAGTTGTTCGCTATTTCTCTTCTACAGTTAAATAGATGATTTCTCTTCTACAGTTAAATAGATTAAGTACATGAGAGCACATTTTTCATGAAGTCATAATCTACATGGGTCGTCTAGGTTTCTACATGTGGTATCTTGTCTTATTCTTTTCCATTCGACTACGGGCGAATGTCAGCTTTCCTTGAGTTCCCCGTATTTATTGCTAGTGTTGTTTTCAGACGGTGTTTTTATTGTTGAATGTATTTTGTGGTCATAATATCGAGTTTTGAAAACTAAGGAAGTCATATCTACGTTATATTTCTTGTTATTCGGGTTTTCTTTCGCAAATATTGTGGCCTGGTAAACTACGCTTTTGGTTAGGATTTTATTTTGAAGTGGGCCAAGTGTGCGGTGTTTACAGTTGCATTGATCTTGTTCGTTATTAGTATTTTTATTTTTATTTCTAGTATGGTTGTTGTTGTCCGGGTTTATTATTATTATTCTTATTCTTATTCTTATTCTTATTATTATTATTATTATTATTATTATTATTTCTGCTAGTGTTGTTTTATTTTGTCATGGTGTCTACATTTTTATTGTTTATTTTTTGTTGTTTGCATTGATTTTATTTAATAATTTGTTATTATCTGTTTTAATTATCATCTCTAAATTTTCCCAGCAGCTGTAGGATAACTTTAAGGTATTTTTATTGAACATTTTTTGTAAGAGGTTGGTTGTGGAAAAGTGTTTTTCAATAAGATCTATAAATTTCTTGTCATGTTTTGTTTTTAACATTTGATTGTATGGGGCCGTATATCAAATTATAGCTATTTTTCTTCAATGGCCGTTAGTCGAATGGAAACTAATAAAACAAGCTACCACGTGTAGAGACCTAGATGACCCATGTAGATTATGCCTTCATGAAAAAGTTGCTATCCTGTACTTTAAAGTATCGCAAAATCTATTTAACTGTAGAAGAGAAATAGCGAACAACTGTGTTCACAAGATAACATTTACTCTAGGATAGCGATACAAAATAGCTTCAAAACCAACAAAACAAAAGAAAATAAATTAGATAAACAAGAATATGCATAAACTGTCACACATATATGTATATATATATGTATGTATGTGTGTATATGTATATATGTACACACACACACATTTTTACGCATGTGAATACATGAGTCCCTATTTTCCGTAACAATTTTAACTTAGAAAAGAGTTTTATTATTTTTCAATGTACGCATTTACAGAATTTCATAGAAAATGTTTCCAGCTATAGATTAAATTACTTATGGCTTGTTAATGAACTGTTTTGATAAGTATATATTCCAAATTTCCACATAATATTTAACATCATTGAACTGCCAATATACCAATCTTCTTAACTCTTATATTACAGTTCTAGTAAAGCTTCGATAAACAGTTATTAATTATGAGAAAATATCAAAGCAAAATCTAAAAACGTATTGACTGATATATTCTTAAATTTTACACAAATGCACGCCATCTTTCTGGGAGTGTTCTCAGAAAATTTTAGCATCGAAATTCAACTCAATGCATAGTAAAAATGCTGTAACTCGATTAAACTTTATTATAAATGAAACATCCTACATTTGAAACGTAACATGCTAAAATTATAAGTGCATTTAAGAAGTTTTATTACCGCACAAGCAAAAGCGTCCGAAAATGTAGACTACAATAGATCTATGAAAAACTGTTGATTTTACCGATTTTGATGACAATAAAAATATAAGTGTGAATAATTTCATGATCCTCATTTACCATCAGGCAATGTTGGTCCTCTTTGCTAGTGACTTATATAATGTCACGGACCTATGTTTTAATCGCACACATTGCCTTTGTTATGTTTCTCCTTACTCTTGTTTTTATATGGGATGTGAAATAAAATAATGTTACAGTGAAATAACGACTATGAAATATCCGTAATCTTTTTGCTTTTTGTGGACATTTTCTATTTTTTATCATTTCGAGTTGATAACAGTGAAATGAAATTATGTCTTTGAAAATCATAATAGCGACAGATTTTCTCTACTTCCCAGATACAAAACAGTGATGAATAAAGTTCTTGACTATCACATTCAAACTCTGGCCAACACTTTTTTACATCACTATACATAATATTGATGATGATTCATTGATTTATTACAGTGTCAAAATTACTGCACTGCGTGTTATGTTCAATCACCTCGTTTATGCAGTCTACAACATTGCTGTATTCAAAGCAAATACACACACATTCTTAATAAACTACCTCCTCACATAATCAAATGTGTTTTCGGCATTTCATGCTCCATTGCTAATATTATTCCTCGTTATCTAGTAATGCCTCTTTTACAAACATTGGGGCAAATATGTTTGTACAACATATTTTGTGACTACAACGAATGTTTATTTTTTAATTCATATTATTGATATCATTCATGACAGTTTGTAATTGATACCAGTGAAATGAAAATACGCTATTCCAAATCATAACAGTGATAATTTTTACTCTAATTCTCAGATACAAAATACGGATGCATGGTTGACCCATACAAAAGTTTGCCTTTGAGCTGGTAAATGTCTGGCTATCACATTCAAACCCGTGTCAAAACGGATCCAGCGTGGTTAAGTATATTTACCGACTAAACGGTTTCTCTCAAAGTACCTTAATATTTTCATGAAATTAATTGCTACTCATATTTATCTAAGATACTAAGACGTACAAAACCTTATTCGGGATCAATAAAATACATTATATCAATGCACTCCAATACCAATCTATATCAAACGTACAGATAGAGAAATTTGTAGATACTTGTAAAAGAGTACTAAAAAGATACATTGGACGCCTTCAGAGAAAGCCATAAAAATCTTTGCAAACGCATAGATTACAACGAATTGAAACACTCCAACGGCAGATTATCAAGCTGAAATTATGTTAGCATGGAAGGTGAAATCGGTGATAATGAACTCATTTATAGACTATAAAATGTGCAGAAGATCATATATGTGCCCAACGAACGTTTTAAATATGGAGTAAATTTTTGTTTTAATAAAACAACACCTATTTCGATAATTAGATTCGAAAAAAATATAATGTATATCATATTATCATTAAAACAAATCATACTCAGATGACACCAGTAACACGTCACTGATAGAAGAAGTTCTGATCAACGCCATTTTTGAAATGCTTGATTTCGACCTTACCTAACCAACAGCAAAACAGCGACAATGTAGAATAAGAACATTCACTAGTAAACTGAATAGCAACGTTAAGCGGAAAGTATCGTAATAGGTGTTTACTGATATATATATATATATATATATATATATATATACACATATATATATGCCTGTGTGTGTGCATTTATGAATCAGATTCTTGTTTCAGTCTGACATATTCACGCATGAACGCACACAAAGAAATAAGTACATTAATAATTCATTTTATTAGTTTTGTTTCATCTTTTTAAACATAACACTAATTAAAGTCGGATATGAGAATTAATATTGCTTTTTTCTGATTCATCATTCCATTTCATTCATTTGGCGCCGGTCAAAGTTCAGAAACATCCTTCCATATGAGTTGCGTTCTTTTTTGTTTAAATAATTCTAACTTTAAACGGAAAACAGACGCGTTTTATGCGTTTGTTTATTTTTATTATCGAATTGCAATGTTTTTATACATACACATCTTTTATTGGGCTGATTTTTATTATTTTGAGGCATTATTTTTAAGAATGTTTAACTTAAACTGTTTCTGTTTTAAATGCGTCTATTCGGTCTATGCGTTGATGGATGAAAAAGAAATATAAATATTAATATTATGAACCGACTCAGAGCGGCTTTGAATTCTACTCGCGATACAATCAAAGCACATTTATAACCAAAGTGTGATAAGTCAATGAACATGCATTTAAAGCATTACAGGCATGCGCCGCGTCTGTATTTACGCCCATTTAGTGTGAGCGTTTAACAATTGAGATGGTATTTTTTCATATCAGCAGGAGAGATCCACCGACGTTCCATATATGTCTGGGTGTATCTAAAATAAAAATGACATTTTTTTTCTGAAACGGGAAAGTAATAAAGTCGAGGTTCTTGGCTGAAAACAAATTCGACAGACCAGGTTTTTACTTGACACAGACGTATGGTGTGTGGCTAATGCGGCTCGATTTTTATCGGTTCACTCTCCCAGACATTAATGTTGTCTGCGGAAAATGGTTGTTTATAGCCGCCAGGTAGGAGCATTAATAGTTTTGTCGGTCAGCGTGTTTCCTTCCTCCGAGAAGGAATATTTGCTCAAATTCAACCTTGTTGCACACCTTGCTAACAAGAGAAGACTGTAAATACGAGATATGAATGCGTGATTTATAACGTAAGCATACAAGACTGACAAAACGACTGACAAAAACGATTATTAAGACACAGGGACGCATCTGCACACTATTAAACTTACACTAAATAAAGGAATGCAATTTATTTAATAGCTACGCTCCATTGTTCATAAAACTTATATGCACCCACCACCATTAATCAAGCACTTTGTTCATACAAACTGATATTTTAGTTTTAGAATTTGCACAAAATAATGTGAACGATGAAGAATAAATTGTTTAATTTCAAATCTCATTTACCATATCGAATTTTCTCTTGGTATAAGATTAGCAAAATACTAGACAAATATCCGCCTTTGTATGCCGAATAAGGGAGACCATTTCTTTTATTCGAATCGATTTTTTTCGAAATTGATTAGCACTGAATATTACGAACATTAATAAGAAGTTACACAAACGAAACGCATTAGATATGAAAGTTAGACTTTTATCGTGTTAGATATAGAAGTAACTAGGTAAGAAGTTCGCATGTAGTTGAGAGAAATCTGACGCCTTTATGTCATTGTCTAATAATAAAGTTTGTACGACACGACGCATTGGCTTTCCATTGAAGATTCCAATTACACTCGATAACGTTCTTATAATGCTGAGGGCCAACGAGTATTGGTATGACTGGACGAGAAGTTTAATCCGATATCCAGCCCCTTACCGCTCAATGTAACTATTATGCATAATGCACTGGTCAAGTTAGGTATAAATCTCAATTCACTTTAGTCCAATTCCAAAAAATCTAAATTAGTACTGCGCATAATTATAAATGGTTGGACTTTTATGTTTATGTTAATACAATTTTGTGAAAATTTCTCGTGGATTTTAGTCTTCCGGTAACTCCTGCGTCAACGTTTCTATTATATATAAATATTTGATTTATTGTATTATACGTAATATTATAAGAGAAGTAGTTGGCTTAATCGAAAAATCTGGGAAACCTACGTTTCTCCCTCCGTATTTGATGTAACAACTATTATTATTGAGATAGTTTTTAATTATCATTTTTGTAAATAATTAATCGTAGTATTTTGTGCGTTCTTAAATAATAAATTATAACCCTAAGAACAATCCATTACATGGAAAGAGCACAATCGCAAAGATATGCTCTTGTAAATGCATACACTATATATTGTGTTTTTTTTTAAATTAATTAATGATAAAACAATTGTATCAGCTGTTCTGGAAAAATAATACTTAGTTAAAGTTCAAAATGAAATACCAAAATTAACTGCAGAAATTCAGTAAAGGACAAAATTACAGATGTTAGAAAGTGTATTATGCTAAAGAGAGCGTGTGGCATCAAGTGATAATCAAATTACTGTAAATAGTCGAATCATATCTAACGTATTTTTGTCGACCCTCATGACACTGCATATAAAGCCTCCATACAGGAAACTGATGCCTTAGAACATACCATATATTTTATTTTACATCTGTGGAGGATTAAAGTTTCACAAATCAACCGTTTTTTATATCTAAAACTAATCCTTACTCTTATATCTAAAAGTAATCCTTGGCCTTGGTGGCAAATTAAAAACCGAAGCACATACGTAAACATTCCGGGAACACTGAATGAAACTGATCGGGTAACGCCAACTAATATTCTAAGTGACTGAAAATTCAATTAGGTCAGAAAATATTTCAGTAAACTCGGTAGCTATCCATCTACAACAGTCAAAAAATAAAATGGGTGGGAATTCCTATAAAATATTCTAGCAAGGCCGTTAACATTGGTTTCATAATAACACCTAACCTGTATCATTAAATTAGCAATATGATTCGATGTGATATGAGAAAAAAGGCTAAACTGATGCAGGCTATCGTTTTACGAGAACATTGAAATATTCAGTTATAGACAAACACTCGATAAAATTTAATTTGGTTAAATATAATGTTGACTAATAAAAAAATAAACATGCCCCCCCTTAATGAAGGGTGTTGTGTCCATCATCACCGCTACATGTGGTATATTCCATTCCAGTAGAAATTAATTTATTAATATTGACAGAACTACTGTAACTGCCAAAAGTACAAACTAAAAACAATACTTGCCACCATTGGAAACGGCGAATTAATTGCCATACTTGTGTCTGTTTCGTCAGAACTTTCATATGCGTTATGAAATCAGCCAATTGTCGTTCAATAATAAAACTACAACAATACGAATAATCTGTTTACCAATGGGAGGGCACGTCTACAAAATATTTTCAGATTGTATTATATTATGTCGAAAGTGTTGCTTTCTATCAGTTAAATGACGCATTAGCATGTTATAATACTGCTTATTAATGGAAGTTGATAAAGCTTATCTAAGTTTTCACGTAATTTCGTATGCGTGATTTACGTAAAGTTCTTAATTATTGTTGGTGAAAACATTTGGGGCGTTCCCATGAGTAAACACAATTAATTATTTCCCTGAATGTCACTTCAATTACAATTCTGTATTAATATGGAGTAGCTAACTAAAAATAGATAGATTGGAGAACATAAATAATGAAGGTGTCACAAATGAATTGGTGTCCTGCCTATCAGCTTTCACGCTGAAATGAGTGTCACCAGTAATAACTCGGAGTTAGCTGTACATAAATGTGTAACCGTAAATTCGATATTGTATAAAACTTGATAGATTTTATTGTATTTAATTCTGATCTGATATACTTCATTTTCTAGGACATATCTCTGTACTACAAGTCGGAAGAATTTTTACTCTTAATTTTTAAATTAGCTTATATTAGCGCGTTACAAAACTACACTTGTGTTTAGTTGTCAATAGATAAATATAAGACTTATATTTTGTCGTTGTCCAAATTTCACTGATCGCACTTTTTTATTATTTAACAAAGTCTCGGCATTTTTGTTAGTTGTTGTATTTGTTTTAACATGATCGCGGAAGGCTCACCTACTTCAACTCAGACATCTATTCTTATAACACAAATATAATGTTCGCCGTTAATTTTGCAAGATCAAAAGACCCGTTGAGACTCATCAAAACCTCTACAAAATAGCAATGATTGTTTTGCTAAATGAAAAAAATACAAAAAAGGAGCAAAGCGTAAAAAATGTTTTTGCATTGGATGTAAAATAAACGAGTTTATGCATTCATTTATTTGATAATGTTTTCTTATCTTTTTTTATTAGTTTCTCTTTTACTGTCCGACCTTTTTGATCTGCCTTTTTATATCTTTACTTTTATCAGAACTTTTGTTACTTAAAGCAATTTATTTTTGCATGCTTTCATATGTGTTTGTATTTCTTTCGTTTGAATCGATTTACATTTTTCGTTTTCTATGCAGTATTCGCTTGGATTTTAACTGCTGCAATGCTACTCTCTGATTTTATTGGCTTCTACTTTAATTTGCTTTTTTTTCTGTTATGGCTTCACGTTTTCTTATGTATTCCCCTTTTAATTATTTTTAATTTCTTCTCTTTTTCGTTCGTTTATATTTCTTTTTGTTAGTTATTTTTTCCTAGTATCTTCTTGTCATTTTTGCACTCTATTTGGTTTCTACTTTTTTGTTCTCTATGTAGTTTTATCAAGCAATTATCCGAATCTCTAAAATTCAAAATTCTACATAGAAATAGAAGAAAACTATTTCTTTAATGTCAGCATGGCATGCCATTTTATGGTAAAGTTATATATAAAACTTTTCGACAAATCACAGACCTGACATTGGATCTTTGCAACGTAAATATTGACTTTTTGATTTTGTCTGTTAATACAAATACCTGATATTATATAACTGTCCATCTTAGAGAAGAATGAAATATATATTCTTCCTTATAAACCAGGGTAGAACACTATTACATTTCTGAATATTTAAGATGGCGAATTATTTCAAATCTTCCAACAACTGTGTGATTTTTCTCAACAGAGTGACACATCGCGTAGCGGTTAGAATACTTAAGAAATTACAATTGTAAATATGAGAGTTTAATTTTTAATGTGGGTGGCTGAAAAATACAATTATGAATTACTTAGAAACTCCATCCAGTCATGGCACAGGAAACGAAAGCATGCTTCTACCGTTCAGTAAATAAATGGCCTCGTTCAAAATTCGAGTTTCGATTAAGAAAATATACACCTGGCGAAAGTCGACGGGTATATAGAATGAAACAGGAAAACGACACTCAAGGTGAGAACAGTAGTCCTTAAACTTCATATAATAAGAACAGGATAACAATCTTAAATTATTCTTGTTCTTGAGCAAACATGAGTTTATCTTTACAAGCATAATATTTTAAAAGAAGTATATGATGGTTGAGTTAAACAATTAATATCGTTTTTAATGATATTTTGGCGAAACGCAATGTTCTTTTTAATAGTGTAACTGATAGAAAAGGAGGTATCATGTTTATAACAAGTTAAATATTTGCGATCAAAATTACATGACTGTTTTATTTTCAATTATCGATTTAGTATAAAACATGAACATAATTAGCAGGTAAGTAATTTCTAATAAGAGAACTTATACTTTGAGATTGTGTATATTAATTTAATCTCGTCATTTTAAAGATGATGGCATTTCGTGTTACAATTATGATTCAGCGATCAGCTTCACATAGGACTAACATGAAGTGTGAAGATATTTTACATGTATATTTTTCGTTTTTATAATTTATTTTACTGATTGTTTTCTTCGTTTACATTCCCAGGCAGGCATTTTCCTCAACGTCCCAGATTTTTTCACAGATTATCGAATGTTTTACATTAGATGCCAAACTAAATTAACGCGAAAAGGTCCGTTGCAATTTAATTGTCTAAAATTCAATTGCCAGGTGTACTATGTTTACCGGGTTTTAAATAAAATATAAGTTTCGACAAGTGGTAGGTTATATTAAAGTTATTTTAATCTGCTGAAGTCGTAACAAAATAAAAATAGAAATTAATGTCCGTTATACTTAGATTGTTGAAGGGCGGAATAATATTGTTTCATAAAGTGGGTGTTGGCGTGTTAACGTAATAAGTTCAACTGCCCGAAGAAATGAATGTTATAAAAAAGGAACTCTGCTTTCTGTTGTGAATTAGATATTTTGATCGATCAGATTTTGTTGTTTTTTAAGACAACTTTTACAGAACAATAGTAATATGCTTAATGCCCACGTGTTATTTGCAAACGTACGCTTAGTTATATATTTGTATGCAGATGGTTAAATAGCATTAGCATACTCAATTCGTATAATAAATCTGATCTGAGAAGATCGTGTTAGAAAATTATAAGATCAAAAACCGACAAGAGCAGTTTTACAATTATTAGTAAAGGTTATTTTAATCGACTTAAACAATTGGTGAGATTGGGCGTAATAAAATAGTATGAGAGTTAGCTGGTATGTTGGAGGGTATAATCAAGTCCCAAATTGAACGAAAAGTTCAATTTGGGATAATGCATTTAGCCAGGATATTAATGATGTATGGAATGGAAAAAATATCTATTTATAAAAAACCGTAAGAAAAGAAATGTATTTCCGGCGAGGGCAATTTTATTGGTTACAAATTATAACTTTTTTTATCACCATATATATATATATATATATATATATATATATATATATATATATATATATATATATATATATATATTCATTCTGTTTGTGGTCGTCGATGAAATTCAAAACCAAATGCTATAAAAAATTCTGTATTAAAATTTGATATGGAATATAATAATGGTATCAATTGTACATATACCTCACACTCACGTTGACACACCGGTTTCCGTCAGATCAGCGAAGTTAAGCAACGTGTATGTTGGCCAGTACAAGTTGGGTGACAATTTGGAAAGTCGATGCTCTGTATGTATCGCAAGTTAAAATAACATGTTGGGAAACTGGCGTAGACTATCCTTCTCTCGAGAGTAGATGGGCGTCTCTTTAGTCGTGGTAGGCCACCCATCTAGCGATGGCGTAACGGTAAAACAGTACCACTGGCTAAGCATCACATATTCAAATACGAATAAGATTTGAATTACACTGCAAACTCGTGTAGTGAGTTCAATCTCGACTACGGCCGCATGTCACGTTTATATTTTTACGTATAGATAAAGTATATATATATATATATATATATATATATATATATATATATATATATATATACGGTAAGACCTATGTGGCACAAATGGATCCTGAATCAAAGTGAAGAATCAGTTCTGTAATTAAACCAAAGTTGATCCCAAATTCTACAGAAACCAAAATCAAATAAAGAATTACTCATTTCTCATGTTATTTTATTTTTGCCTTTTTTTCCAAACGAAATTCCTCGTGTAATGTACATCGTAACGATGACTGTTGGTTAAGGATAAATCTGCAGTTTACCATTTTGTTATCAACTAACGCGTTCTGTAACAGACACATCTGATTTTGTTGAAATGAGATTCCTCCAAAAATTTGGAAACCGTTTAGTGTTTAGGAATTTTAGTCATATTGTTTGTTTACCACACAAAATTGGTCTATTATAAATATAACGTGAACATTTATTAAGCGACTATATACAATTTCATCAGAGGCCATGTTTTAGGGTATTACATCTCATAGAGGAAGTCGCGGTAGATACGTAACGAATTAGTTAAAAAGAGTTTCCATATATATATATATATATATATATATATATATATATATATATATATATATATATATATATAGTAATTTATAAAATATATATGTCGATTAAGCTACACTGAATATATGGCGTTTCATCCACTTTAGGATTCGTCAGGCTTATGCGCGAATCCTGTGGTTGTTTCTCGTTTTTATATGGTCCTCTTCTGTTGAGGATTTTAGTTAGCCAATCAGCTTTCTAGTATCCACCGCGTCCCTTCCTATCATACTTTCGCATATTAATTTTATGTGAGTAAATGAAGTAGTTATATATATATAAGTATATATGATGATTGCAACGTCTTGTCAGACGAGTGCCACTCCCTCAGATATTTAAAATCCATGAGCCCAAATACCCGAGGGAGTATTTATACAAAGATGATGTTACAGAGTTTAGCTTTGTACGATAGCTAAGTCTCTCTCTCGGTTCAAAATTTTGAGATCAAGCAACAAGCAAGAGCAAGATAGCCAGCAGCAAATCAAACTGCAGACCAGCTTAATGCGGGTACTGGTCTTCCGCTTTATGTTTTTTTTTTAATCAGAGATTTGCTTCTCCTAGAAAGGTTGCCTTCACCACGGCTTACGGGAGCCCTCTCCACCCCAATACACATAGACACACACACAAATATACACGTTGCTAGTTGGCCGTTGACCCAGAAAAAGAGTTCATTCGCCCTTTGGAAGGTCTTGTTTTTAATTCTTCAGGGAGACTAGCCGCCGTCCTCACCAAACAAGTCTGGTGCGGGAACCAGTTTAGTCGCCGGTGACCCGACCATGAGGAAGGTAGTACTGGGTTACATGGTACCAGTAGCATATGACATGACCTGACATAAGTATGTATATACATATACATATATACAAATATATATACTTATATATATATATGTATATATATACATATATATATGTATATACATACATGTATATATATATATATATATATATATATATATATATATATATATATATATATATATAATCTCCGAGATATCAGAGTGGCTCAATCTAGCGTGATTCGAAATCTCTCTAGGTTCAGGCACTTCCGCTAGAAGGGTGATGTTATTATGAAGTATAAAATTATAAATTAAATTATTAGTGGATATGTTTTTGCAAATTTTTCGATCAGACATAGCGCTATTATGATCAATACGGTTACTTCTGTTTTTATTTTTTGAAAGACTCTAATAGATGGATTTTATATAAAAGAAAAACTGGTTGAGATTGCTGTGTTATCAGAAAACAACATACAGATCATGAAAGTTTGAGAACGCGAGTAAAAATTAAGTTTAATTACTGCAAAACAATGTGAGATCCAAATATGCCGGTTTAGTACATTAAAAGAAGTAATTGTTATTGATGTCTTTAAATTCAGGTTACAGAATACTTTTTCAACTCTCTGTAATTTAATATTCAAATTCCTCATTACAAATTCCATTAAAACGCATTAAAATCTGTCAATTAGATTGTTTCTGCAGCGTAGCCATTATCTCTTTACTGGATGCAAAACAATACAAAGCACGCTATTAAACCACGCATTCAATGCGAATAGAGAATCGGGTGCTCTTTCAACGAATTCTGTAATGCAAGAGAAGCTAGATAGGGACGATAAACACATATAAAGATAGTGTTTTATTCAGTATACTGATCTCTCACAAACAGTACTGTGCTACGACAAAAAAAAATAATAGAAACACCAAGAAAAATATGTTGGGGATTAATGATACACACATCAACATCTTATATGTAAAAGTTATGGATTTATGAATTGCCCAAGTGGATGCATATATGCTTACTAAACTGATACCACTCAAATTGACTGGTATGCAGAATGCAAAATGTTACGTTTTAGGAGTGAAACGAGTGTGATATTCTATCCGTGAAGTGTGGAATAGCTACAGGCTAAATAATTTCTACATTAAACACATCAAAGCAGGTTGAGAACTACTAAATAATCTGTTAAAGATGATCAACATGGTAGGTCTAACGGGTATTATACAACAAGCGTTTTTATTATGCCCTGGTTTACTGCATATAAAAACGGACGCATGGATTGTAGACATTTTCGCTTATTCAGCATCTCTGATGTTTAGGAATTGTTTTTCTCCGTATAGCGGAATTATTTTAATTATATATGCATGCATCTTTAATCACATATTATACTAACCTGGTCATTTTAATTTCTTCTGACATGGTTTATTATATAGATAATAATCTTTATAAAGCAGTTAACAGAGATGGGTTCATTGCTTCTATAGCTTTATTTAAACTGTTTTTTGTAGACAACACTTACCTCTATAACAACGTTTGACCGATACAAATTCGACCATAGGGTACATATCCCTCCTAAAAAATTAGATATACCTAATTAACCACTGAACTTAAATCTGATATAAAATATGAACCAAATCTGCTATTACTTGACCGCTATTAAAATTCGTTTTCTGTTATTTAGACATTTCCCAGAATTATCAAATATTTAGAAATCTTCAATTAAGATCATTTACTTAAGATTCATGAAGATCGACTCGTTATTAAAAATCCTCCCGATAGCACAGTTATTTAGAAATATTCCACCTAGAGTAGTAATTCAGAAATCTCCCAGACAGTTAAGTTATTCAGAAATCATTCCGATCGATCAGTAATTCAGAAATCTCCAGGATTAATCAGTTAATTCACAATTATTCAGATCGACTAAGTATTAAAGATTCTTTTGGATAAATCTATAATTCAGTTATTGTGATCTTTCCGGGTAACCTTAACATTGTGAATACTCAGCGATCCTTAATGGGGATGTCCTGTTCACATATGCGTCGTGAATATTCCGTAAGTCCTCTAGGCGTAGCAACATCTTATAGATTCGGTTGGTCAGTGTCTATTTCACCTTCGGGTGGATATGCCGTTGTCTATCTGGAAGTGAATAGATTTCCATGCACGCAATAGAAATACATACTCATAAATCTCTATTCTATCGTTCAGTTGTTTATTTTAACAAACACTCTGGAGTCCCAATTAGATTTAATTACTCTCAGTTTAAACGGTAGATATGGACGGGTAGAGAAGGGAGCGGCGACGACTCTTCGATTAGGATCAGATTCGCTAAAAACTCAGCTTTAACTCACGGATTTTTGCGCGTGATGCGTTTGTATACAGCCGTATTGGGGTAGGGTAGGTTGCTCTCTTGGCCAATCGCCTGTAAGTACGTTATCCCAGGGGATTCTCGATTTTCTGCATGCACCTGCGTATCTGCGAACGTTTGGAGATTCGGTTCTCACGATCAGGTGATGTTAACCCTGTGCCCCCCCCCTGTCTGGCCTCAAAAACGAAAGTATATGTCGCTATGCTTTCAAAACGGCATTAAATTGTCACTTTCACCAAGCAATCAGATTTATATGTTGGGTTTATAAGAAAAATAATAAAATTTATAACTAAACCCAAAGTCGGCCGCCATTGCCCGGGCATACAATATTACTTAAGAAATAACATGGGCATAGTGGCTCGTCATTCTCCAGACTTTCGGGAGTCTCAACCTCTGGAGGTCTACCGCTCCTTGAGGTAGTCACGTCACAATATTGCCCAGATTAATAAGTCAGTTAGTTATCTTTAAGATTAATCAGCAATTTGGAAAATTACAGATCCATCAGTTATTTAGTAATCTTCACGATTGACCATTAATTCAGAAATCCTTTAGACCAATCAGTTATTATGAAATTCCCAGGTCAGACAGTTACTTAGAGATCTTATAAATAGATCGGTAATTCAGAAACCTTTCAAATAGGTCAATTATATAGAAATCGTTTAGATTGGTTAGTCATTCACAAATCTCTCAGATAAATCAATTATTCCGAAGTGTCTCGATCCAAAATATTCTGTTGATTTGGTATTTTGCTATCTTCTAGATGGATAATCCACTTAGAAATCTTAAGATTGGTCTCCCAGATATTTATGTTATTTAGAAATATCGCAGTTTTTTTAAAAACTTTTAAAGGGAGTCACTGCTTAAGCAATATCCCAGAGAATAAAATGTATCGTGATGTGTAAAAGTTGTCTACTTTCAGTCAGGAAATATTATGTTAGGGATAGAAAATAATATATGGAGTGTATTCGTTGAAGTAGTTATGGAAGGTATCCTGTTCTACCGTAATATCTTGAAAAAGAAAACTTTGTTTCTATTTGTCAGACAACTAATAAAATAATGGCAATAATAAAATATATGAACGAAACAAAAAATATTCTATGCCATCGACATTAGCAGACTATTTGATGCATTATTGTTTAGCAACATATTACTCGATGCAGCTTTGTTCATCTTGGGCTCAACACTTATCTTTAGCTGCTTTTGGTTATTCTATATATCAATGACAAAAATTCTACCGAAGTTATGAATACACATCATTTGAAATATAGCTTAAATACGTATAAACTAATTTTATATTGAAATACTAATAATTTAACGGTTCACTAAACACATGAAAACACAATAATGTTGTGTAATTTACCTTTCATGCTGAAGCTTTACAGTGTACTATTTGCGATGATGTCACTCCAGTATTTATCATTTAATCTTAGTATTTATAAAGCAAATATGTGTCTGGAAGTAGAGAAACCGTGAGAAAATATTCGATATATCTTACATGAAAATTAACGATTAAAATTTGAAAAAATATATATTTTGTTCTACGTTAAATGTTACTATTATTTAAATGTCATAGCTTGGTTGTTGATGTTTTTTCAATAATTTCGCAATATTTTACAAATGAATACCATCTTATTAAACTAGCTATTGAGGTAAGAACACTGGATGATTTAAATATGGGTTACTGGCGTTATGTGACACGTGACGTAAAACGGCCACTTTATGGCAAAGCGATTAATAAGAAGAAAAAACGTACGAACAAGAATAAAAGTGTTAAATAAGTATTTTTTTTTATTAATGTAGTGGCCGAACCATATAATTTATTTCTACAGTGGTTTTAAAGAAAAACACAAAGTAGAAATGTAAAAAAATAATTCAATGACAAAATATACAATTGATGGCTTAATACAAAATAAAATATAACTCATAACTCGCAGTATATTCGACGACAATGTAAAGCATATTTCAGTTTATAAAGAGTACATGCAACATATGATCTTTTTTGGTATAACAAAAGATTCTTGACTCTAAATCAGGTTTTTATTCGTCTAGATTAAAGATCATCTTAAATTTCTACAAACCGGACCTGTTTACCGGTGCTGCCCCTTCACTCTCAAAAAGTAAAGAGAAGGTATGGGGCGATAGCATGCAAATACTTTGTGAATTGAAAAAAAAAACAATTAATTGAATGTGTAAATCAGTATAAGTTAAAAACAGTGCGAACAATGGTTCATTGGAATAATAATAGAAAGTAAAAAACATAAGTTTAAAAGGTTAGGGATTCTCAAAGTATATGGACTATTTGGAAAGCCGTTCTAGCTGTTTTTGTTTGTTGTTCAAGTTGTCCTTTTTTCCAACTCATCAACACATAGTATTTAAGTAAATTTCATTTTTATGTAGTTTTTTTTATAACCTGTAAAACAGAGCAATTACATTTTTGTGCACTTCACTTATTTGAGTATTGTAAAGTTAAGAACGGTGTTTTAAATAGAAATCTCAATCTCCCCATATTAAGAACAGCTTTCTGAATAGACATCAGCCGCCTTATTATCTAAACAACAGCGTTCAGAATAGACACCACCACATTCTCATGTAAAGAACGACTTTCAGAGTAAACACACCCTATTTTTATTTAGGGAATGTGGAAACATAATTCCCTCAAATTTAACCGGGCTAATAGTTGTAAACATACCCAATCGCAAATGCTAATAAAATAGGATAGGAGAGAAGATGATGTTTATCACGCATGTGCACAATCCTGGCAGCCAGTGAATTACTGAGCATAATACAAGTCTTTATATCTTTATAAGTACTTTTCTCCGAAAAATTTGAATGAGATTTTCTTAATCAGCATTATCGAAAAAAGTAGTTATTATAAAGAACACTTTGGCGGTGGACCTTATGTACAAAATTAACGCGTTGCAATTTCGCGTATCAGACCAGAAAACAAATTTTAATTGTCTTCCGCCGAATATCCTTCCCTATGTAATGACATTTACGTTGAAACTGTAGTGTCGATAATCGATGAAAAAAATCGGTAATTGTGACTAACACCAGATACTTACTTGCAAACAAGTGTTAGTTCTGTCAATTGAGGTACGGCAGCAAAAAATGGAACAGATCTAAACAGGTAATCTTGCAGAATTCGACCCGGATTCTGTGGATATCCCGTCAATCATGGATAGGGCATGAGCGATAATCATCGTATTAAGCCGAACTCCGTAACAAACGTGGAATTATGTCGTCTTTTCTAGGGCGATAGTTATTTTCGTTGCAGTTTGTAGATAAATAAAAAAAGGTGCAAAAATCAATTGAAATGCAGATTTATGTTTAAATAAATACCTCTTTGAATGAAAATTCTATGTGGGCTAGCACATACTCAAAATATGACAAATTCTGAAAGAAAAATTAAAAACGAAGAGAATAGTTTTAACTTAAAAAAATACAATATTTATTTCCTAAAATATTAATGGATTAATTATATAATCCGATGAATATATATTTTTTTTAAATTTTCAGTACAAATATAAAAAGAAAAAAGAACAACTAAGTTTCAAGCAAGCCTAATCATTGGGAAAACATTTTATAATATTTAATTGTTTGGAATTTTTCGTTAAAAAAGAAATAGTCGTTTTCCTTCGGTAATTTGGTGTATTACACACACACACAACCACAACCACATACAAACACAAACACGCGCACACACGCACACACACACACATATATATATATATATATATATATATATATACATATAGAGAAAGAGAAAGAGAAAGAGAAAGAGAGAGAGCGAAACTATATAAACAGATAGTAAAGGACATGAGAGTAAATCGAAGTGTTGTCTTATTTATGCATTTAAGAGTATCATATTTTGTAGCAGTTACAAACATATAAATATTAAGTAATCAGAAACAGCATATAAGTTTTTTTTTTATTCACAATTAATATAATAATACTAGACTACCCTTAACCCGTTGAGTCAGTATGTTATATTAGCTATGGAATTTATGTATAAGCGTGATACTTGTGACGTAAAAAATACTTTTTTGTGACACACTAGAAACATTTCTATAAAAGTGTATTAGAAGGAAAAAAGAATATAGATAGATTTCTATGAGTCGTTCTGTTTATAATTGTTTATTTTTATATACTTATAGGTAAATGTGCACTGAACAAATACCATAATACTTAAAGTTAAATTCAAATTTTGACATATCTTTTTATTTAAACGCGAAAAAGAGCAATTGGTAAACTGAAAACGTACACAGAAAAACAATACACTTTATTGTCGTAGTGATTGTTTATTTGTAACGGAAATAAAAAAAAACATATATTCGGGGTTATTTATTTATGTTGGGAATGTAGAAGGAAATTAATGAATCTTTATTTTAAATGCATATTAAAAATGAAGCATAAATTTAAAAAAAATGAAGGCGGTGGGTAAATCGCCGTTGTAAACGCTCTTATGGTTGTCAACGGGTTAACTTAAACGTAATAGGGGGATGAACGATGTAAAAAAATGCATAAGGTATTACAATTTGTTTATTTGGATAATTTTAAACGTGAAAAATACAATTGGGACGTTGAACAATATGTTGTTTGTCGCGTTGATTATTTGTTTATGTACGCAACTGAAGTCGTAAACCGGATGTTGGGTTACAACACCCGTTACAAGGTCATTTGAGTTTAATAATTTTACAGATTTGCATTTATCTTGTATATAACTTTACTTTGAAATTAGTGAATATTCATATTTATTATATTCATGACTTTTACTTTGACTAAGTCTTTTCTGAAACACGTCTCAATTACAGGATTGAGAGCACAGATAGTCCGGTTAGTGGATTATTTTTTAATGATGTTTGATTTAAAAAATATATTGTTATATAAATGTAACTGCACCTTGACAAAACCCTCAAACAGACTTGATAGCCCTCGTGATTTCTAAACAATTGATCCCTGACTAATGTACATATCTACCCATATTAATATTCTAACAATGTTTAATATTTTCTCAATAAATTTTTATTAAATTGCATTTATTTATTTTGACGATTTGAATAATTTCAAATATTATCATTCTTTTAGAGTATATATACAACACAAAGGGGGAATATCACATAATACCATAAAGTTGTATAAAAATGTGCATAGACAATAAATATGAGAGGCCAAACTAATGCAAGTACCTGTTTTTTTTAAACAGGAAAAAACAAAGAGGGGCCCAGTACATGTTTAATATGAATTTAATAAACACTTCTTTTATTTCAAGAAAGTTGTCTCTAGCATTAAGTCAACGAAATACACGAATAAAATGACAATGATTTTTATTAATGCAGAGAAATTAAATATTATAACACTTATGACTTGGGATTTAATTGTTTATAAAAGAATAAAGCGTTTTATTTGTGTATTTTGACTCACTGATTATGTTATTTCAGTAAATATGTCAGGCTTCATTTTGACGAAGAAATTTTATCGGCTATTAAGCTGTAGGCTTTATGTACCATTTTTGGTAGGTTGTAACTCTAAATTCTAAATTGGTAGAACGAATAAAAACACGTTTTAATATGGATTCCACCCATGTAACTAAACAGGGATATTGAAGAAACGTATATGTATTGAGAAAACCCATTGTGTTTGTTTTAAATTTATTTGATTTAGCGTTTTAATAAAATTTTAAAATTCCAATTAAGTAACGTCTATAAAACTGAATATATTAAATATAAGATACAAATTAAATGTTCCATGTAGTAGATAAAGCTAATTATGTAACAAATGCCGATTATAATAAAAGAAAATCAAAAGAAGCCCTAAATGAGCAAGGTACGGTTCATATTGCCCTAAATATAATCCCCCAAAGGACAGTTATCCGTTCCGTTTTTGTTGTATAGGTTATATGTACATTGAACTCTATTTGTGATTATATCGGCTGCACTAATACAAAACGACTAGTCGAGCATAGACACGCTCATATATATATATATATATATATATATATATATATATATATATATATATATATATATATATATGTGTGTGTGTGTGTGTGTATATACACGTTATACAAATTCAATAAACACGTAAATTCATGCACGTTTGTACAATAAAACTGCTATATGCAACTATTATATAGAGAAACATATAAACCACTATTACATGTTGTCTGTTTACAGCTCTGCATTTTAACATTATAATTGCATAGTTTGTAAATGCTTATGATATAATATTGATTCAATTTCGTATTTGCAACTTTTACTTAGACATTGAATACCACCTTACCATATATTTTTATAGGGTATCCATGCTCTTACATATGAGTAACTGTGTCAATATGATTTTGTTAATATGCACGCAAATATGTTTAGATGTATAATAATCCAGTTTGCTATCAATTACCATTACTTGTCTATAATCCATGAAGTTTGATTCCGTTCTCTAAAATAAATATCGGCACGTCACTTCCTATGTAGTCTTAATTTAAGATATGCAATTAATTGCATCGTTTTTCAGCCCTTACACAGGTTTACCTTCCGATGATTGCAGTTACTTATAGCCACGTATATAATAAATCGAATTATTTTTGTTTATATTATATTCATTCACATCGATCATTTCTCTCTGACACGAAATTCCAGTCAATTCTGCAACTCAATAAATCTCTGACTAAAAATTACGTGAAACAAAAACATTTAAATTAATGTAAGACCGATTTTCCTAAGAGTTTGTTAAACGTTGAACGAGTGCGTTCAAGTGTGACGTTTTTACCAGCATATGTGAACGGCTATAAAACAGAAATTATAAACAAAACATAGTGATGCCAACAATACAAAAATTCTCAACGGTTTTCGCTTATATCCTTCGTGGCTTTCTAGAACTTCCTTCATTGAGGTTTCCTGTATCATATTCGGGTCTCCTCTATTGTTTGTTAATCGTTAATTGATCCCCCGACAAGAGGAGGGTGGAACTGTAAATTAACCCTTAACCGTTCGTCAGTTCGTCCGTTTGTCTGTAAGCACTTTTCTCATAAACTACGACTTCGGACTTTTTTTAAAATTTTGCACAAACGTTACATGCTATTGGCAAACAATAACAGAACGGATTTTCCGGGAAAACTCTGGTTGCCTTCCTAGTGGGTTTCTTTCGGGTTAAAATGGATGAAATTAACATTTTTGTGCTTATTAAAAACATTGATGCCTTGGATTTTATAAACTCTCTGAAAAGTTGTAAGTAACCGATTTGTATTTAAGTTTGTTTGTTTATACTTCGCGATTACTCTTGCGAGTTCCCCAGGGGATCTTTTAGGGCTAATAAAAACACTCCACTTTTGGGACTATTTTACCATATTTGTCTAAATTTTTCTCTGTATGTGTATTCAGTCCTTTTGCAGGATTCTGAACTCAAATTTAAATTTGTTGTTTGGGAATTTTAAATGATGGACTTAGTCTTTTTTTTTTTGAGCTGGTGCAGAACTCAAATTTACATAATGTCAGGCCTTAAACTGCACCGTTTGTTCATTCTCACCAAGATTTGACGTCCCCTGGCGACTTTTGAAGCTAAATTGGTGGGAAAGCATATGCTGAATTAAGTCAATTTTATGCTTCGTTCATCGTGTACTCACAGCGGGTTATGCATGCTTCACTTGTTTCCAGCTTGTTAAGGCATATAGGATGACACAGTGACGTTCTTCTTCATTAATCAATTGGAGACACAAAAAATTTATACAACTTCAGAAAATTCAGAATCACTGGAAAACTACGTAGTGTAGTCTTGTATGAATGCTATATTTAAGTATGTATTTCATTTGTTTATAATTCTTTTCTTTTTTAATATTAAACTAGTCATTATCCAAATATAGAAACTTCCCGTAGTGAAAGTTGCGCTTGAATTGTTGTCAACGTCCGACTCGGGAAAATAAACGAAGGAGTTTTCCTCACCTAGAATGTGTTAATTAAAATATATAAATACATGAATATTCTGCTTGACAAAGCAATTTTATTTGTTTTTAATTATAGTTTTACTAAACACACTGAAATAATATATAGATAGATAGATCCCCTGTTATTTTTATTAGGTAATATATATATATATATATATATATATATATATATATATATATATATATATATATTTGAGGAAAAGTTACTATATTTTCCATATATAGTCGAATGACAAAACTTGAACTTACATACGGACATTGTTAGCACTCGGAAACAAAGAAATATGTAATCAGATTCCCCCAAACAACAACATAAATTATTTAACTAATAAAATGAATCCAACAATGATAAACAATGTGTTCCATTAGAAAATGTATACAAATGCGATAGCGTCTGTATTATTTTGTGTGCAATACTTAAATCTCTTTTCTTCCTATAGACGGTCGTTTAATTGTTAGGGGCACCCATTTCTTGTAATAAATGTTGTTCTCGAAATTGTTCATAAGTTTTACTTTCGGATTCGATTAATTGACGTCAGCTATTATTTATAAACATGTTTACCAAAAATTCTCTATAAGTTTGTTTTCAGCTCTGATTTCAGTTAGGGGTACACAGGCTATATATATATATATATATATATATATATATATATATATATATATATATATATATATATCTTCAGTAGTCTGTCGCTGACGACGATGACGTTGCACCATGCCTGTCGGCATGGGCAAAACTAGTGCAGTGATGATTTGAGTGAAAAGTGGGTGCACGCTCCACAGTCCACTATCTTGGCAGACCATCAGCGGTTCCAGTGGCAGGCAGAGACCATGACGACTGGACTGACAGGCTGCTGCAGGAGTGTGCCAAGAGTCCAGTTTGTCAGACTTTGCCTAATGTGTCACCCCAACACAGATTTTCTCGTTGGGGTTTACTCCCCTAGCCCAATGCCAACTAAGGATAACCCACTGGGCTGTGGGGCAGGGGTTGATGTGAGACCAGGGCGTGTCCACACGTCGGTGGGCCATGGACTCACATCTCTGGGGCCCCCTGCTGCTCCGAGGTCCCCTGCTGTTCAGCCTGGAGCCGCGAGGCAACCAGTTACTATGTGTGGCCACGAGGAGGCACAGTAGAGGTCTTGGTGTTAGAGAGGCTGTGTACTGGCAGGGGAAGACTTACGCACTCGAATTCCCTATTCGCACGGGGCTAGCCAGCGGTAGCACTGAAAGCGAGAAAGCACAAGCAAAGCATGCAACTTATACTAAGGAGCATGCAGAGTATGCGACCTATTGCATAATAACCACACTAGAGGCTTCATAACACCCTGTGTATATACATACACTCACACACATATATATATATATGGTAAGACTGCTAATTAGTAAAATATATATGGTAAGACTGCTAATTAATAAAAACCTGAAGAGAGTGCTCAATACTATTGCAAAACATATATGTGGTGTATTTTTTATTAACATTTTATCTGTTTGGTTACATATGTTTCGGATGTTGGACCACGTTTACGATTCAACATCCTCATCAGATCTTACAGAAATGGTTGTCAGTATTTGGAAGAAGTGTTTTAGTAAAATTCCCCATATCATTATTCCTCAATTCCCCTGTTTAACTATCGTGTTTACTCAACTTGGCGAAAATCCTTCTCCACTTCTTCGAATGCACCGTTCGGGGGGCACCTCTAACGAGATAAAACCTGGCCCGGAAACATCGCTGAACTAGTCGGTATCTTTCTTGCAATAATACGAGCAAAATATCTTTCTTTGATGTCCTTCTCCGATTAAAAATGGCTGCTTTGCACACCTTTTATCAGAAAATATTATTTCTTTCATTCTTTTTGATATTGTGCATCTAGAATGAAATTATCCAGCCCCTGTTTTGGATTCTTTGCTATGGTCAACATAAGTGTTCTTCTGATCCTTCAAAACAGTTAATTTAAGCCTGTGGTTATCCTTCCAAGTTGAGGCACTAGGTTGAGCACATCCAGATTTCTTGTTTACCGAGAGTTCGACTTCGAACCGAACCTTTAACCACTGGAAAAAATATGCTTTCACATTTTCTTTTTTAAAATATAAAAACGTATCTGCGTGTAAGTGATTTGCTACTGCGTTTATCATGCAATTCCGTTTTTCTTATATCCTCGCCAAGATGAAGTCTTACCATTTTTAGGATTAATTTTCCAACTTATTATTATATGCGATACTATTGATGATCTGCCTAATAAGTTTGAGTCAATTTAACAAAACTTCATGGAAAATAATTAACAAATCGATTCTTTCTGGGCCCATTGTTTTGCTCATGAGTATATATATATATATATATATATATATATATATATATATATATATATATCAAGGTCTCATGTGTGATATGAAAATAAAGTGGAATATTAGAGAGATATCAATCATAGCAGTTATTTAGGAGCCACAAAGCTCATGAAGAAGAACGTGAACTCCTACCTAACTAATATTCCTGGTGAACCAAGTGCAAAAGAGATCCAGTCAATTGCTCTTAAGGGAACAACGGGGATAGTACAAAGAGCTTTCGGTTAGTTTTACTAAAAAAACAGGGCAGTGTTAGTATCTGGTTTTGCTACCTAATACACAACGTTACAATCTTCAAATGAAGAAAATTAAAAAAAAACACACACACACAAACACACAACACACACACACACACACACATATAAATATATGTATCTATCTATCTCTATCCCTCTGTGTGGATATATATATATATATATATATATATATATATAATAACATAAAAATTACAATTAATTTACCAAAATGATCCAAGATGGTAAAACTAAAATGTATTATAAATATAAAAGAATTAATATTTATAAAGTAATCTCAACCAGATGTAAAAGCTCGATAAAACCAAATAGATAGAGTTTGTAATAAGAGCAAACAGTTAATAAAACATGTTAAGAAACACTTTGAAAAAGAGTTTAAAACATATTTAATCTGAAAGGGAAACACTTGATAAGTGGATAGTCCTTAATCCGCGGAGTTTCGAAGAAATACTTTCCTTCTCATCAGAGGGTAGGAATTATGAAAATGCGAGATCGGATTTTGCATACAAAAGTATTTGATAAAACTACAAGTAAGTCGAAGATTTTACTTGATAACAAAAAGTGAAGCAGAGGGAATCGGGTGAAGAAAAGGGTGATTGCGCGTGAATGGATACTCTGGTAGGTAAATAATCCAATGACGGTAAAATCCAAAAATATAACTCCAAGAAAGTTAATTGAGTTTCCATTTGCACAAGTAAAATCCAAGGAAATCACGTAATCGGAAGATGGTCCAAAATAATCCAAAAGGCCGAAATCCATGGAATAATTCATAAATAAGTACAAAGAAAAGAAAACGGGAAAATGCCAGTAATATTAATAAAAGAAAAATAAGATATGCTTTTCACTCGACTGCCGAGACATAATTATTATTTTATTAATATTATTAGATTTTAGAAATAGTTTTATGTACGATAATAACTTGATGTTTATCTAAAAACAGAGGCAACACACAATATGCTTCGTCAAAGAATTAAGTATATCCTACCAAGGCTAATTTAGTTTATGTATATATATATATATATATATATGTATATATATATATATATATATGTGTGTGTGTGTGTGTATTTGTGCGCGTGTGTAGCTGTATGTATGTACTTGTGTGTGTATGTGTGTCTGAATCCAAGCAGCAAAATGAATGTTCACACTTGTATTTTTTTAAAAAAACCCACAATTTAGGCATAATTTAATGTAACTCTTTAAACAAACCAACCTCATGGTTTTTACATAGACATCACGACTTACCAAGGGTAAGAGGCCACTCAAGGATAAGGGTTAAAGAGTGTACAGTAGACATTGGACAATATAGTAATAATTAGTAATGAAAATTTGGTAAATTTGATAACTTATATAGAAAGGCTCATCAAGAACTTATTTACGTTAGACTTGAAGACAACCATATTGTAGTCAGCCGGAAAGCAGGAAAACGGAAGACAATTCCACAGGCGTGAAGTTCTTAGAAAGAAGCTTTTTTCATGGCATATACGTTTAGGTTTAGGCACAGATAAAGAGTGGGGGGAATTATTGATAGTGTGTACAGCTAGACTAGTGTTTCTTGTGAAAGTTTGGCGAGGGGGGATCATAGACTGAAGCCCAGTTGAACACCTTCCGTGAAAATAACGATACATCAGAGACAAACTCGCAACATCTCTTCTGTGAGATAGAGGTTGCAGCGAAGAGAAAAGGACATCTCCCACCAGGCCACGAAGTCTATTTTGAACTCTATCTAGGCAGGACAAGTCCTTTCTAGCAGCTCCTGCCCAGATGTGGCAACAATATTCCATCCTTAGACGTACCTGGCTTTTATATAGATAGAGAATAGCATCAGCAGTGAGATATTTACCGGATCGATAGAAAGATCACACAATTTTTTCCAGCGGCCTTGGCAACAGATTTGATGTACGTGTTCCATTTAAGATCAGGAGTAAAGGCCAAGCCCAGAAGCCTGTCAAAACTTGAGGCCTCCTGAAGACGAGAGCCATTAATTTCAATTGATGCCAGATGTGGATCAGAATGTTGATGATGTAAAGAGAGAAGCTTGGTTTTAGATGCATTAAAAGTAATCATTGTACTACGTGTTCAAGATCAGAGGAGAGAGAATTGGAGATAAATTGGTCGTTTACTCTCTTAGATGTGCTACCATAAATGGTAGTGTCGTCAGCATAAATGTCTACAAATGATGTAAGGATGTGATTTGGAAGATCATTAATGTAGATCAGGAAAATGTTGGGCCCAGGATGGACCCCTGAGGGACACCGGCATTAATACTGTGAGCTTCTGATTTTTGAGCCTTATCTACTACTCTTATGAACCTATCAGAAAGAAATAATTTAATAATTGAGAAGACATTACTCAGCTATACAATATTTATGAAGTAAACCTTTATGCCATACCCTGTCAAACGCCTTCGATATGTCAAGAGCAATTGCCCTAGAAATGTGGCCTCCGTCGAGAGATTTGCTAATCCTATGAGATATAACTGTAAGCACATCTGCTTTAAATTTAGCAGAACGGAAACCATATTGAGTGTCACTAAGAAGGTTATTTTTGTTGAGATGGTTGATTACTTCTGTATTTAACACAGATTCCAACAACTTACTCATGACGCACAGGAGACTTATTGGCCTGTACTGAGAGGGGGGGTGAGCGATCACCTGAATTCTTAAATACAGACATACTGATGAAATTTTCCAGGGAGATGAGAAACTATTCTCCTTAAGACAACATTTAAACAGTTTTGTATGTATGGGCGCTAGTTCAGGTTGAAGTTTTTTGAGTACTATAATTGGAATACCGTCAGGCCCAGTTGCTTTACTGGAATCAAGGTTTTCGATTAGCTTGGCAACATCACGTACAGATATACGTATATCACATAGCGTGTTTTCTGATACAGGAGGAAATATTGGGGGTTGGCGGCCTTGGTCGCAAAGGGTATAATTAGCTGCAAAGTTCTTGACAAAGAGTTTGGCTTTGTCTGATGCTGACGATATTACCTCAGGTCCATTGATAATAGTTGGGATGGAGCACACGCTTCTGTTCAGGATTCTGTTTTCTATTTTCCAAAACTGGTGGGAACCAAGCCGCTGCTCAGCTACTTTGGACTAAACAGATTGAGCATACAACTCTCTTGCGTTCTTTACTATTTTCTTACAATGGTTGCTGGCAGTCCTGAAAGGGGCTTTAGTTTCCATACATCTATTACGTTGGAAGCAGTGGCAACAGTGATTTCTTTGCGCAATGGCAGCAGCACATTCTGGAGAGAACCATGGCTGGCTGTTAGGTTTTTGCTGAAACTTTTGAGAGGGTATGAAACGGTCAATACCTACAATTAACCATTCCGTCAGGTCTAATACTATAGAGGACCCATCCTTTTTAAACATGGAATGCAGAGGTAGATCAGATATAAATGTACGGAAGCTATCCCAGTCAGCCTTAGTGTATCCATATACTGTACGATGGAGAGGTACGTCTGGGAACATATTACATTTCATTTTTATCTTAATTGATACAGCAGATTGGTCGGAAGATCCAAGAGGCGACAGAACAGAAACTGAACACAGTTCAGGGCAAGTTGTGTGAAAAAGGTCTAGTAGGCTTGCATACTGGCCGTCATTGTCGGGCACACGGGTGGGTTCCAAAAAATCTGAGTGAGGTCATAGGCAATAGAGAAATCATGACAGAACCTCCCCTCATCATCGGTCTTGTTTGAGTGGGTCAAACATTCGACGTTGTGAACATTGAAGTCTCCACTTACGTGAATGTTTGCTAAAGGATAAGCAGATAGGACTTGGTCAATTTTCCCAGATATGCTTTGAAAGATAGTAACTCCGCTGTTTGGGGCCGATAAAGAGTAAATATAAATGCAGTAGTGTGAGTTAAAGCAACCCGGAAGCACATATAGGTAAGTTAGGATCTTCCCTGGAGTTGTCCCTTCCACATGGAAAGCTATCTTTAATATAGGCACATATTCCATGCCCATGGCGATCTTGGAGGTTAGATTTAGAAGTTAAGTTCGAGTATCCTTTAATTGCGAACTCTTCTAGGGAAATAGCCTGTCCATTGCCAGTTTCACTTAAAAATAAAAGGTCTGGTTTAGTCTCCTGTAATTGGGTTTCAACCTCTGGAAGGTTAGAACGTAGACCCCTGATGTTGGAGAAGGAGACATGGTAGTAGGGGTCTACGTTGGAAGTTGGAGAACCGGAGTTAATCGTGTATTTTTTCTTGAAACTTGTCATGATGAAAGTTTGGAATTTGTGGACTAGGTCGTCAGATTTACTTAGAGCAGGACAGAGAGGGGAAACTAAGAGAGAAAAAGAAACGAATATTTTTTTTTATTTGGTAGCTAATGATAAGGTAAAACCGTAACAATTACCCACTTGTATGGCATCGAGAGGGCCTACCAGAAGCTACTGCATGGTCCAGAATCCATTTACCAAATTGCTATACAGCAGCCCCAGTACTTTGCACCTGCTGAGAGGACACCCTCCTTAGTGGTTAATCCAAGGTTCGGGTCCCTGACTCTCAGGCGGATAACGTCAGCCCAGACAAAACGTTTACCTCCAGCACGCTTACTAGTGAAATGGCTTAAAGTATAGACATAGAAACAGAAAATTTCCGCCATCTCTGCCAACTGTTCGCGCAAAATACTGCCAACCTAGAAAACAGCTATTTTTTCTCCCTTTGTCAGAAAAATCACTCATTACAAATGAGGACTGAGGGACAAATAAGAAGAAGCGAGAGTGACAGGAGCTGCCGATAACGCATCCACAATGCGTTTCTACTCTCCATTAAAAAAATTGATTAAGTATTCTACTTAATAAAATCCAACAGACGTGTTTAAGGGAAAATATGGTGATAGATTCCCCTCTCACGAACTAAAAATGAGTACAATTCCATAACCTATTTTTGCAATCAACTCGGTAGATAAATAAACATTTATGGACAAGAAAAAAGCCAGCATTTAATAAAAGAAATACATAAATTAAATGCTGAAATAAAATGTAGTTATTAATATTTAATCTTAAAATTAAAAGTACGAATTAATATTGAAATCACTTATCTCAACAAAAACACTTCCGTCTCCAAAATGCAAACTGTAGTGAAGAATTTAAGTTTAAACAGCGTTCAGAAGATTTTTTTTTAATTAACCGTTAAAAGAAAAGCGTGATTTTATTCTGAACTTTAGCTAATCACGTTTTAAGAAACTTACGATATGAAAGAAAAGCGGATGGTGGGGGTTCCTCCGAAGTTAGTTCGTGACGTTATAACTAATTGCGAGATAAGATGTTCACGGCATTTGATTGTCATTTTATTCTTCTATAATTTTATCTGTTCATATTTGACTTTTAATTGAAATATTCTAGTGTTCACGTCAAGTAAAAAAATAACTTTAAATTGAGGAGGCAAAAAAAGCCCACACAATCGAAAATTGTTATTTTAATGAAACTTTAGTACATTAATGCAACATAAATACAACAGGAACACAATGAACTAGTTTATATTTAGTAGCATAGTTTTTCTTCAACTTGACAGCCTGCAATTCTGTGGAAATTCCTTAAAGTAGACTGCAGCAATACTCCGGGTAAAAAGCATCGTACGTTTCCTTAATTATTGTCCAAAGTTCTTCCAAATTTGAAATGTTATTGCGTAGCTGTTGCTTGATGTAATTTCATATGTTCTCGATAAGATTGAAGTCTACAAATTGTTCCATACACGGAACGTCATTCTCTTCCAGGAACCTCCTGACATTGCCAGCTGTGTAAATGGGAGCATTATCCTGCATGACGATGGAATTACCATCCAAATTCCGACCAAGATAGAGTAGAAACTGCTCAGTCAACATATAATTGTACTTGGTCGAATTAATTCTACCTTGCAAGCGAATTATAGGTCCTCTTCTAATAAGGCTCAACACCAAAACTGAACCTCCACCACCTTGCAGCGTTGGAACTAAGCAGCTAGGATTTGAACTTGTTTTCGTCGCTAAAAATAACTTTTGCCCAATATGAACAGCCATGATCTCCATTGCATCTGACGAATTCCAGACGGCGTTTTCTGTTCTTTACAGAAATCATGGGCTTGCGTCTTGCACCATATCCTCGCAAATTTAATTGCTTTCATTTGTTCTTGACAGTAGAAAGAAGACATGTTTTAACAAGGTTGTACTGTTGTTGGATTTAGAGAGCCGATTCAAATATGTTCCTAAGGCTGCAGATCTTGATAACAGTGTCTTCCCTGTTAGAAGTAAATATAGTACGACCATATTTAGAGGCATCAGGAACACTGCCGGTGTTTTTGGTGTTTTCATACAGTGTGTCGTATCGTTTTCACATCACATTCAATCTGTGGCCGATTCCTCGATTGGATAGACCAGAAAGGTTGGGATTAATAAGCTCCTAGGTATCACTGAGAAAAAGGCGTGGCATATAGACTACATGGTATATTGTGTAACATAGAACTAGAACAATTACGATTAGAGATGATTTGTTGCCTGATGGTGGATATGTTTATATTTTAAACTGATTTAGAGGCGATAATTTAACCTGGTTTTAAGCGAATTTGTTGCTGCGGACTTTCGTTTTGCCTCCTCTATTTGAAGTTTTTGTTTTAATTGACGTGAACACTACAATATTACAATAAAAAGTAAAATATGAACATGTTCAATTATAGTGGAATAAAAGGAGAATCAAATGAGGTATAGGTTAATTAAACAGTTATATTAAATTTAGATTAAATTTGCAGTTAAAAAAAATACAAGTTCGGATTTTATTATTGCCGGCACTGTAATGTATATGTATATATATATATATATATATATATATATATATATATATATATATATATATATATATATATATGTATATATATATATATATATATATATATATATATATATATATATATATATATATATATATATATATATATATATATATGGGGGTGTTTGACAACTTCTCCATTAAAAACTCTAAGACCGATGGTCAGTTACTGATGTTCTATAAACTGTTAAAAAGGATAATATCAGTCGGGGAGATTGTATTGTATATCAATGTTCTAGCCCTGTTAAAGGTTGAGAAAGAAAACAGAAAGCCATAATAATGTAGAAAGTGTATCACAAAGCATAAAAACGACCTAGTTTGGTCCACCATGTATCGGCTGAGACAGTACGGCTTAGTCTTCCGCTATTTATTGAGATACAAGTAGTCTATTAGTAAGTAATATAGGTTTAAACCACCTAAATACCCACCTCTCAAGATAATAACTCCAGACGGTTTATCACTATTTTTTCCTCTTTGGAGGGATTATATACCGCTCATCAGTTTTCCTATTTTCTGTTCGAAGGTCGACGTTAACCTGTACTTTGAGGAAACGCAATATCAATTTTGTCGCAAACGGTTTCAATTGCCCCTACGTATTGAGAAAATCATTGTCTATGGTGAATTAATTTTTCTTGTGTACCTGCAATGAAAGCGTTGTATTTACATTTTTCATGTATTAGTTGCGAGAATTTTATAAAACACTTGATTACATGCGTTGGTAAACACATCACAACTAAGTATGGTCAGTACATCTCACCTAGGACCCCGGTTGTAATAATCCATCAGATAAGAGGACATTATTGTCCGAGTGGTTTCAATTATTGTTGTTAACCTAATGAACTCCCTAATTCTCAAAGGCGGCAGGTACAACGGTCCAGAAGTTCTTCGAGTGTGTTGAAAAACAGTTTTAGTTCGAATAGTTTGCTGCACGTAATATCTATAACTCTCGGCAAATAATGTTCTAATACTGAGAAAAATAGTGTTTTGACTGGTAGCTTAATCTCCACGCACGACTTATATTTTTGCGAGTATCTTTTTTTTTTTCTCCTTTAATCAATGTTTTCTGAACTCTTGATTGCTTGAATTCAGCTTCTTTTCTTTATATGTTGGAGGTATTTTATATTCGAGTGATCTCTCTCTGTTCGAAATCAAACGTGGTCACAGTTAATCCCCCCTTTAAGTGCTGCAAAATGGAAACAGAATGCCAGAATAATGTAAAACATGAATTGCAAACATACAGTAAGTGGGGTCTGCATAATGCGCGGTACTCATTGGACAATATGAATAATGATTAAAAATATATCACGTCAGCAAACTTGGACTTTGATAGCGAAAAAACAATGAGTCTTATATTAACTATCTATTAGAATCCGAATCCGAAACCGAACACCTGGTGTGCTGTGGTAATTCATATTAAAAATAACGGAAGTTCATATTGGAGAGAGGTATAACGGGAGTTCATATTGGAGAGATGTATAATGGGGGTTCATATTGGGGGCACATATATAACAATGGTGATGACAATTCTGGTGGAAAGAAATTTATAACAGTTCTTTGTACATCACGGCGACTGAAATGATCAATATGGAGGGAGACATTTGTAACAGTCTGAGATGATCCTTGGACACCGCATATAGAGGGGAGGAGATATTTCACTTATGATGGAAGAGGCACATTACTTTTAAGGGGGTTATAGAAGAGTTCGTTATAGATGAATACAAAAACACATTTACATTTTCGGCTCTAAGGAATAACGACACGAGGCAACAGTTACAAAGTTTCTTTCTTCTTCAACCGGCCAATCGGTGATGTCAGGAACACAAGCTTTTTCGACTACATGGTCTACTCTCCTCCTTTTCGCTTCGAAAGGGCTATTCTCCCGATCCATTTCACCTCTTCAACAATTCCACTTAAAATTCTTCGTCCAAATGTGTTCTGGTACTTCTTGCGGATGGTTGTTCTACTAATTAGAGCTTGGCCTCAATTTTTAACTATTTTATTTATTCTGGGACATACACTAAATCTTATTTACTTACAACTTTGTGGTAGGCTTCTACTTATCATACTGATTCACTCAGACATCCTGGCTTGGACACTTGGAACTCGATAAAGATATTAGAAACATTCCCCTTGCATATTTAACCGCATCCACTGCGCCAAAATTCCTACTTGCATCACAGAGAGAAAATACGTGATAACAGGATATCTATATAACTCCCGTTCAAGAATTGTCCTTTTTTAATCGTACCCTTTTAAAAAAAACACCTGGAAAGCTGAAATATTCACTAAAATCACTAAAATGGCATTCATATAAAAGCACATTACACACGCTGTCTAGCATAGACTCTTCTAAAAATCATTTGATTGACGGCTCTAAACCCAAACAATTCGACACTTGCTACACATTTCAAAATAATCCTATTTGAATGACTCCAATTTCTCGTGGGTAAACACTAATGTATCATCTTTTCTTTTTTTTACATTATCTGTGTGTGTCTGTGTGTGTGTGTCTGTCTGGATATTCCAAAACAATTCAATGTCATTTACTAATGAACTTTACGCCAAATGTACACATATCTTCGATTTTTCATTTTCGTGTGTGAGTGTGTTTTTCCTCTTCATTTCTACAGTTGTTTCTTTTTACTTTTTGCGGCATATCGTCCTTATTGTGAACATCTTTTCCGTGTGTGTGTATACGATTCTTTTTCTTTTTTTTTTACATTGTGTGTATGTGTGCGATAAATCATCTAGCATTTTTTCATGTGATTTAAGGATCATATTTTGTGCCTATTTTTTCCTTAATACATTTTTTCATACTGTTAGTATTATTATCTTTCTTCTCTCTTGTATTTCTTGATTATTGTGTTCAGGTGCATATTTCGTCAACCATTTTTTTTCACGTTGTATTTGTTTTTTTTTTTTTATTTCAAAGGACCGTTTGTTGTGTTCCATGGTATTAGCGAGGCTCTATTTTTTCCGCACCATTTTATGGGTGCCCTCGCAAGGATCACTGAATCACCGAATATTTTGTATAGGGGTTAGGGTTAATGTAAAGATGACGGAAGTTCATATTTGAGACATGTTAACAGAGATAGCGACGATGAGATTAGTGAGGGAGATACATATATAACAGTTCTTTGAACATCATGACGACTGTGATGATAAATATGGAGGGAGATATTTATAAGACTCTGGGGTGATTCTTGTTTACACATATAGAAGGGGGGATATTTCACTTATGATGGAAGATGAACATTACTTGTAAGGGGTTATAGAAGAGTTCGTTATAGATGAATACAAAGGCACATTACCTTTCTTTTCTGTTGTAAGGAATGATGGCATGACACAACAGTTTCAACGTTTTATTCATTCTTCAACCGGCTGGTCGGTGATGTCAGGAACTCAAGCCATTTCAACTACATGGTTTACTCTCCTCTCTTTTACTTCTAAGGGTCTCTCCTCTCGATATCTCCTGATTCTTCTCTGACTCTCTAACTTCGAACCCTCGATTTCTTTTATTGAGAAATCTCCTTTGTTTTTGAGGACAGATTTGTGTTCCCCAAACGTGACTTATTTTCACGTAGATTCACATATATCTGCCCAACACACTTTTGCCAAACAAAGAATCCTTAATTTTAATTGTTTAATATCTAACATAAATATGAAAATGTGTTTAAAACTCGCATTGATCATTCTTTTAACGTACATATTTAATATCCAGATTTGTAAAAGAATGAACTATCGAAAGTTTTCCGACCTAATTATTACTTAGCTTTTTTAATATGATAAACAATAGACTGAGATCTTAATATTCCAATTTCCATTCTGTTTAACACTTGCCTACAGGGTTCAATCCCGGCCTTTTCTTAATATAAGTTCCACTTTTCTAGTAGGTCCTCTTATTACATAAAGGGAATGGTCCTTTTATGTAACATACAGAGCTATGAAAATTATATTTATTAAAATCAATAGTAACAAATGAAGCAAATGCAGGCTCTGTCGGTGGGGCATTAAAATACGCCGACTTCCCCCCTGCAGAGGGTAAAAGTCCCTCAATGGGGGTCCTGGATATGACCTTAAACTATATCCAGTGGTGAGGTCCCAGCTTGTGGGCTTTGGGGAGTGTGGAACCACCCTTTAATTACCATTGCTCCCTGGTCCACTCTGACCCGGAGTGGTAGTATCTTTTATTAGGGTCCCAACTGTGGGTTAAATAGAAACCGACATGAAAACAACAAATATATTCTATTAAAAACATTTTTTCTTCCAAATCTTTGGATTCGGCATTAAATAACCCGAAAAGGGTTGATACGCCGTAAAACAAAAACAACCAACAACCAAACGAAGCAAATGCATGCACTTAAAAACTTAGATTTAAGCATTATTTTAGAGACAGTATGCTGGAATTAATAGTATATCTATATACATCTCTCTCTCTCTATATATATATATATATATATATAAATATATATATATATATATATATATATATATATATCTTAAGGAGAATACTGTGTGAAATTTAGAAATCCAGTCTCTTAAAATTCTGAATTGTACCAAGTAATCAGCCAGAAACACTAGTACACAAATATACCGGGCGGTATAGGCAGTTTAGCATAGTGATTACACGGCAGAACAGATTCCGTAAAACTCTAACTAAAACCGAGAATTCTCATTGTTCTGTCACTGTTGATTTATGGAATGATTCTGTCCACCTGATTAGATTTTCAAACAATCATCAGCGATTCCAAATTCCAAACAGGAAGCATATGAATCTTAATCGGTGACATGTTTGTTTTGGGTGCCCATCCTTCAAACATGGCGGAATATTTCTTTTTCTACCTATGACGAAAAAGAAATTCCATTTAGATTCATCTGATGACGTTTAAATCGTCCAGGCTTTCCAGAATTTATTGCGGGCGTATTTTCGTAATATATTTAGAATGAAATATAGTTATTTCGTTCTTTAATATACGTGCATGCTAAGGTATTATAGATGTAGAGTCAATTTACAAACACAAATAACTAGTTAATATTGTAAATCTATTGCGTATAACATGCAATCTGTTGATCTATTTGAAATTAAAATTAATATCTGATATTTTATTATGCATTTTCCAGAGTAAAGCTCTTATGTAGATGTGTATTTGCCTTATTCGTTTCAAGTGCATAAATTAATAATCAACATGTCACGCGTTAAAAAACTTATTGCGATGCATTTACACTGTAAATTAATGCAGAGGAACCCCTGAACACGGCATTAAAAATTAGTAACAAAATACAGTACATTATATAATACATATGGAGACAACCACATACCATTATACACGGCAAAGCAGGGAAAATACGGAAACCACGGACAGGAAAACCATCGTCTTTCACAATAAAGGACTCTGAAAAAATATAGTATTATAGAGCCACCGTATAATAGAGTTTTACTGCATATGTAACGAAAATTTGCAATTTATTTTACAATTACCTATATCGGGCTAATTTGTTTGTTTGTGACACTATCTTCGTCTATATTATCATCTATTATAATCAATTCCTCGTGTTATCGATGTTGTGATAATTGCGTGGTTTTAAATCTTACAGAGAATCTTCTTGCAAAAATTGATATGTGTTACTTGTGCATCCACTCTCTCTATTTCATGGTATTTTCTGTCATCATTTAAGCTTGTTACGCAAATATTCTAATGCAAGATGCTAACCACGTGACTCTGGTCATAATTTACAGGGCTATGCCTTTGTTAATGACTAGCACTATTGATAAATTAATCGTTTATTGTATAATATGAACTATGGACAACTGGGGAACAGCAAAAACGCAATTTAATAAACATAATGAATTTGATGAACTTTAAATATGTGTATTATTTACATATCTTAGTTTGTATTACACCTGATTGCTGCATTCAAAATATTGGCAGCATTATGTACTTCAGTTTTCATTCAACCGCCATATGTTGTAGTCGGTTATGTTACAGGAGGTAAAACATAATCTTATTGTTTTATTCATAAACTTAGACTGTTCTTTTTCCCCTTAATATTCCACTAGATTTCTTCTATAAATTAATATGCGGAGCCCAATGTAATTTGATAGAACATGTTTGCAATTGAATGGAATCTGTGCGTCTACAACCCAAACTGTCATCTTGGGATACTAAGGATATGTAAATAAAATATTATTCACTCATGTATATTATATTGATTGCTCTCAAAGTTTATATTTAAATCTTAAGGCTTTGTATGCAAGAATTATTAGTAATTCACTGTCTTTCAATTAGAAATAAAACATTGATAAAACGTTCAAAAACCACAAAAACAACAACAACTATAACAATGAAAGTTTGTACGATTATAAGTACGGGATTGAAAAATATAATGTTACTACTATGTAAATTCCTATTATAAAGCTTAACTTTATCTAACATTATAGTGTATATCTGTGTAAGTCTTAAACCCAGTCGATTCCGCGGTTAAACACGAGTTTTCTGTCGCTATTCCCGATTGAAGTATCGAATATATGTTTTCAAGACTTAACAAAAACAAATCATTTCCATCCGTAAATATCCCCAAAACATCCCTGCATTACATCACGATATTTCATTTCTAGGAAGATTTAATATATTGTTTACATAATATTTTTAAACTGAATTTTTCAATCTGAAAAGGATGCGTCGGGAATAAAATTAACATCTTAATATGATGTTTTGTTGTTTTTCATTAAAATCTCCCAGACAAGGTGTGAACCTACTTTGTGTAAACAGCGAAAACATTAAACCGTAAGGTAAATACATCTTTCCCACGATGACTGTTAGATGGAATACATTCTAGCCTAGAAAGCAATTATACATTTTTGTCAGCAACATCGCTCTTAAAATGTGAATACTAAAAGACCAAATGAAGAAAGGCGAGAGTTATACTGTTGCAGATAGTAAACCACTTTATAATTTTATCATTTATTCTTCTTATTTCTTTCGGATGAGAAATATTTTGGGTAGATGGATTGTTTAAAGTAAACCAGAACATCCTCATTTTTTAGTTGATTTTTCACGACGTTTCGGACAACTATTACCCTGGCCTTCGTCAAGTCGTAACAACTTAAACTAACAAACGACAACTAAAATAGACGAGGATAAGAGTCCGAAATAAATAAATAAATAATTCTCATCTCAATAATGAATTCCAATTAAATATTATTATAATCCAGAAAAGTTACAAATACTTTAAGAAAATTGAATCCGGCGAAACGGCAATTTTAAGTAAGTCTGTACATTTTCTTTTATCAGTTGTTACTCGAAAACGAGAAACAAGCTGTATCTGTTAAAGGTGCATAATTGCGTAGAATTTGAAGAGTCTACATCGGAAATAATGATGTTATATACCTCATATTCTTGCAAATCTATTGACATCATAGATTACATTATCCGCGTTAGTCTTTTAAATAAGTTTTTATGACAATATGAAGGAAGTCTTGCAACAAAGACAACAATATGACCACTATACTTTTTGCTGAAGGTGAAACAAAAGTATGACCGTAAAATATAGACCATATTATCATACGTGAAATATTAAGACATAAAAATGTTGTACATATATGTTTACTCGTAGACAGCACAACAGCTGGTGTCGAGTTTATATCTCCAAATAAACTCTGCTATTAAGAGCAATGCAATTTTCTTTTACACGTTTACATTCTCAAATACACACAGTAATCGATTAAATTATTAATCTAGTTTTATTTTTGAATTTGTAAAGTAAGTATTTCATTCCTTCTCAACCATATTTTTAATTAACATATCCATTGCGAAAATAAACGATGACCTAGAGGTCTCTTCTGAAGAATTGCCGAAAACTTGTGCATATTCTGTTTGAGATTAATGCTATTCGCACATTGCAATTTTTATTATGTTCATTCTAAAAACCATATATACAATTTCTAAGAATGTTCAACATCCGGTGTTTTCTGACTATAAGTGGAGACATAAATATAATCTTGCTTCTTCGAATGTCACTTTTTTGTGGATATGTATGATCTTTATTACCAATAGTAATGGCTTTGCCGAGGTTATCAATATCGAACAATACTTATTCTAAATATAAAGTTCAAATGAGGCCTATGGTGTTGTTATACCCTCTTTGATCCAAATTAAAGACATCTATCCAACTAGTATAGATATGATAATTTGTCTCTATTTTCGAATCATTGATAAACTTAAATATATGTTTAACGCAAAATGTTTTGTGTTCTCTTTGTACACCATTGCATAACCATGTTTTCGTACCGTAATTGGAGTAATTGTGTTAATCCGTGGGTAATTCCGCTCTTTATAGGTGTGGTTGTCAGAAGAGCACTTTTAGCTAGTTGGTGCAAATGCTCCGGACTTGACGCAATTACCAAAAATACAGCATATTATTTACTATCATTTTAAAATATGAATCTTGTTACGCAGATCAATGTCCAGTAGCTCAACAGAAGTGTTAACCCCAATGTTTCATCGAACAGATAATTGCCTCTCTTTTTCCTTCTAGCTTTTATCCTCATTATCCTTCCTGCAGATGCCAGTGTAAGTGTATTTCTATCGCTAAGTTAATTCACAGTATCATTATCTACTGTGCAGTATGCATCACATTTTTCTGTACATTGAATTCTATTTGCCTACATTTATATCACTATTGTTTTACTGGCATAAATATTTAGTAGTTCTTACAATGGAGTAATGATACCGTATCAAGTAATATTCAACGTAAAATATTTTCCTTTCTTTAGAAATTAAAAATAAAACGTGAAGGTATTGTGACGGAAAATATCTTCTCAGTGCTTATATATATTTATATATATATATATATATATATATATATATATATATATATGTTGCATAAAATAAATGCCCTTGCTTATTTATTTATAATCTATTTTTACCGTAACTTATAATGTTTATCCTTGTAAGATATTCAAGTCTGAAACTGTTTTAAAAACATTGATTTTTTTATTGCAACTTCTTAATAGTGTAACTCCTTGCATTAGTTTTCTGTTTATTAAAACCAAACCAAGCAGGTGCCTTCGGACATGAACGGTTACTATTTAGGGCCAAATCAATAAACCAACTATACAGGGATTTCAGCAATAATATGTTTCATAATACACTTGAGGTTCTGCATATCAGAACAATGCTTGGAGCTGTTACCCATGAAGAGAATTCTAGTATTCCTAGGGTGGGAACTATTGAAGTTAAAGGCTTTCACGTATATAAGTGCTTCCGCGTGAGGCGTGGTACTCTAGCTTGTCAAATTACTCGGGGTTAATTACGTCGGGGAGGTACAAATGATGTGAGTTAGTCTTAGTCCCTTCCATTAAAATACATGTAAAACAAACACTTGAATGAAAGATTACGGCAGTATTTAGAGATTAGTTCATAGTGCATGCCCTATTAGGTTGAAAATTCTTTTGTTGACCACTGTCTAAAATCGAAAGAGCAGTTGCAGATGTACGAGTGCAGAAGTGGCAAAACTATTCTACGCATGGGTGAACAATGGATTAGTAGCTGTATACGATACTGTTAGGTGGGTTTAATTTAGAACAGTAAATAGAACCAAGCACATTCGCAGTCCCCTTGCCTATGCGCTCCATGTATTTGCTTCGATTCGTGATGTCTGTGAATATTAAGTCAAGGAGTGCTACCAAATAGTTTTCACGATACGTATTATTTGTCATGTTATTCGGTGGTTGTAAATGAATGTGTGTATTTGGTAAGGGAAAAGGTTTAGTCTTTGCAGCATTGAATGTTCCAATCAATTTACAACCCAATTCCTCTACGTACTCGATGTATTCTATCTAAAGTTTAAGCGATGTTTTAGAAATATTTCAGGTAGTTTTTTCCGTTGTGATTGTTATAATGTGTGTTGTCATTAGCCAATTATCTAATCTCGAAACAATTTGATTCAGGAGGCATTTATGAATACCTGGGAATCATAAATATACAAGAATCGACTCTGCAGTACATACGAATTTATACCATGTTGTGTCGACGATCCACTATTGAAAACAATCTGGATATCTATCATCTCTAACAAACGTTTAATAATATTGAGTATTTCTCTTATAATAACATATGTTTAGATTATTATGAAAATACATTTGGGTCGGACTTTTTCTTAAAGCCATAGGTATTTTAAAATTTTATAAGCCGGCATAATTTATCTTTAAATATTGAAAAATTTCAGGAAAATTAATTTTTGCTAGATTTTCAAAACATTGTTTTCGTGTTGTGTGTACGTGTGTGCGGCTAGCACCAGAATGGCAGACGTGATGTCGGAGGTTGGATTGTTAGATTGTGTAAGTTTCGTATTTTTGTAATTTGTAAATAACAAGTTAGGAAAAAATTAAACCCTTCCAAGATGGACAATAAATAAAGCCATAATATTTTATAGTAAAGTTAAGAGCGTAGGAATCATAGCTTTTTAGGAGATGTGATTATTGGATTAACCAATCAGAAATCGTCTGTGGCACACACATCTCTGTTTATATATATATATATATATATATATATATATATATATATATATATATGTGTGTGTGTGTGTGTGTGTGTGTGTGTGTGTCTATGTGTGTTTTACGAACTATGCATAAAAGTAAAATGCTGTCAATATACACCACCTATATAAATACATATCTCTCTCTCAATATATATATACACATATATATGTATATATATATATATATATATATATATATATATATATATATATATATATATATATATACACGATTTAGTAGATTGAATCGGAATAGTCTTTAATCTGTTAAATGTCAGAATTAAAGACTTTACTTGAAGCCCGACAATCTTACATTTCTGGCATTTTTCTGGATGTTGAAGTTAAGTATTATGATTTAACATAAACATTAGTACAGACGGACTCTAGCCCGTTAAAGGCTGATTACTGGCGAATGTACTGAGGTTTTATTAATTGTAAATGATAGATTATTTGATGGGACAAAGTACCCGCTATTGATAGACCGTTTCTCTTGCTCGAAGTTTAACCATTTAAAATAAAGTTGTGAACGTTTTATGAAAGTCTATCGATTGGTATCATGCATATTTAATAACCCGGCTTTATATCAAATTCTATATGTATTTATAAATGAAGATCTAATTCAAAACAAATATGTTTTTATTATAATAATTACCTTCCTTGTGTTTATTGTAACTAACTACTTGTATAGCTAATATTGGATCAATTGTGTTAATTACAACACTAATAGATTTGTAGAAAGTATGAACAGCCATTTAGAAGACCGGCCATGTGTTCGATTGCTTATTCAGTGTAATATATTTCATAAAGACACCTTATATAATAGCATTGAAGCAAGAATAGCTGCTAATATAACATTACATTTATAAGTGATTATTAATATTGTGATAGACACAAACTGTGAGTATCAAAAAAAAATCTATCAATAGAAAAATGGCAATAACCGATTCTTATTCGGGATAGGTCTAACCCTAGGATAATTTACGATTGGTATGTTGAAAATAAATAATAGAGAAAGGGAGAGAGTGGCGTCTATTAGGGGCGTAGTAAAACACACATAACTTCTAAAAGCCGTTATTATTATTATTATTATTATTATTATTATTATTATTATTATTATTATTATTATTATTATTAGACCACCTCCTTATTATATATGTAATTATGAATTCGGACATACCGGCTTTGTTTTTATATAATTATATAAAAGCGTTCCACTATATCTATAATATAAGTCTCCCATGCCTGTTTTAATGTGTGTATGTATGTATGTATGTTTGCTTATATGTGTCAGGTCATGCCATATGCTACTTGTACCATGAAACTCAGTACTACCTGCCTCATGGGCTGGTTACCGGCGACTAAACTTGTTCCCCCCACCAAACTTGTTTGGTGAGAAGGGTGGCTAGTCTCCCTGAAGGATTAAAATCAAGACTTTCCAAAGGGCGAATAAACCCTTTTCCGCGGTCCACGGCCAACTAGCACCGTGTGTGTTTGTGTGTATGTATATGTGTGTTGGGGTTGAGAGGGTTCCCGTAAGCCGTGGTGAAGCAACCTTTCTAGGAGAAGCAAATCTCTGATTTAAAAAAAAAAACATAAAGTGGGAGACCAGTACCCACATTAAGCTGGCATGTAGTTTAACTTGTTGCTGACTATCTTTCTCTTCCTTGTTGCTGGATCTCAACATTTTGGCCCAGAGGGAGACTTAGCTGTCGTACAAAGCTAAGACTCTGTAACATCATCGCTGTGTAGATACTTATGCATGCATGTATGTATGCATGTACGTGTGCCAAAACTTTCGACAGAAAAAACGGATTTTCACGAGACCGGTATCGTTTTAAAACTCGACCCTGAAAACGAGAAATATTTAAAAAAAATGACTGAAAAACATTGATTCCTCTACCTTCAACTAGCGACTTTTGTACTAAAAAGGGTCGCTTTTTTCACCGATACCTTCGAAAGTCATTCCATCTTTTTCATTGACTCGCCTTAGTTTAAACCTTCGCCCCTCCCGTTTTATCGATGGACGCAAGGCAGAAAAGTCAATTTTTGTCATCACGGCCTTTTGCTTCTTACCGGTACGGGTTCGAGGCTGCCTGCCTACTACCACTGTTATTTCTGACTGAACACACACCTCCAAACACTGGCGCAACGCCGGCCACCATGGCTAGTACACAATTAAAACACAGATAATAAACGCAAAGAACGCCTTAGTCTGTTAAATGAGATTTCCTACCTCACTACTCGAGCAGCCCCGATAATTAGTCCTATATGCCACAAAAGATGTTACAATATATACTATTTTTTCCGTATATTGTACGTATACTCAGGATTAAAACTTCTCTTTTATTTTACAAACTGTATTAATGCAACAAAAAAAAACATTGTTTTTCATTGCTGGGAAATATTTTTGGGTTTGTATTACTGTACACATAGATTCGAAAAAGTTGTCAAAAAACAAATATATAACAAATAAATGTTATCAAAGGCAAGATAAGTTACTTTTCTTCCAAACTGGATATATTTTTCGTGTTTTTATTCAATGTAACATGTTTATTCAGCTCGAAAACCATACAGTGTTTACCGATGTATTGGAAAATTAAAAATGGCGCCTCATTCTCTCTTTAACACGGTAAGTGTGGGATAAGATGTTATAAATAAAAAAAAACTGGATAACATACTGTTAAAAACTCGCTCAATATATGTTACCGTGACATAGGTTGACATATATTCGGCGGGTTTTTAATAGTATTTTGTATAGTTTTTTATTTATAACACCTTTTTCCATACTTACGGTTTTAAAGAAGGTGTGAGACGCCATCTTGAATTTTCGAATACATCAGTAAACACTGTATGTCTTTCGAGCTAAATAAATATGTTACATTGAATAAAAACACGAAAAATATATCCAGTTTGGCAGAAAAGTAACTTATCTTGCCTTTGATTACATTTATTTGTTATATATTTGTTTTGTGACAACTTTTTCGAATGTATGTGTACAGTAAAACAAACCCATATTTTTTTATAACTTCTAGTAATCACTTTGATACAATAGATTGTACACAGTCGTTAATATAAAAGAACCCCTATTTTAAAAATTAATATTATGAGATTTTCATTTAAACGAATATCATAATTAATTGATTAATCAATAATTAGTAACAATGTTAAGTTATATCGAATAATTGCAATTTAATAAATCTTTAATGAATACATGACGAATATATCGTATTTCAATACATTTAAAATAATTTATTATTTGTATTATTTGAACTATTATTCCAGTGCAATATTTAAGCACACTCTGAGATAAATAAAGACGGCTGTTCCCGCTTGCGACGTTGTAAACATTATCAGAAAAAAATTAAAGAATAAAACATCTGAAAAAGGGGGAGTGTATAATTGATTACCATACATTTCTTTTCTAGCTTTATCATAGAATTAATTGAAATACAGAAGCCGATAATACTAATTTGAAGATCAGACAAACATAAAAAAGTACAAAAATGCATAACGGTTCAGTAAAATATATGTAAAATAATTAATCAATAACATAATTTAATTAAACAATTAACCTTATGAACAAATGAAAAATAGTGTAGTTTTAAATAAATCGAAACTATAATTTTATAATGAATCTGTTAGTCCAAACGAACCAGTCTGGAGCTCTTTTTTAATTTCAACTGCTGTGTAAATGTATATAACGGGATTTCATTCTTTACATTAATGTCTTATATTACTCAAATCATGAATTCCTTACACAATACATCAAGAAATGGCCTACACACAGCCACACACGAACGCACTCGCACACACACAAACACATACACACACATATATATACATATATATATATATATACATCTACATAATTAATTGATCAAAGGGAGTATATATTTTTGTATATATGTAAGAGAAAGAACAATAAAACTGTAAGTTGAGCTTTACAATCAAAATTTATTGCTCGATTGAATACTCCAAAAGCAATTTTTTTTTTGGTTTTGTCTTTTTGAGTATTCAGTCGAACAATAAATTTGATTGTAAAGTTAGACTTACAGTTTTATTTTTCATTCTCGCATAAAAAGCTCTACTCTCTATTGCGTATTGAGCTTTAGTTTTAATTCGGTTAGGATTACATTTTCTAAATATAAATACTGTTATCTATATTAGTTTGAGTTTTACCATTGTGCAGATCAGGTAACCACTACATCCCTTTGTTTTCATGAATATATATATATATATATATATATATATATATATATATATATACGCATGTATTTATGTATGCATGTGTGTGTACAGTAATCTTCTATTATCAATTTTCGTATTCGTAATTCGTAATATTAATCTCTCCCTCAGTTCGTTCTTCGGGGAATTGTTCTGGGATAGAAAGTATAAACTAATTTCCTTGCTGCCTGGTCTCCCGCTGTTAAATAAAGGCAAGGCGGCGACGCAACGATAATTGAATTATGCGTGTGTTGCATAGTTGAGGTCTTTTTAAGATGATGAGGGGAAGACAGAGAAGAGACAAGGATATTTATATAGTTCTACAGTTCTGTTTCACAGAGAGGGAGATAATTTCTTTTAACACATATTTAGAGAGGAACGTTATCAATTCTTATGACACAGGAGGGGATAGTCATTACTATGATAGAAGGGGGGGGATACATTACTTAGATGGTTTATACACAAAATTCATTATAAAGATGCGTGGACACAATGTTCATATAAAGGATGTGTCACATGACCTTTAATTATTGAAGAATGGCACAACACGAAGACGCAGTTACAAAATATGATGTGTTCTTTTATTTCATTCGGCCGGTTGCAATGATGATGGCTCCATGAATTCAAACGTTGACTACATGATTAAACCTTTCTACCCCTTCGCTTCCAGGGTGGGGCCATCCTCTGATTTGATCCAGACTCGAGTGCCTTCTGCCTCCCGTTCGTCCAACTCTCTCTAATCTCCAAAAACCTAGCAAAATATATTGGGAATTAATTTTCTGCTATGACGTCATGCACGTGCAAGAACGTGCTCGACTCACGTGGCCTGAACTCACGTGGCTGAACCATGAATGTTTCACACATGTCCAACCCATTTCTGCAGACAAAGAATAATCCAAACCTATTTTCTACCTAACTTATTTTTCAATATGTTTTTAATGTTCTATTGTTCGTTCGTCGAACTGACATAATTTTAATTCAGTTTTCATAAAAAGAATTGAATAATTAAATTCCTTTTCAAACAACATATCTAAACTATTTTATGTCAAAACTGAACAATGCAAAAATTCCATTTCTGGCCCTATTCCTGCACCTAGGTTACGAGGTTCGAATCTCGGTCTATCTAATCTAAGTTTTACTTATCTAATGTTTTTATTTACTTACAAGAAACGGGAGACCTTTCTTGTAACATATGATCGACCAAACATATAATTAAAATGTATTCGATAATTTTTATTACAAGAAAAAGAATATTATGTATTAAGATACTCAGAATATTCCGAATATTATCTACAAAATCGGCGAGTGTGAGAAAATGTATTTTTGATTCAACAGAAAAGTAAACTAAGTAATATGCAAATGGAAAAAGAGACGTATACATTTAGAAAAATTAGGAAAAAGTACAATATTTTTATATTATTTCCTTATTGGGATCCGTTGGTGTATTAATATGAAATATAAGTATAAATGATAAACTACTCCATAGTAATATTTAAATAAGCTTCTGAATGAAGAAAAATAAGGAATAATAGCTGATTTTTAATTATAACTGGATATACATAAATAAAGAGAATTAGTTTAATACTTTATCAATTATTTTATCTTTACATATAATGCACTAGCATGATTTCATTTTGAAAATATTTAGATTTGTAGAATTATATTTTTTCCCCCGAAATTATTGCTAATGATTTTTTTTTTATATAAATACAGCGCTTTGGTTCAAACAGTAATTTTCAAGTATTTCATGTATACATGCACCGGAGAAATGATAAATCGGGGCCATGTTTTATACACTTTTTAGCTGTTTGCATACCTCTCTTTATATTGAAGGGAAATATTGATCATAAAGGGAGGAGAAAGTGACTCAATAATTTTGTGCGCGTTTAGTCAGTATTCAAGGCTTTAAAAAAGCTTAAACATGCTATATTTAATGCCTTATTTAGTAGGTCGTAAAAAGAAGGAAGTGTATTATAAGAACATAGTGTGTACAGAATAGTATGATTGCAAATACATATTTAAGAAGTCCATTTTCTTTCAATTATGTGTTAATTTATTAACCCAATTGGTTTTCATTGTACACTTGACCCCCCCCCTCCGTCACATCTTAAAGTCTATTGTAAAAATTTATTATTGAAATTTATTGTTGTGAATTTGCGGCTTGTAATTCGCTTGCTACTTCCTCTCAAAATAAAAGTAGTCTCCAAGTTTGAATCAACGTCTGCCCACATTATTTTTCAAAAGAAAGTGTCAAATCCTTTCTATTTTTGTACGTGCCACTTGGCATAAAATATAAGCAAAAGGGGTAGACAGTGTTTTATTCAAATAAAGTCGGGAATTACTCGGATAAATTAGCCGGTGTCCTCAGGAATCACATACGTTAATTTTTTCAACTGAAGTTTGATGAGCAAAAAAAAAATATTTTAAGAATTGTTTCTTTGTTTCAGTTATTAAGAGTGGGGCCTATCGCCATACTTTCTTCAATTAAACTAATATAAAGTTGAACACTTATTATTATTATCATAGTCCTTTAATAGAGAGAAGACAATGTATTGTGGATGGGCTGTCTTTCAGTCCTCGTTTAAGATGAGTGATAATTTGGAAAAAAGGAGAAGAAGAATTAATATTCTAGGTCGGCAGTATTTTTGCGAAAGGAGAAATGTTCTATTTCTATTTCTATCCTTGTAACCATGTAACTAATAAGAGTGACGGAGGTACATTTTTTCTAGACTGATGTTATGGAGGGACCCGAAACCACAAAAAAACCTGTCCTTTTAGAAGTACTGGGGCTTGCCATTTAGTGATCGGATTCTGGTACAACCAGTATATCTGGTGGAGGGGGGTTTCTCGATGCAATATTAGTGATAATTTTTACGGCTTTACTTTATCATGGTCTACAAAAATAGTTCTTCGCTACTTTTTGTCCCTTACTTTCCCTCTCTGATCTGCTCTAACCTAGTCAATCGACCTATTCCATAAAAACCCCATTCTGAAATTGAAGAATCTACAATAACACCCAGAATTCAAACTTCCAATCTAGATCATTACTTCCAAGTCTCATTCTCCAACATCGTGTGTTTACGTTCCAACCTTCCAAAGGTTGAAATCTAATTACAGGAGACTAAACAATACTTATTCTTCCTAAGTGAAACTAGCGTTTGATCGGTGATTTCCATAGATGAATCCGTAATTAAAAGACATTTGAAATAAAATCACAATCTGACAACCCAGATTGTGTTGACATGGAAGATGCGCCTACAAAAGAAATGGTTTTGCAGGTGGTAAATTTTCCTATATGTGCTTTCTGATTGCATCTGCTGCAATCACTGTGATTTTATTTGCCCTCTATCGCTTCAATAACATCGCGGTTACTATATTAAAGGACATTAACGAAAAATTAAAGAAAATTAACCACATGCGCTCTGCTCATCTTTCGGCTACCGTTCACCTTTGTGGAGACTTCAATGTTATTAATGGGGAATAGTTAGCCCACTCCAACAAAACAGAGATTGAGAGGAGGGTCCGTCACAGATTGTTTACGAAATCACCAGTTTGAGTTACTCTAATTGTCAGTATACAAGTCTCATAGACTTTTCACACAAGTGGACCTGAGCTATGTTCATCTTCCGTTTTGTTCCCACAAGTCTTTCGACCACTTGATTGTCTCAGTTAAGATAAAAATAATAAATAAGTCGGCTGACATATCCAATACCTTTTATAGGGTACCGCATAAAGGTCTACTTCACAAAATGACCAGCTACGGTATAGCTAAAAATGTATTTTTAATTATTTAATCATTTTTGTCAGATAGGTTTACAAGTGTAGTGGTTGATTTGTAGAAATCAGAATCTTACAGTATTAACGCTGGAGCCCCTCGGAAGTCTATCCTTGGCGCAACTCAGTTCCTGATCTGCATCAATGATATCCCAAATTATATCCTAAAATCATTCGTAGATATTTATGCTGAGATACTACCATCTATAGCAACATGTTAAAGACGGCAAACGACCACGTTCTCTCAAATGGGGAAAGAGGTACTTGATTAATTTTAACGCATCTAAAACCAATCACCTATCTTTTCGCCATCAACGTTTTACTACCTGTCTCGCATCAATTGAGATAAATGTATCTCGTCTTGGGAAGGCTCCATATTTTGTACAAGCTTCTGGATCTGAGCCTTTTTCCTGATATGAGATGAAACACATACATCTAATCCTTTGACGAGGCTGCTGGAAAACAGGTGAGGTCGTCCCATAGCTCCGGTAGATATCTCATTTATTATGCAATTTACTTTCCTGTAAAACAGCAAAGTGCGTCCAAGGATAAAGTAGTGTTTCCAAATCTGGAACCAGCTTTTATTGCCTTGAGTTCACAATAGGTTTCGAAGCCTAGTGGGAAGAACTTTTCTCTTCCCTGCAACCTCTTTCTCAAAGCGGAAACGTTGCGAGCCTATATCTGCTTTATCGGTATTTTCATGGCGAGTGTTTGTCCGAGCTTCAATCTATGTATCTCTCTGCTCTGATTTTCACGAAACACACTAGTATTACAGAAATCACAATCAATAATTTCACCCACTGTTAATCCTTACCAAACATCAACATATATTCCATAACCAGAGTGTCTTTCTTTTAACAATACGCATGTGGAAATCACTTCCATTTTCTTGCTTTCCAACTTACTATTAATACAATATGGTTGGCTTCACGTCTAACCTGAACAAGTTCTTGATGAGCTGTCCCATTTAGTAATAGTAGTAGAAGACAGAAGTTTAACCTAAAAAAAAATAAATAAATAAAAAAGTAAAATTACCATACACATGTGCGCACTATAAATAGATACAAAATCCGGGGAAAGGAAGTGAAGCCCCCACCTACCGTTCACACTAAGAACATGGTTACGCTCGCTGACAGACGCGACAATTTTGAAAATGGGCAAACAAAGATAAGTTTTGAATTTAACAAATCCTAATATTACCAAAATGGCAACTGCTTTTTTTTTAAAGTTGACTAATGTATTTTAACTATATGCGCATATATTGTCTTTAACTCTTTGCTTCCATGCGAGCTGTTTCTATTATTTTTATTGTTTTTATTTATTTTTTCTCTTTTAGCCTTAACCAATTGTTCATACCTTCTCTTTAAATTTATTTATTTAATGCATTCTAATTACATATGCGTAGAAATGGTCTTTAACATTTTAGTTCCATGCGAGCCGTTTTGTGAACAGAACTTACTCAGAAACGAATAGTCTATATAAAAATACAGAACAGAGCTAGGAATACCTTTCTTTATTCTATAGAAGACAGAATAACTTTATTTAAGTAGTATACTTAATATATGCAATCACCGTACGCTTGCTTGTATTAAAGTGCCCTCCATGATACCCATACCATACCAAACCACTGCACGTGGCTCAAAATTTAACTGTCACTATATTTGTAACTGCAATATACATAATCCCAGCTGTGATACTAGGGCTAATTTTCTGAGTAGATGCAACACTCTGCGCCTGACCTTAATGACTACAATTCCAAATCCCAACGAACTAGCTATCCTATAACTGGGAGAAAAACACCTGATAGCTAGCTACGAAATCTTATACATTTTACCTCCAATACGATTGCGTTTGTCTTACCTGCATGCAAAAAAAAAAGTTCCCCCCTTCTTCAAACTAAACCTTACCTGTAACTCAAATCCTAATGGAAATCTATATGTAAATAAATAACCCTTCTTCTCTTGAACGCTAACAATCTACTCCTTCCAACCTATCCGCCACTAAACTCCCACATTGTCCCGCATCTGTAGTGGAATCGCTAGCTCGGGCACAACTCGTAGCTTAATTCTTAATACCTACTCATACTGTAACATTATCCTAAACCTAAGCTAACATAAATAAAATAATAAAAAAGGGGTAAGACTAAAATCACATTATCTCCTCCCTAACAAGCCCTCTTACAATCATTGACGCTTACACTGCATGAACTTCACCCACCCCCTTTATCCATTAACAAGTAAATAGCATGTCCCTAAATCACTTTGAGGAGTGTAACTAATCAGTAGAGATATAATCCCACACAAACTAACCCAGTAACACTAACCACGCGGGGTCGCAGAAATACCTGGATTAGAACCTAGGCGCGGAGAAAACCCTCTCAGGGATGACGGACCCAGTATGTCTTCCCAGATCATCCGTCTAGGAGAAGGAAAACTCTCAAAACTAAACCAAAGGGGAGAGAGGCCTCTTCAGTCTTGGATGACAACATTCTTAGAGCTGGTGACTCAAACAAATTCACCGGTTTGCAAACCTAAATTGCTTAAGGAGTAGATAGGCTCTGTCTAGCGCCCGGCTTCAATATTCCTTCTTTGCCTATTAGTCAAGCGCAGAGACACTATTTCAGTGATTCGACAGAAACACCCAGCGGTAGATCTTGTTTCCTGGCTAGGGCAATGAACGCCGTTCTTCCCCATTCCCAGCACGCCGCACCCCTAAAACTGAATATTTGGGAGTGCTGGAGTATAAGATATGACTGAGCGATTAGATTGGGTTGACCTTCTTCTAAAGGGTTGAGGGTACCGGATTGACAGTTCCTGGCTGCTGTTCCCGACTGGTAGGACAGGAGCCCTAACTCTTTGGTAGCGCTTAGAGCGGCTGCTCCATCAACAGTTGAATACTATCGGGTTGTTTGTAGTGCCATGACGCGCATGGAAAGGGACCCTGCACTCATCCCCGGTGGGCTTTCCTCAGGCCACAATCCTAATTGGAGAAAGGTCAGCTGATGGTCTACTTATGATGCATGTCTGAAGCTCCGCATAACCTCTTGTTTAGCTCCCCCTTACCGAAACTCTTAAAAAAAATATGACGACAGTACAATCTAAAAATAAGCTTAAACCAGGATTAGGGACAAACAAATTCAACTTGCCTCCTCCCTTGAGGCTCTCATTCACAAATATCCGTGGGCTTAGAACTAACTTAGCTGATGTTACCTGTAACTCAAAAATCCTAATGGAAATCCATCTGTAAATAAATAACCCCTCTTCTCTTGAACGCTAACAATCTACTCCTTCCAACCTATCCGCCACTAAACTCCCACATTGCTCCGCATCTGTAGTTGAATCGCTAACTTCCAGCCCCTAATCCCTCACATGCAAACTGTTTTAATAAGCATCACTAAACATCTATACATTTCTACCTCTAAGGCATGCATTACAGCTCATTCCTATCCAGTAAGGGACTTAACAGCCTATGCACACAAAGGCAGGTACTTAACAGCCAAAGTACCCAGAATCATTTCTCTTAACAAATACCCCGGATATCTTAGCACTAAGTGAGACTAACCTACACTCCTCAATTCCCTCTAACCACTTTAACATGCCTGGATATCTCCCACTCTGCCGTAAGGACTCTGACAGATATATGCACGGACTTGGAGTTTACATTCGTAATACCATTCCCTTTACTAGAGAAACAAACCTAGAAACAGATGATCAAGCCTTTATGTGCTTTAGACTAAACATGCAACACAATATTAGCAACTATTATTTTCTCTACCGCTCTCCCTCGACTCAGGACTGCTCCATAATAAACAAAGTATCTGACAGCATAGACACGGCACTGACCCTCGACACTAGCGCACAAATACATGTGTTTGGTGACTTTAATGTCCACCACAAACACTGGCTTGGATTCTCTACTCACACAGATGCAGCGGGCAGCACAACCCATCGCTTCGCTATATCTCACTCCCTATCACAAATTGTTACGTTTCCAACCCGCTTCCCTGACCAGGAAGAACAACACGCATCACTTCTAGATCTGTTTTTGACCACAGTTCCCGATGACTGCATAACGAAGGCCCACAGCCCACTCGGGAACGCTGATCATGCAGTGATAATGGTTGAAATCGCCCTAAACTCTAGACCCAAAACTGAAGAGCCAGTGCTCAAAACAACGAGATAATATAATAAGGCTGACTGGCAAGCCATCAGGGAACTAATTAGAGATGCTCCATGGAAAAATATTTTCTCTCTCCCTGCTGAACAATTTGCAAACGAGACCACTGACTGGTTCAAAACTGCAATCGAAGCGCATGTTCCCATGCGGAAATTTTATAGTAAGCCCCACTCTCCCCAATGTTTTACGTCGACTTGTGCAACTGCCATTGCTCAAAAGCAGCATGCATACCGTAGGTTTAACCGACATAAGTCCAGTTCAAACAGACTGAAGTATATAGAAGCTAGAAATAACGTTAAGAAAGAAATAGCGGCAGCTAAGAGCGAATTTACGGAAACCACTAAAAAGCGCATCGAAGCACAAAAACTAGGAACTCGAGACTTCTGGAAAATCTACAACAGTGTAGTAAAAAATAGGCAATCAACAATTCCCCCACTAACCAACAATCACGAGGTTTTCTCCTCAGCAACCGACAAGGCTAACATGCTTGCCAGTCGGTTTGCCTCAAACTCCACACTGGACCATTCCAACAACCCCCTACCTGACTTTCCTATACGGGCCGACGCCACACTAGACGATCTGAAAACCACCCCTGCTCAGGTGCATGCTATCATAAAAAACCTTGATACCTCAAAAGCATGTGGACCTGATCTTATCCCAGCTGTGCTATTAAAAAAGTGTTCAGCCGAAGTAGCTTCAGTTCTCTCCAAACTCTACAACAAATGCCTTAATGAAGCTTGCTTCCCGGTCCGTTGGAAAACTGATTCTGTTGTACCAGTATTCAAGAATTCTGGCGAAAGGACAGACCCATCAAATTATCGCCCCATTAGCCTCCTCCCACTTTTTGCCATGATATTTTAGACCATAATTAACCATGCTCTAGTCAATCATCTTACAGATGCTAAACTACTGACTGACAAACAATATGGATTTAGACAAGCCCGTTCCACAGCAGACATCCTAACTGTGATCTCTGAACGTATATACCGTTCACTGGACAACGCGGGGGAGGGAAGAGCGGTAGCTCTAGATATATCTAAAGCTTTTGACAGGGTATGGCATGAGGGTCTCCTCAGTAAAATCAGATCATACGGTATCACTGGTAGAATACTTAACATAATTAAATCCTTCTTAGATAAGAGAAAAATCCAGGTTGTCCTCGACGGTCGTACATCTAAACAATATGATATAAATGCGGGGGTGCCCCAGGGTTCTATCCTTGGACCTCAATTGTTCCTGATATTCATAAATGACCTCCCCGACAACATTGCCTCTGAGATGAGTATATATACTGATGACACTACACTCTATGGCAGGCACGACAGGAAGACGAATGAACACATTTCTAAAGAAATGGCAGAAACACTAGAGGAAGACCTCCAATCTGTAGTGGAATGGGGACAAAAGTGGTTGGTCGCGTTCAATGCTGCCAAGACTAAACTAGTTTCATTCAATAATTACAAGAAACCCTCTCTACCACCCATAGCAATGCCCAACGACTCTTCATCTGAGAGTTCATCTTTCAAACCCCTTGGCCTAACGTTCACAGGAAACATGAGTTGGAACAATTACATTGAAGGCATTGCCAGGGCCGCTGCAAGAAAAGTGGGCTCTCTCTACCGTGCTGGAAAACTACTAACACCCGAAAGTATCCTGTACCTCTATAAGGCCACCATTCGCCCATGTATGGAGTATTGCTACCACATCTGGCCTGGTGCATCTGCTACTAGTCTCTCGCTCCTTGACAAGGTTAAAAAGAGAGTCGCAAACCTGATAGGCCCTGAACTGGCATCTAAGCTTCAGCCTCTGTCCCATCGACGAAATGTTGCATCCCTCTGCCTTTTCTACAAGTATTTTAGTGGTGATTGCTCTGACGAACTGCAATCACTTGTGCCCCCCACGACGTGTGCACCCTCGACAAACCCGACAGGCTGCTAAATCCCACCCCCACACTGTAGAGATCCCTAGATGTAAAAGATCTTTTTACCCCATTATTTCCTCCCCAGAACCGCTAGACTCTGGAATTCCATTCTAGGTCCCTGCTTCCCTAACAGTACTGACGTGCAGAAGTTCAAGTGTAACGTGAACCGATACCTTGCTGCCCAAATCCCTACATAGTACCCCAGTAGTTGTTGCCCCTGATAGCAGCCCCCTACACCAAAGTGGCAATTTGCCTTGTTTGGGGTGAAAATGTAAAAAAAAAAAAAAAAAATCTAATTTACTAGTTTTCCAACAGTAAATACATTTCCCCATTTACCACTGTACACACACATTTACCCTTATAATCTAGTGGTCCCTCGGCCTTGATGAGTGGTGACCCATCTGTAACAAAATACATCTTATCATGTTAACATGATGGGTGGGTACAATATCTTATAGATATTTTGTTACTAGATACTAAGGGGTTTATTTTACGCGACCTTTACTGACTATCTCAACACTTGTAGATACGGGCATTTCAAGAGAAAGAGGCGATCTTTTATGTTGTTTAGTTTGTTAGTCTAAAATTATAAATCAAAGTGCAAATGATACACGTTTTTGGCTCGTGTGACCAGATCTCTTATGAACGCCGCCCTCACGTACAAAGCATTGCAAATATCAAGGCGTTTCCTGGGTAACGATTCAATAGCCACTAAGAAAAAAATGTGTGTTTTAGCAAATTGTATTAGCATTACAGACGCGCTATTTGTGGAGTAGGATATGGATTCTGAAGAACCTACTGCTGGATAAAGTATTTTTTTACTACTGAAGGCAAGCTTCATTTATTTCGAAGCTTTGAACAATGTTTCTACTTCATCTTCCTTTAGTAAAATTTAGATGTAAAAAATATTCCGTGGATTTGGGTTTTCATTTTTCCGCCGTCCTATTATGTTTCCTTTATCAGAGGTCCGTGGCATCCCTTAGATGACCATGGTCTTCTGATTAACGAAACACAGACTAAAATAAGCAGCCTCGTTTTATTAAAAAATACTCATTAAATATTGTTAAAAGAATTGTAAACGAATGGATTCTTTTAAGTTTTAATCGATAAAACGAACACTGCATAGTGTGAGGAGCTTGCATGTTATTATGAATATATTATATGGTTTTTACAATAATTTGGTACAACAATTTATAAAGGATACATCGCTGTAATTTTGAATTATATTTAAATATGCACAAATATAATTAAAACAATCACATTCTTTTTTTCTAATCATTAAAGTTTGGATTTGGGTGTTACTATAAATAAAACGTATATTCAGCAGTAGAATCGCTACAAAATAATACATCATTTCTAAAATGCAGTATACATATTTTTAGTGGATACAATCCACATAAATATGTGGTTTTACAGAGAGAAATTTATTTGTTCATCTATTCCTCAATTTCATCAGTTTATATGAATTCGGCCATCGATTTTTTTATTTCCTATAATAGAAAACATATACTTAGATACAATACACAAAAGACAAAATATTCAAATGCGACACATTTGTACTTTATACCCTATTAATAATTATCTGAAAACGGTTGTTTAATGATAATAGATATTCTTTTTTCGTGTGAGTCTATAGTGAAAAATGTAAAATACTTTTGCAATGAAATATCTAATTCTTAATTTACTGTCAGAAGAAAGAGGGATGCAAGTTTTTATTCATGGTGGTGTTTAATTGATTCCCATATACAAAATGGGGAATGAACAAAACAATATTAGAGAGTTGAATTGTTTCATTATGAAATAATTAGTTTCATGATTATTTTTAATGACATATACTCCATACGTAATTATGGCTTCACCCTCACATTTGCAATTTGATAATCTTGCTAAATTTACCGACACGCGCCAATGAATTCAAATTCGCATTTTTCAACATAATTCTAATCTCACTCTTTATTTTGCCCTTTTTTTCTCAGAAACATAAACTATTTAAATACGTGTTGGTGCATGGCGTTGTTACGATAAACTATTCTACTTCTATATACGTACAGATTTATTTGCTGTTACTCGTAATAATGGGCATCTTCATATGCACATATTTATATCTCTGAGAATTCTGTGAGTCTTATACAGCATAAATTTCGAATAAAAATTATGTTTGATATATTGATGCCTTACTCACTTTGTATGTCTATTTCGTAAGAACACACGTTTAGATTTTGTAATGATTTCTGTATAGCCCCCAAACTAAACAAACTAAAACAATGATTTATACATTTACGTTTTATACTGCATTCGGACACTTATGTAAGCAAACAATTAGAAAATGAAAGTTTTGTATGATAAACGCTCTGCTAGTACACTTGATAGTCAGGAAAGGGTACGTATTTAAAAATATGACTTGCATAATAAATAATATTTATTTTTATCGTAAGCTACAATAAAGTTTTTTCGCTGGGGCATACATTCACAGAACGACTTTCGAAACGACTCTGAAGAATAAGAAAATGTGATTGTCCTGGTATTTTGTGGAACAGGTAGTTGTACTGCTATATCTTGCGAATATCTTAGAATATCTTTGACACAGGTCTTTGTAAGAAATGCACTGATTTTGTTGTGAATGTCATTTCTATTGAATTTTGATCGTTATTATAGTTGCCTTATTTTCCTTAAGAATCATGTACGATAAAACTCAAATTAGTATTAACCTAATTCAAAGTAAAGGTTAATAGAACCAATTATAAACTCCTATTTGCGCGTCATTTAACTATTATGAATCAGATACTGTTTCATTGCTAAAAACTTTGTTCCTAGTAAAAAAAAAACACAAAGATTTATTTGCAACCACAAAAAATTAAAACGATCACATTAGTAGCGGATACAAGGTTTGTATCTGTATCGTTGCATATGCATTTTAATAGAGCTGTACATAGTGCGTAATATAATTGATGTAACGTTCAATACATTTTAATGAATGATTGAACGTCGATTTCTTGTCGGAATACTAAACAGGAAAACCAGCCAAAATATATGGTGGAAATTTTGGAGTGTTCTCCATGGCTTCATATATTTCGGAAGTTTAAGGAAAAACACGCAAATATCTAGAAATCATAAATTTATGAAATACTTCTAAAGGCAAAACAAAAAAGACAAGTAATTTGAAAACGTTAATATGACGAAGGAGCCGGAAGACGTGAAAAGCAACTGAGATGCTTTGTGGGAAAATTATAGAAAATAAAAATTTTATATCATGCGATTGATGCTCGTCTATGTGTTATTTTATTCATGCCGGTTTTCCACGCATAAACATGCTCGCAAATTGCAAAAAAAAAAAAAGAAAAATGGTTTTCGACGTATATTGAACACACTGAAATGGTGTTCGCATGAAAAATATTTTCCAGTTTTATCAACAATATCAAACTATTTACATTTTTTCTACATGAGAGAGATGTACTTTACTTGCAGAATTGCTGTTAAATTGATATAGATGACTGTTATATCAGAGTGAAGTATGAACACAATGGGACAAAAAAATGAAGGTCTTATTTGTTTTGTTATTTTTAAAATTTCCCATATCAAATTTTTCCTCAACATAATCAGATAACAAACGAGTAAATATGAACATTGTTTGATATTACCGTGAGCACAGAGGTCCTTATATTTTCAGAAAATCATCTCTTTCTCAGAAGAAAAGGGACTAAAGCATATCTTAAAACATTAAAACATTGAAATATCATAAAGCCGAAAAGGCTTAAAGAACAGATCATCTGAAACGCGAATAAGGGGTATGCATCAGGGTTTTTGTATTAATTAGCATCGCTATTTAAATATATAAATATATTTTCATAGTTTTAATATGTTATTACCTGTTTAATCAATTCTTTTAAACTGTTTTATCTGTTTAGATGGTATTATCTGTTTAATTAATTTATATATATATATATTTTAATTAATTTATATATATAATAATTTATATATATAATAATAATTTATATATATATATTGTTTGATTAATTTATATATATATATATATATATATATATATATATATTATATATACTAGCAATTCAGCCCGGCTTTGCTTGAGCCCTATGTACTGTTCATAACTTGCCCTACGTGTGAATACACTTTATATAAAATTTCAACTATTTAGACCCAAACTTCTTTGAGTAATTTCGTAGACACCGCGGAGGTAAATTTTTAATATAATGGGCGCCAATTCTGACTCCTAACCATCAATTATTTTGGTCTGCAATAAGAATATAAAGTTTTACCCATGTCCAAGTTACCTACATCTTAAATTGCACGTCTTTAGACCCAAAATTGGCGGAGAAATTTCGGTAAAGGTCATCTCTTTCAACTTTGACATTTAGACCGCCAAAGTGTCTCACAGAACTGATTAAAATGTTTGCCGTCTGTCTGAATACCCGTTATGTATAAATTATAAATGATTAGACCCAAAATTCGGCGAGTAGTTTGCCCGATACCGTAAACGTGAAATCTTTTTAACTTTGATCTCTGGAAAGCTTAAATTTTCGAATAACCTTTAATTTCAAATTTTTAGACCAGAAATTGTCTGAGTAATTTGGTAGAAACGGCAGAGGTCATTTTTTTTTAAAATTTGATCCCTATTATTACCGATTAACATTTATTGTTTTGGGCAGAAATCAAGTTATTAAGTTAGATCCATGTCCAAGGAACCTATATCGAAAATGTCAGCTGTTTGGACCGAAATTAACGGAAGAATTTGGTAAAGTTCTCAAAGGTCAAATCGTTGAACTTTGACCGCTTGACAACCGAATATCTGGCTGAAAATGGATTACAAAGATGTTCCCGAATTTCTGTATATCAAACTTCGAGTCTGTAGACTGAAAATTGACAGAGTTATTCCGTAAGAAACTGTACACAGACAGTCACACAGTCAATTTAGCTTATATATATATATATATATATATATATATATATATATATATATATATATATACATATATATATATATATATTCTTGGAAGTTTTTAACCTTTAAAACTATACATATATATATATATATATATATATATATATATATATATATATATATATATATATATAATTATTTTTTTTACTATAATAATTAAATCCTACTGACACTAGTGTTTCATCCATTCGGGAATCTCCAGTGCAGAGTGCCACGATTAGTACCAGTCGAATGATTCTAACCCTGCAACACGAGACATATCTGGCTCGATTAGCGAAGACCTAATCCATTCGGCTACCATTTTACCGCGTGAAGGAACGCTGAATTTAACATCTTAATTTTAAATGTTCATTTACGTCAGTCAGACAGTGATCTAATCGTTATACGATGATCTATGCATATATATATATGTATATATATATATATATATATATATATATATATATATTAATGATTGACAGAAACTCCCGAGGTTCTAGATCACATTTTGCGAGAGTACCATTTTTTTTCATTTTCGCCTACTTTTTCACTTTTTTGAGTAGAATGATATACTAAGAATATAAGAAACATGCATTTTTCTATTTTTATTAAATTTTTACATTACACCAAATTGAGCCACTGCAACGCGTGGCAGGCTACAACTATTATATATATATATATATATATATATATATATATATATATATGTGTGTGTGTGTGTGTGTGTGTGTGCGTGTGTGTGTACGTGTGTGTGTGGGTGTGTGTATATACAGCATATATATGAAACCAAACTATAATGCTAATAGAAAAATATATACTAGTGTATGAGAATTTATTAACCATTTCGAAACAAGTTACCATGATTGTTTGGCAAGTCATTTAAACATTACTTTTTCTCACTACTATATATAATTCTTATACATGTATATTGTTTGTTTTTTTGTTTAATTAAACTACACTCGGATTTCGAGTTCTTATTACAACAAGAATTTTTTTTTAAACATCTTTACGTACTTATTTGCCGTCCTCTCTCTTTCGCCCTCTCTCTCTCTCTCTTTCGGTCTCTCTCTCTCTCTCTATATATATATATATGTATATATACATACATACATATATATATATATATATATATATATATATATACTAGCAAAAGTATCCGTCGTTGACTGGGTTACAAAAACAGCCTACAAAAAATGGACTCTGATTTATGAAAGTATGATAGGTTATGAAAAGAACGGGTTGTAAACATATAGCTTTGAATTTGGGGGTATCAAACCAAAGCAAATGATGAAAGTAAAAATAAAATAGATAAACCCCATAATTAATTATACCATACCTGTTCACACTGAAATTGTTATCACAATATTCTCTGGATCCATATTAAAAAAAACTTGTTAAACTTTGTGATGTATTTCCATTCTATGAAGGGCAGGCGCCAACGAACACCTCATAATCCTATTATACCATATTTCTTTCAAACTGAAACATAATTATTACAGTATACTTACGCAGATACATATGAAAAGTCTTCATTAAAGTGTTTGCCTATTTCCATTCTATGGAGGCCAGGCGAAAACGCCGACCCCACAATTTTATTATACCAGCCATATTTAACTTAAAACATACTTATCAGAGTATTATTATGTACATCTATATCACAGACAACTGTAAAGGGTGTTTTTTTTATTTTTATTTTTTTATTCCCATACTTTGTTTATCAGGCGCGTACGCATACCCCACAATTTTTATGAATGATGATTATGCCAGACCAAACATACTCATTCCTGTGTCTCGATTTTCTATCATTATATGTGATCAGTTTTCTATAATAGTCAACCATATAGAGCCTAATCGTGGCCAGACGCACACAGACGTTCAGCTTTGTATATATATATATATATATATATATATATATATATATATATATATATATATATATATATTCAGTGGAGGCACAAAGAACGTCTGCACATATGATTTTTTTACCGTAAATTTAAGCTAATTTGAATTAAATAGTTTAAGCGAAATATACCCTATTTTATTCGAGGGGTATGCCTCTGTGATTTAAACTGTTCATATTAGGTGTTTAATTGAGTATCATAGCGTTCATATCAATTTAAATATGAACTTCTTATGGAGAATGCAAAAAGAAACTCTTCAGCAACAATAGAGATTGTAATCAGTTGAACATATTACCCTGTATGATAGCAAACATCTCTTATCGTAATTGTTTTTGTTCCAAGTTACACGCCATAACAGTTATTCCAATATACCTCGGCTTTCTCTTAGTGATTGTGAGAAGTTCATTAATCTCAACATTTCCTGTTTCGTCAAATCGAGAAATCGTCCACGGATTGAAATGAGATGAGAAACTAGTACGACGGAATCTGTAAATGCACCAAAACACTGGCAGTGATCGTGATGTACCTTAATCTGGTCGACCTAGAGTTGCTTTAAACAGGAAAAACAATGCTTCAAGTTTGGAAGCCCTATAAACATATTTAAAACGGTTCTCCAAATATACCAGCAGGGCAATACTCGTTTAAGCTGCTCTCTTTGTACAGTTCATAAAAGGAAGAGGGAATGTAATTGACGAGGCTGCGTTGCAAGACGCCAGCCAATAATTTATGTCAAGAAAAGAAAGCACCGTCTAAACTTTGTCAGATTAATTGAAGATCATGACTCTTAATACAGCGTGTAAAATCTTTGTCACTTTTCCATTAATGATTACTCTTTACTTTATTTCTAATATTTTACAGGTTATATTTTGGAAATAATTTCATGGATAAATAACAATGTACGCCCGTTGTGAATTTGTTATATCAAAACATGTTTTTAATTAGCGACGGCATTATCTCTCGCTATGGTAATTTCAAATGGCCACTACGTTCCCCAGGCTGGACTAGCCCCGATTTTTTATTGTCGGGATATCTTAAAGAAAGAGTCTATGTTAACTTACCCCAAACCCTCAAGGATTGAAAGAAAAGATCAGAGACGAAACCAGAGAGTTAAATCGCAATCTAGGGAGTCTGCTATATGTGAGGAATAATGTTTTGGAAAGAGCACAAATATGCGAAGCTGAAAATGGGTAACAAGATATTGTTATTCAGAAATACAGATTATTTTCATTTTTTTCTTTATTAAACTTCCCAATATCTTAGTCGAATTGTGTTTAACGCACACAAAGATAATTCATGAAAACTAATATGATTATAACAACAAATATTTAAGTTTAAAACTATTGTCAGTTTTGGGGCAGCCAGTATTTGTCGATAGTGATTTGTAGCGATGAAATAGGCTAAGCAGTGGTAGTGGGCAGTACGTCCGTCGAAGGAAATAAGAAGAATGTAATACTAGTTTCAAAGAAAAATAACCGAATGTTAATATTTTTTGTTCTCAGTTTTTTTTTAAAACTGTTGATTTCTTTTTAAGGAAGGACTGAAACTGTTTTATTTCTTGTAATTGCATGAAAGATCAGTTCGATGCATTTGAAAACGTATTGAAGTTTTTACTGGTTTCCATGGAGTTGCAGCACAGGAAATTAAATTAAACGAAAAATAACTATACTGGAAAAGAGATTGAAACGTTTAATTTATTATCAGCATAAGATAATAAGTTAAGTGTGATAACTAGATATGACGTAAGCAGTAATTTATATTATTGTTCCGAAAATGGTCCATGAGACCTAAAGTGATATATATATATATATATATATATATATATATATATATATATATATATATATAGTCATCCACATACCGTACTGTTTCGCTGTTTCACAGCTAATCAGTGCAGCTACCTCAAGCCAGGATTGAAACCCGGCCGCCTGAACGAGAGTCAAGGCTCCTAACCATTACGCTACCGAAGGCGGGTGTGTGAGTCGTGAGTGTACCGCTGTTTTGACATCGTCCGAAATACCTACGCTCGATTTGTTTACCCAAAGAACATCGTTTTAGACCGCTGTTTGTTATTTACTTAAGGAGCCTTATGTATATGACCCCTTCTTAGATGTATTACGACCTACTATAATTTTAACTCTATCTCTGTTGCAATCTTCGGAAACATGCGTTCTCTTTTTTTAGCACTTTTGTCATTTTCCATTCTTAAATTAACCTGTATTTTTAATTTCTTCTTCTTCTTCATCTAATTATTATTATTATTATTATTATTATTATTATTATTATTATTATTATTATTATTATTATTCATGCTATAATTATTATGGTTATTTTTCAATTGTGTAATATTTATTATTATAATGTTTGTTTTCATTATTGTATTATTCATTATAATTAATTAATACTCATTTTATAGTATTACTATTATTATCATTATTGTTATTTTTATAGTATAATTATTAATGTCATTACACATTTTATTCCAATTATTATTATTATTATTATTATTATTATTATTATTATTATTATTTGCTTAATAATTATCACTATTAACATAATTCCACGTAGCTTTATTAATAGTATTACCGTTTTATCTATTATCACACTTTTTATCATTAGCATATATGTTATTATTATAATTATTATCATTATAATACTATTATTGCAACCATCCTATCATTATTATTATCGCTCTTATTATTATGATGTTATTTTTATAATCAATTAAACTGTTATCTTCATTATTATAATTACTATTATTATGTTTACCATTTTTAATATCATTTGTTATGCATTATTATAATTATTTTTCATTTATTATCATAATTGTTATTCTTTTTTATGTTGTCTGTAATCTTTATCACTGGAAATTTAAAAAACTTGAATTTGTAATTGTTAATTATTTACTTCTGTGTCACTTTTTATATATATATATATATATATATATATATATATATACAATATATAACTACACGTCTGTGTGTGTTGGGGTGTGTCTGGTCACGAATAGGCTCCTATATGGTTGACTTTTTTGTAAACCGATTACGTATAATGATAGAAGATGTATCGAGGATCACGAATGGGTATGTTTCGTCTGGCTGAACGGTGGTTCGTAAAAATTGTGAGGTCTGCGTCCGCGCCTGGTTAAGAAAAGTATGAAAAAAAATTAAAAACCAAAAACGTTTACAAGCGTTTTTGATATAGATGTCCTTAAGAATACTTTGATCAGTATGTTTTAGCTCTAATATGTATAATAAAATTGTGGGGTCTGCGTTCGCGCCTGGCCTCCATAGAATAGAAATAGGCACAAACTTCAATAAAGACTTTTCATATCTATTTGCGTAAGTATATTTGATAATTATGTTTCAGTTTGGGGAAATATGGTATAATAAAATTATGGGGTGTTCGTTCGCTACTGACATCCATATAATGGAAATAAATCACAAAGTTTAACAAGTTTTTTTTAAATATAGATCCACAGAATATTGTGATAAGTTTTTCAGTATGAACAGGTATGGTATAATGAATTATGGGGGTTATCTATTTTATTTTTGCTTTCATCATATTTTCTTTGGTTTTAATACCTCCACATTCTAAGCTATCTCTTTACTACCCTTCTTTTTCATAACCTATCATACTTTAATAAACAAGAGTCCATTTTCTGTAGGCTTTTTTTGAACCCAGTCAACGACGGGTGTTTTTGCTAGTATATATCTATATATAAGGGCCTTTTTACCATTTATATAAATTTGGTCTAGTTTTTTATTATTTTAATTTATTTATGTTTCCAATATCAATTTGCATAAATATGTGCGTATATATGTATATTGGTCCTTCTAGTTTTGTTTACATTCACAGAAATATATATGAGTAAGCCTGATAACACCCCCTTCATTTTAACTCAATTCGGTGGCATCTTAATGTAAATGTTTCTAAATTTTGCATATTGTTTTCAGCCCCCCCTCTTTCTTCCAGTAATGTAATGTACATATACCACCCCCTTACATATTGTTTACAACTTTCAGTTTTTCTCTTTTTTTTCCTTTCGTTTTCTTCATTCTTTCTTCTTTCACTTTTTTCTTTGAAGTTGTCAGTTCCTTTCCTTTCTAATATCTTCGTACCCTTCAGTTTCATCTTACTAGCAGTTTAACCGGAATTATATATATATATATATATATATATATATATATATATATATATATATATATATATATATAGATATATGTATATATATATATATATATATAGATATATAGATAGATAGATATAAAATTTGACTCATGTCGGAAAGCTACATCTAAAATTAAAATGTTTAGACCCAAAATTGACGACAGGGTTACTTAGTGTCTCAAAAGTTCAACTCTTTCAACTTTGACGTTTTAACAGCCATATTTCCAACAAATACTGATTAAAAATCTGGCTACATTTCGGAATTCCATTTATGTAAAATTTCAAATGTTTAGACCCAAAATTGGCTGAATAGTTTGCTAGAGACAACAAAGACCAAATCTTTGGAACTTTGATCCCCTAGCAGCTACATTCTCAACCATAAACGCTTAAAAAGGGTGTCCTTTGTCTGATTACACTTTATTTAAAATTGTAAATTTTTAAACCAACAATATGCTCAGTAAATTTGTAGACCAAAAACACCCGACTAGCTGAAACCACCGTCAATAATTTTCCCCACTCCTTATCTCTGCCGAAATCAAAACGTAAATTCCATAAACAAAGCTTCTTTCTTAGAACTGCGCGCCTTTGGAACTCTGTCCCGCTTGCCGGTTTCCCTCCCGACTTCAAGCTGGATGTCTTCAAGGCCAACACAAGCAATTTCCTGATGAACCGCCTCCTTAAGTAATGACACTTTATCAATTCTCTAATACTATTACTACACAATCCCATTGATTACTGTACACACAATAACCCTCATCTCCGAATGGGCATTGGGCCTTGATAAGTGCTGAACACCATGTAAAAAAAAAAGACCAAGGAGAGGTCAATTTTTTAAAACTTTGACCCAATTTTGACCCCTTTACACTTATAAATTTGGGCTCGAATAATATTAAAAGCTTGATCCGTGTCAAAGTAACCTACATCTACATTTTCAAGTGCATTACCAAAAACTGACGGAGTATTTTGATAAAATTTACAAAGAGCAACTTGTTGCACTTTGACCACTTTAAAGCAAAATTTCTGGCGAAAAAAAAATTTAAAAAGTTTTCCCAACTTCCAATACCATACATGTTAAATGTTGAGTCTCTAAACCAAAACTTAACAAATTATGTTGTAGGGAAATCTACACATACACAGACAGACAATTTCACTTTACATATATATAGATTAAGTGTTTGCATCCCCTATTCCTCACATCCCCTTTATTTTAAAGTCTAAAATGTCACTTAGTATCGCCCCTGCCACTTCATGTAAGCAATATAATATTTGATTTTTGATGAATAAAGAAAACCGTTTCACATTTTTTTTCATTTTAGCACCAGATGCTTTGAGTAGATGAGAAAAAACTTTCTCTCGCCTGATGAGATACGGTCGGTTTTTCAATAAACTAATTGCTCCGAAACATTATGTAATATATGTCTATATAAATATTACATTTGTCTATATAAATATAAATAAACATATTATACGCACACACGCACGCACACACACACACGCACACACACACACATATATATATATATATATATAAAGAGAGAGAGAGAGAGAGAGAGAGAGAGAGAGAGATTAGAAGAAACAAATGTTGTTGATCCTGTACATGTTTTTGAATCCTGTTACTCATCATAGAATACTGGAAGTTTATCATTGAATCTCTCCTTCTTGTGCTGAAAATCTTTAAATAAACGGTGCTCAAATTAAAAGGTTTATATTTTATTCCGGCAACCTACTGGAGTATATTCAAGGGGTAATTTCATTGAATCCCTCAATAATATAATGGACCAGTAATATGCAGCAAAGTATACATTTGCTATATATATTTCTATAGTCGGATTCTAGATTTTCTTTGTGTCTATATGACAAAACAACTGCTCCTCGTACATCTAAGTTAGGACTATTCCTGAAAATTAATACCATAATTTATACCATCATATTGCCACTTCTTTGTTAATAAATTTAGAAGTGATTCTTCCTGTATTCTGTTTGTTGAATAAAATGTCAACATTAGAAGCAAACTTTTACAGAAGCTATAACATTGCTTTTACTTGCAGATGCATTTTGACTGTTTATCATTTTTCCTTTTATCAAAATATCAATATAATTCGCAAAGAATAAGTCACGAAATCGCAATGTCGCCTGTGTTGTAACATATACATATGAGCGAGTGGTAAAATATCAAAGGAATCAAAGAATGACTCGCCGTGAACACATCAGCAGAAGCAGCAGTAGCCTAAAAAAAACATATGCGAACCAGGAAATGAGCCCAACAAGAAAAATGAGAAAAGGGAGAAACATCCACCACGTGGTCGGTCTAAGAAATGTGCGCGCGGAAGAAAATAGGCGTGTACAGTTGAGGGCGAGTATATGCTGACCGTGGCCGGCATTCAGTCGATAGAAAGAGAGAAGTGTACACTGGGCGATGGCATGATACTTTTAAGTTGTGTCGAAACCGGAGCAATAAAAAGTAATAAAAACTTTTGTTAAAAAGGAAAAAATGCTGACCCAGAATTTTATTTATTTATTTTCTATTTTTAATTTTTTTTTTTTTTGTATAAAACGGCGACGTTACAATATCAGTTTACAATAGCTTCGTGTAAATGTTGATTCTTATATAGCAGTATTTATTGTGCAAAGACGGCGTATTATTTATAGTAAACACATAGATAAAGAGTTATCTCAGAACACAGAATAAATTTTCAATATGTATAAATGCATAGTGCTCTCCCATATCGGTGTAACATAGTTACTTGCTTCAAACTAACGTTATACACGTAAAAATAATCAATTTCGGCATTACATAACTACAAGCCGCTGTTGATATACCGCAAAGAAGACATTCAATTTTGGTATACATCGAGTAAATTCATGATATTATTTTATTATTATTTATATTATTTTCACATCAGTTAGATTTCTATCATATTTTTCTGTTTACTTTTTCTTTTCACTTTATCTACAATTTTCAAATATGCGCAAACGTTAAGACAAACGCTGTAACATAATTGCTGGGCGAAAACTCTTTTAAATGTAAATTTATTCTATTATTCACTTAAAAAGAAATCAATGTTTAAATTAGTGATTTTATCTGCGCAATCTGGAAATATGTCATATATTTCATACAACAAAGTGAATATTGTTGAAAATTAATTTAATTGCATTTTACGCGTCATTATACATTAAACTAACACGACGCTTTTAAACGCATTTATTAAAGTAATGATTTCAAAAAACATGGTTGACCATGGTAACGAGGTTTCCAGTTTCCAGTTGTTTGTTTGTTTGTTCATGCAGGAAGTGGGTATTGCAGATTTTATATCCGGGCTTTCCTACTTTTTGATAGAAAGCTTGACAGGATTTACGAGTCTATTTCATGGAGAGATGTAGTCCTCTGTTTAATCCAGGTAGTTCTATGTACCTTCGTAAGGAAAGATAAATAATACGCCAAACAAAAATAGATTTGATAGAAGATTATATCCCCTCCCATAACAAGTAAAATACATGAAAGTTGAGAATATCTTCCACTAACTAATTAGTATTGATTAATTATGAAAGTTATATAAAAACAGTTATACAAGAGTTAAAAGGTACATAAGTATTATTGTGAAAAATGAAAGAGAGAATTAAAATTATCGATTGTCTTCCAACGCGTACTTTCTAATTTTTTTCTCTGACCCTCAGTATGGATTAATGCAAACTGTTCACCTGCAAATGCTTTAACATTCACCTGTAAACGCATGTACCATGTATTATGTAAGGCAGGAGAATCTAAGGTGATTGCTCGTGATATAAATTTTGAACAGACCTACTATGATTGGCTGGAAATAAAATCATTAGGTGTTTATTAATGAATACTAAACTATAGACGAGAGAAAACCCCATGTTGCCATTAATGGTTTAGACTGTCTAATGAATATTTATTCTTGGATTAAGTGCAGAAAAGTCAATTGTTGCATTTGGTGATTTATTCCAGCTTCCACCTGTTAATGAAAAACCTGTATTTTCCAAAATATCTATTCAAGATGCTAGAAAATCAAATTTGGGAATTGCTGGTATAAATTTGTGGTCATATTTCGATTATGATGAATTGACCATAAATATGCGACAAAAAGATGACAATGAAAACTTTGTTAATATTCTTAACAGAATTAGACTTGGGTCACCAACTGATCAGGATATTGAGATCTTGAAAAGGCATCGAATCAATCCTAAACAAAAAGCAAATATTGATCAAGTTACTGATCTTTTGCAAAATTTGCAAAAGAAAATGCATATTATTTGCATTGTACCCACAAATGAATCTGCTGAGGAAGTGAATTATAAAATGTTGAAAAAAAATAATATTCATATCATTGAAATTTCAGCAACTGATTCCAACTTAAGACAAAAAACCGTAACAAAAAAAAATCAAAACAGACACCAAAAACTTCTAAACTTAAAAAGATTTCTGACACAGCTGGACTTGAAACTGTGCTTAAAATTGGAATTGGTGCTAGATGCATGTTGCGTCGGAATATTGATATCGAAAAAGGACTTTGCAATGGTACAATGGGTACAGTCACTGAAATACAAATGAAAGATGGCAAAGTTGTTGCTGTGACTGTAAAATTTGATCATATGGATCATGCAGTCAATGTTGAATTTGTGCAAGCTGACTATGAACTTTCTCGTGGCCTCTTTGTGACTAGATCTCAAATACCTTTGTCACTCAGCTATGCTTTAACTGTCCACAAAACCCAAGGTATTTCAGTCGATGGTATCATTGTTGACTTGGGATCTGATGTCTTTTCAGATGGAATGGCCTATGTAGCTTTGTCACGTGCTAGAACGCTGTGCAATGTCTATTTGATCGACCTTGACCCTCATAAATTGACCATGTGTAACAAAAGTGCATGGACTGAATATAATAGATTGAGGGCCAAAAGAGACAGGGTTGATTTGCCACCGCTTCCTCCTTGTTCTGTTAAGCCTCAAGGTTTGCCATTGTACAAACAGACTTATAAACGAAAAAAAACAATCGTTATAGATCATGATTTGAAGCAAAAACATAATAGTCCAAATAGAAAATGGCTGAAAATAGACAATTCGATTTCTCAAAATAATTTGGACCTCAAATTGATAAATGAAAGAAATGCTTGTTTTGCTAACAGTATTGTTCAGACAATTTACCACCTTCCTTTGTTGTCTAACATCATTAAAAGCATTCCAAACATTGATTTGCCAATTCAGCAATTAAAAAGATTGCTTGTCCCTGGCACTCACAGTGTTGCTGATCTTAGAGAATCAATCGGAGGCGTTTTTAATAGTGTCCAACAAGAATGTGCTATTGCATTTGGGGAATCTTTGATAAACAAGTGCCCTGACAGTGCCAAACAATTATTCACTTTTGAAGAAAGTAAAGTGATGAAATGTCTTAGAATACACAAACAAAACTGCCAAAGACTACAAGATAGGGAATGTAATTGCACCTTTAAAGTTGGCTGTGGGTTCCAAACCTTGCAGATTGCTGGAATACCACAGAGATTAGTTATTCAACTTCATCCTACTGATGGTCGACAGCAATTTAAAAGTTTGCTCAAAACTGATGCTTCAGTGCTCAAACATTGTATCAAATGTCAGCAAAATACTGAGCACTTGGAAAATGTCACTAGAACGTTTCCTACTGCAATGGAATATTTGTGTGTTCAAATAAATAGATTTATGTTTGAAAATTATAATCCTCGGCGAATTAATGCTGAAATTATGAATTTCAGTACAAAAAAACAAAATATTTTTGGAACAAATTTCAAAGTAAAACAGCTATTCTGCACACTTTGAATAGAGTCGATTTTGGGCATTATACTTGCATTGTTAGAAATAATAATAAGTGGCGTATTGTCAGTGACACTAACTTTTCTAGTAATGTCAATTTTCCTTCCAAAATGTCCAATATTGTTGGCATTTTTTTTGAAAAAATATAAAAAAAAGCAAACATTTGATAAAAACAAGGTCATACATTCAATAGAAATAAATAGTGGTGGTTTTCGCTTTTAAAATTCAACCATCACCTAGGCATGGCATGGGGCGGTAACTGTAACTCTGCAGGCGAACAATAGCACTGTTATGAATCATAACTAAACTGGAGACAAGATTTCTGCTTCAAGAGATAAATGTACTATAAAATTTTAACAGGAAAATTATTTTACTGAAAACTATTGATCAATATTACACTCTAAAAAGGAAGATACTAGAGTTAAAAAAACAACAATTTTATTTACACTCAAGCAATTCAAAATTTATCTCAAAACTGACTCTTCAATTCGCAAATATTGTCAACAAAATACTGAGCATTTTGAAAAAGCCACTAGAATGTTTTCTACTGCAATGGAATATGTGTGTGTTCAAACAAATAGATTTTTATTTTAAAATTACGATCCTCAATGAATTAATTCCGAAATTATATATTTCAATAATTTTTTTTTGCAGAAATTTCATTGTAAAACCAGATATTCTTCACTTTTATGAAAGTCGATTTGGGCATTTTACTTGCATTATTTAGAATAATAACAAGTGAAATATTATCAGTGACACCAATATTTCATATAATTTTAATTTTCATTCCAAAATGTCGTCCATCAATATTGGCATATCTTTGGAAAAATATAAAAGAAACAAATAATTGAGAAAAATCAGACCATATATCCAATCGAAATAGCAAAAACTTGAGTGCTAACCTCCCAATCAGCGTGGTATGGGGCTATAACTGTATCCCTGCAGGCGAAAGATAGCACTTTTATGAATCACTTAAATTCAGAATTTAAAAAAAATTTCTGTAAATTTTTTTTTATGTAATACTTTTCCTGTGATCATTAGCATGTTCTATTAATTAATAAATATAATTCTATTATTTTTATTGTTGCTTACGTTGTTGATGAATAGAATTTTAAAAAGTTAGGTATTTTCTTGAAAAAGGATTTCGGCCTCAACAGAAAGATGTTCAACAAAATGTTTAACCATAAAATTTACCAAAAAAATTAGTAGCACCTAAAAATATGACCCAGCATTTACAGTAGCTATTTTCACCATTGTCTAACTGTTTGCTCATTAGAGTCTCTTCAAGTGCAGTAAAAAAACAAAAAAAAAACACTAACCCGATTTTTTTGGCGTATATTTGATGTATTGTCCGCAAAGGTTACGTTTTATACTATGTTATTTATATTTTCAAATGTATGAAAATTATATATAAATAAAAAGATAATAATGTGGACCCAGTACCCGGGCAATATGTATATTGTTATCACAATGTGTTCTCGGGAAGTTTTCGAACTGTTACCGCTCCTAACTTTTTGAATTCAAGGACAGTAAATGTTTATATGATATTTTCATAACACATGCCGAATTACTTTTTTATTTAAAATCCGCAGGTGGAACGATAAAGTTGTCACCTTAAAGTAAACACCACGGCGGTTATTTTAAAACTCTCATAATAAAATCAATTAAGGTAACTTCATTATGAAATAGAGATGATATCCTCTCAATGTAGCCGCATTCAGCATCAACCATCTTCAATATGGGTCAGGAACTGGGAACAGTCTTTTCGTCCAGCGCTGGTGAGAGTTCGGCGAATACTCGGCAGATAGTCAAGATCAGGCTTGATATAATGTTGTGGAAGGTCATTTTGTGCATGTTTACCACGAATGACCACACGGAGTAGTCTAGCAAGTAAGGTCGGTGAATAGGGATAGGCCAGTTAGAGAAGGGTAAACAATCATAGCACTTTTTCTAAAGCCTAGCCTTAGTATCTCTTGACTTGTTGGTGTGTGCTGAGTTTTGATCAACAGAGTCTGTCAGCGATTACCTGATTACATTATGAGATTACCACACTCTTCAGCACATCCATGCATTCTTTGGTGTTGAATTTCGAGCCAACATCGAATATATGAAGCGGCATGATACAGACCTCACTATGAAACCACACCAACTACCATAACTTTGACGGGAAACTTTGTTTGTAATAAACTCGGTACGTCTTCGTTATGGGTAGCAATACATCGATGCATTTTGAGGGTGCTGGTAATGGTCTTGTTGTCATACTTTAGATCGGTAAGGGCATGAGATGAAAAGCGGCACTTTTCCGATCTAACTCACTTACATTGTGTCACTTTCAGACATCGTAGAATACTGCTATTGCCTGGGGATTGGTACACCCCTGACCAAATAGTAGAGTTTCTGCAACAAAAACAACAACAAAAACATTTTTTCACAAATCTTATCGTCGCAACTTGTATATATTAACGCTACTTATTTATGTTTGAAGAATAACAGTTAATAGTTATTATTAATATAGTCGAAATACAGGATTAATTTAATACTTTATCGTTATTCTTTAAAATTAACTAAAATTGCATTAATTTTATAAACGTATATACTTAATACAGTTTCTGTATATTTACACTTGTCAACAACCATATTGCAGACTCGAAATTAAACATACTTTTCCTAGCTAAACAACCCGCGCTTGATATCATCTTCGATTACGTGTAAAATTGATTGCTAAAAAACTGTATATATAAAGTGACCCTTTTCAAATAAAAATACGAGTTTTGAAAAGTTTAGGTGGCAACATTAGCTTAAAAAATTGCAAGTTATTAGCTACTAGCTATCAGTAGTTACTAACTAGCTAGTGATTAATATGTATTGCTAGTGCAAACTAGATTTTTTAAATACGGACTGTGGCGAAAAACGCAAAATATACAACATAAGCCCGATTGAAAAGACAACAGGTTAGCCTTATACTCTGTTGCATCAAAAAATGTGTGTTGTTAGTATTTGCAAAAACAAATCTGTTTAATTAAAGAATGCACAACAAAAACTCAGCAATAGTTTTATATCTAAATCTATTTCTTAAAACTTTTCTGGATTCGTATCAGGGGGTTATGCTGAAGCAAACAGCGATTATGTGTCAAAATATCTAGTTTGTGATTGATGAGAACCAAGTATGACTCGTTATATATACATCTATAATCCACTCTTAACAACTTTCCGGAGAATGCGGTAAAGTCTCTACTGAAGATTTTCGAAAAAAAAAAACTAATTTATTTTGCATTTTGTAATGCCCATTAGTTATAACGATAGCGTTCGTATTTCGATGTAAATAATATTATCATATAATCTTAAACTGCGCTCTTCAAACCAGGGCAAAGATTAAAATACCAAGAAAGCGAAGAAGATAAGACAATATTTAATGACGTTGCCTGAAACTGATTTTATCTTCGAAAAGTGCTGTTAAATAAAAGAAAGAAACAGAGACAAGACATTCGATTTTCTAATGAAAAGAAAGAGATTTAAATTGTAGGCATAGCGATCCATCTAAAGACAACAATGGGCCAATATTATTTATGAAAATGGGTGTAAATAATATTTTATATGATGTCTTTTAGAAGTGAAAACCAAGAATGTTTAAAATAATGAAAATATTGAAGTCTGTTAGTGTAGTTCACATTAAATTGTTACTTGATTGTTTTTATTGAAATGTACATATTGGATCAATCCGTGTAAGTTCTCACTACATGATATAAAATAGAATATTACTAAACAACGACCATGTGTTGTTTGTCACGTTTCTTGCTTAAAATCAGCTAAATGTTCCTTGTAGTCATCCGAAATATTTTACAAAATTACTACGAGTTAGATAAATATATTTTCAAGTGTTTAATTTCCTTGAAAAGAAACAAAAATGATGGCAATCAATGAAATCTAGAATACTAGCTGTACATAACTAGCGTTTCATTTGAATCTTGTCCTTATCTCCCTTCATAAATTTAGCTGTGATGTCATATATGACGTCATCTGTTATTGTGTTATATACGGTATCATAGCATATACACACACGTACACATAGATATACATTATATATATATATATATACTTTATACATATATATATATACATATATACTATATATACATGCTTCATATATATACATCTATAATATAAAGCTGAATGTTCTCTCTCTGTCTCTCTGTCTCTCTCTGTCTCTCTCTCTCTCTCTCTCTCTGGTCACGAATAGTCTCCTATATGGTAGACTATTATAGAAAACTGGTAACATATTATGATAGAAGATGTATCGAGACACAGGAAGGGGTGTGTTTGATCTGGCATAATGATGATTCATCAACATTGTGGGGCCTGCGTACGCGCCTGGTCCACAAAGTATGGAAATAAAACAATTAAAAATTTTAAAAACGCTTTTACAAGCGTTTTTGATATAGATGTACATAATAATACTTTGAAAAGTATGTTTTAACTTAAATAGGGATGGTATAATAAAATTGTGTGGTCTGCGTTCGCTCCTGGCCTCAATTGAATGGGAATAGGCACAAACTTAATAAAGACTTTCTATATCTATCTGTGTAAGTATACTTTGATAATTACGTTTCTGTTTGTTTGTTACACTAAAATTATGGGGGGGGGTTCTTTCTCGCCTGACCTCCATAGAATGGAAATATGACACAAAGTTTAACTAGGCTTTTAATATAGATCCACAGAATGTTGTGATAAGTTTTTCAGTGTGAACAGGTATGGTATAATAAATTATGGGGTTTATCTATTTTATTTTTACTTTCATCATATTTTGCTTTGGTGTTGATATCCCCAAATTAAAAGTTATATCTGTACAACCCTTCCTTTTCATAATCTATCATACTTTCATAAATCAGACTCAATTTTCCGACAGGTACCTTTACTAGTATATATGTATATATTTACTTCACACATATATACATATATGTATTTATTTACACATATATACATATATATATATATACGTGTATATATATATATATATATATATATAATAAAAATTACAATTAAATTTACCAAAATGATCCCAGATTGTAAAACTAAAGTATATTGTAAATATTAAAGAATTGATATTTATAAAGTTATCTCAACCATATGTAAAAGCTCGATAAAACCAAATAGGAGACAGAGCTTATAATACGAGCAAACAGATAATAAAATATTAAAAAAAACACTTTGAAACACTACTTAAACATTAATTAAGAAAAGAATATCAAACCACATTTCTTCTTATACAACCATAATTCTAATAATAAGCAAAGAACTTCTCTAACCACTTTAATTTAAAAACTGAACTTTAATAATACCCCCTTCTCAATCAAATGGACCATCATAAAAAAGTTAAGTTCTATACCCCAATCTCTAAGCCATGTCGCCTTTGCACAACAAAAGCTATAATTATAATTACTTCTCAAAGTAACAATATAATACATTCTAAAAATGAACTAATGTCATTCTGTGAACATAAGTCCAAATTTAATTATGGCAATTTTGAAATTGCATAGTTATTACTTTTACTTTATATATATATATATATATATATATATATATATATATATATATATATATATATATATATACTTTTTTCTTTAACTTTATCGATTTTTCTACATACTTTCTTAATAATTTATAATTTAATAATCCTTTATTTTAATTCTTTATTTCTTCTTTGCTTGGCCGGTTTTTAATCTGCAATTTATGTTTTACTCTTTAAATATTCCTATCTATCTACTATATCAATCTACCCACAAGTTCATCTCTTGTATGTATATTTACTTATATTTTACTATATGCAGTTACTTACTTACTTTCTTTCCTTTTCCTGAATTTGCAGATACCGGCCATCCTCTCCTCTTAAATATTTTTTATTTTTTATTTCATATTTTATTTTTTATTTTTTATTTATTTATTGTTTATTAATTGTTTATGTTCTATTCATTTATTAATTATTTTATTTATTTATTTTCCATTTATTGTCTTTTAACAACTCTTGCTGACATTTTCTTAAGTAATAAACTGTACATTTAAGTTGATCTATATTATTTTGCCCTATATATTTTTCGCGCCTTTTAACATTGCCTGTTTGGGTCATTTTGACATTTGTCTTTCTATTTTATATTTAATTCTATCACCATTTAATCTTTTCCACTTCTTCTTACCTGGTCGTTCTTATTTATATTTATTCATCGGCAGCAGTGTGAAAAGCATATCTTATTTTCTTTTATTAATATTATTGGAATTTTTCCCTTTTTCCCTTGTCACATATTTATGAATTCTTACATGGATTTCGGCCTTTAGATTATTATGGACAATCTTCCAATTACGGGATTTCCTTGGATTTTAGATGTGCAAATGGAAATTCAATTAACTGTTTTGGATTTTACCGTCATTGGATTATTTATCTGTCACCAGACTATCCATTCTCTTTGTCTTCACCATATTTCGTCTGCTTAACTTTTGTGTTATCATGTAAGATCTTTGACTTACTTGTTGTTTCATCAAATACTGTTGTACGCAAAATCCGATCCCGCATTTTGCTAATTCCTACCCTCTGATGCGAAGGAAAGTATTTCTTCGAAACTCCGCGGATTAAGGACTATCCACTTATCAAATGTTTTTTTCTTTTTCCAATTAAATATGTTTAGCTCTTTTTCAAAGTGTTTTTTTAACATGCTTTATTATCTGTTTGCTCGTATATATATATATATATATATATATATATATATATATATATATAAATACGTATATATGAGGCAGACATGAGCACCACTAGTTGCAGGTGCCGGGCAGTCACTTTTATGAACCTTCTACAGTACTGCACATCTGCTAGTGACCGGGTCCAGGCTGTGGTGCCCTGAATACCTGCCGAACTAGAACTTGGATTTTACAGAGCTTTTATTTCTATTGACGGCTATATCCGCATCAGTTCCCATCGAGTGTCCGTTCGCCATTGTAGGATACAGCCATCCTATTTGTTTTCGAGGTACCCATTGATGGTAAAATGTGTATTCCATTACATATCAAGTAATGCCTATACTTGAAGCTTTGTATAGTGAGCAGAGACTTTGCCCCGATACAATCCCGCTCTTCGAACAACTGCCAAATTGAACTAAAAAATGAGCAAGTCAACATCATCGGATGCAACCGTTGCGGCAAAATTTATATCAGGGGGTTGCTTCTCTTAGAGAGGCTGTTTTCACCACGGAGCCCTCTCCACCCATCATACCATTTAATCCTGACTGGGAGTTAGGTTGCTAGGCACCAGAGCATATTCCACAACATATGCAGCTTACAGTGACTAAGCTCATATGGACGTTTCTGTCAGGGTTAACTCACCCTTAGCCTTTGGTTAAAAGAACATTGGCCCACAAGGTAGTGAAGGTCCAGTTATACGGAGCAGGACACTTGCCGTTTATCAGAGCCCCGTCTGCGTGGCAGTTGTCACGACATGCACGTAGGGTTTATTTGCCTGGGAAAATGAACACACAGATGCTAAGATGTTAAATGTTACTTTAGAACACATGTCGACACCAGACTTTGAACACTTTACACGCACTCATACACACACCCACATATGCATATATATCCTATGGCGTCATTGTGAACAAACGGATAAGAATACGGATTTATTGTAATATAAGAGCACAGTCGTGTATATAGTTGGCTTGTCAGTTAACCTTAATACATTTAACACTGCTATACAAGGTAATATCTAAAAATTCGGCGAAAATTATGGTTAAGTTTATTTTTGTGAAACAATTAAATGTGAAATAACATGTAAATATAAAAATAGAACGACAATATAATTTCAAACAAACGCGGAAGGAATATGACTGATTTTCTTGTTAGAATGTGATATAGATGTAAATAGATATGAGTTTTCTACTGAAAAATGTAAGTTAGTTGTGCCTATTAAATTATAAATTATATATAAATTTTGTCTAGGTACATGACCCATTTCAGTAAAACACATTATTTCTGGTTCGCCTGGTTTTCATACGACAGTTATAACGTCTACTTTGGCTACAACTTGCTGTTGTTTCAAATAAACACGTGCTACCGTTGTTGCATGATAAGTAATTCATTGCAAGCTATGTGTAAAGAAACGAAAAGTCTCAATTTGTAACAAAAACTCTCATCTCATACAATACATGTAAAAAATCGTGTTCAACCAGTTCCAAGTCATATTATTTTACAGATCAGTATGCATTTCTTCATATTATTATATTTTATAACTGATTCAATCTTTTGTGCATCAAAAAATAAGTTTAATAGGCTTCCCAAGTCCAACAACAGTGTAATCTCGTTACAAATTGTAAAAAAACAGTAAAGAATAGATTAAAGAAATTTCAAGAGGCAAGCAAATGATTTGTGTGAAGAACAGAAACTCCCTCTGGATTCAATAAAGATCCTAACACTTCATATGGGTCAAAAATGATTTTCACAGACGTAAGCAAGTTCAATAGGCAAAACAGTGATAGTAGCAGTACGCCCTTGGTGGGAGGACGAACAATGTAATCGAACTTGCACAGTGTCAACGCTGCAAGGTTGTGGAGGTGCAGTTTTCTTGTGGAGTGTGGTTAATGCCAATAAACCAGCGCCTATAGTACGCGTTCAGGGTCGGGTAAATTCGACCAAGTACATTAATATGCTGACCATTTTCTTATTTACTTTGGCTAGAATTTGGACGATAATTCCATCTTCAGGCAGGATAATTTTCACATTCGCAAAGCTGGAAAAATCAAAAGTTCCTTTAAAAATCTGATATTCCGGGGTTAGATTAAACTTTACAATCTGCAAACCTCAAACCTATCAAAAATACTGTATAGCATTACATCAAGAAACAGCTACATGATAAAATTTGAAACTTGGAGAAATTTGGACAACTATTAAATAGAAGTGGGATGCTTTGTCACCGGATATGGCCACAGTCTAATCCAAGGAATACCCAAAAATTGCAAGCTGCAAAATTGCAGGTGAGATATGCTACTAAATATTAACCAGTTTCTTGGGTTCTTGTTGTATTTTTGTTGCATCTATGTTCTAAAGTTACATTTAAATAACACATTTCCATTGTGTGGGGTTCCTTTTTGTCTGCTCGATTTTAAGTTTTTTTTTTTGTTTTTAATTGACGTGAAACTAGGGTACTTAAATTCAAACTAGGGTACTTAAATTCAAAGCACAATATGAACGATTAACATTATAGAGGATAAAAAATGGAGAATAAATGACAAGTATAGACTTTCTTCTGTGCGCCACAAAAAAATGAATATATATATATATATATATATATATATATATATATATATATTGGTTATAGGGGAAAATTATTCCTAACTCGCATTTAGGTAAAAATACACTTTCGTAAATAATTGAGTTCATTCAAAACATATCGCTAAAACCAAAAAAAAAATAACATTTACGTAAATCGCGATATATCCAGACAGTTAGCGAGTTGGTCCAGTGGAAAGTGTTTAGGCTCATTACCGTTGGGTCCTGATTTCGAATCTCGCTAGATACAGCTACTCTAATGAGTCGTAGACGACGAACCACGTGTCACTAGATAATTACATTTTAAAAATAATATATATACTGCTCTCAATGTGGTGGTACAGAAATTGGTTAGAAGGGAAAATTATTCGCAACTCGCATTTAGGTAAAAATGCACTTTCGTAAATAATTGAATTCATTCAAAACATATCGCTAAAACCAAAACCAAAACAACATTTAAGTAAATCGCGATATATTCAGACAGTTTGCGAGATGGTCCAGGGGTAAGTGTTTAGGCTCGTTACCGTTGGGTCCTGATTTCGAATCTCGCTAGATACATCCACTCTGATGAGTCGTAGACGACGAAACACGTGTCAGTGTATAATTATATTTTTAAAATAATATATAAATAATTAGATATATATATATAAACAAACATATATAAAAGGAAAATTAACCTAGATTTTAAATAGGTCAGTTCACTAGATATCTTCGCTCCTCGCTTACACAGCACACACGTGTCCAGCGGGGGCAACTGAGCCTTTGTCCTGTAAGTGTCTGCTCATTGGCTTATTTGGAAGGGATACGTGGAAATTAGATATCTGATTGGCTAACTAAAATCTCAATAGAAGGTGCGTATATAAAAACGCGGGACAACCAGAAAATTCTCGCATAAGCCTGAAGAATCCTTGCGTGAATTAAGCCCGGAATATTTTGTGTAGCTTAATCGCCATATATATTTTATAAATTACTATATATATATATATATATATATATATATATATATATATATATATATATATATATATATAAGCAAATGGTTCGGTTATAACAAAAAATAAGCAACAATGTAAGATGCGCGTTTCTGCATTAGTTTGGAAGATATTGTATTCAACAGACACAAGCAATGAGTAACTCATCGATCAGTGAGACTGACTGCCGTTGCTGTCAGAAAATTAAGGATGCGTTTGGGCTGAAGATATCTCAGTTAAAACTTTGATCTTCAGCCATAACATCCGTCACTGGACATTGCTCTACAAGCATATTAGATTTGCGAATAGATCAAATAAAATATTAATTATTTTTTTCTATATTTCCTTTAAGGAAAAATAAAAGAAAACAACTTTGTATTCAAAATATTTTTCTTCCCAAAATATATTTTTATGTTTTAGAAGATTGGCGCCCAACCAATAGAGCATTATTTAAATAATGCACATGTCAATAATTTATCCTGTTTCTATATATAGGAAAATATACGAAAAAATTGAGTGAGCTCCATTCTAGATTGAACTAAGTCCCCTATCTCTTCTGGAACTAAGCTTATAAAATCATATTCTCTATTTTTTACTAGTGGTTACATAATAAAATAGCATTTTTTTAGTTAGGTCTTTAGCTTGGACTATATATTTCGAATATTACATAAATGCATTGCAATTGTTTTTTTTTAATACGTAATTGATTAGGCATAAATACATAAAACTACACTGAGCGTTCTCAGCGATATGATACAAGTTGCTGTACATGTCAACCTACATCCTTCATCTACCTTTTAGTGCTTTATTCTTAATTTTAATTTAATAATTTTCAAATAATAAACGTATTTCTATGTTCTCGATATCAAAGGCAACCCTCTATGTTTTTTCTATTATTTTAGTCGAACTAAAAGATATTTAAAAATATTCAAAACAATGCCTTTATTTGAGGCATAATTGTAAGGGGTTGGATATAGTCAGACTAATAACAACATTAACCACACTGTTGGCAAATTAGCTCGAGGTATTCAAGTTTTTAGAGCTTAAATGGAAATCTTTGTTTAAAAAAACCCTGCTGAAACAAATTCTCAGTTGTTGCGGATATAAGTTTTAACTCGGGTTTCTTGAATTTAGATTGAATAAAATTAATACTGAGCGTTAAATTTGTTAATGTGCAACCTTGAGTAAACAATGGACACCTGCCACGTGAACACATACTCATACATATTGCTATTCATAACTAAACCCTCTTAAATACTATAAAGTTTTCTTATTATATCACTTTTTTTTTACACAGTGATCACCACTTATCAAGGCCCGGAAGCCACTCCGGGATAAGGGTTATTGCAAGTACATTACGTTAGTGAGGAGATTTTATGAAGTGTTTAATTAGGGGGGCGGTTCATTAAGAATTTGTTAACATTAGACTTGAAGACATCAAAGTTGTAGTCCGGAGGGAAGCAGGCAGACGGAGCAGAGTTCCACAGGCGTGCAGTTCTAAGAAAGAAGCTTTGCTCATGAAATCCGCGTTTTGATTTAGGCACAGATATAGAGTGGGGAAAATTTTTCACAGTGGATTCAGCTAGACGGGTGTTTTTCGTGAAAGATTGGCGAGGGGGGACCAGGGATTGGAGTTCAGACGAGCACCTGCCATGGAAATAACGATAAAACAAGGATAGGCTCGCAACGTCTCTTCTGTGGGAGAGGGGTTGCAGGGTAGAGAAAAGGGCATCCCCCACTAAACCACGAAGTCTATTTTGTACTCTGTCAAGGCATGATAGGCTGTTTTTGGCAGCTCCTGCCCAGATATGGCAACAGTATTCCATCCTTGGCCGTACTTGGCTTTTATATAGATAGAGAATTGCATCAGTAGTGAGATATCTTCTGGAGCGGTAGAAGGATCCCACCATCTTTCCAGCGACCTTGGCAACAGACTTGATGTACGTGTTCCATTTCAGATCAGGAGTAAAGGTCAAACCCAGAAGCTTGTCAAAACACGGGGCCTCACCCAGACGAGAGCCATCCATCACAATTGATGCCAGCTGGGGATCAGAGCGTTGATGATGGAAGGATAGGAGTTTGGATTTGGAAGCATTAAAGGTAACTAGCCACATCTTCCCCCACTGAACCACGCGCTCGAGATCAGAGGAGAGAGAATCCGAGAAAACTTCGTCATTTACAGCCTTTGATGTGTTGCCGTAGATGGTCGTGTCATCAGCATAGATGTCAACGAATGATTTAAGTATGTGTTTAGGGAGGGCATTGATGTAGATCAGGAAGAGAGTTGGGCCCAGTATTGACCCCTGAGGGACTCCAGCATTTATATTGCAGGCCTCCGATTTTTGTCCATCTACCACTACTCTTATGAGCCTATCGGAGAGAAATGATTTAATGATTGAGAACACATTTCCAGTTATACCGTAGCTGGAAATCTTGTGAAGTAGACCCTTTTGCCATACTTTGTCAAAGGCCTTTGATATGTCAAGAGCAATTGCCCTAGAAAGGAAGCCTTTGTCAAGAGATTCACTAATCCTGTGGGATATAACCGTCAGCACATCTGCGGTAGATCTTGCAGAGCGGAAACCATATTGTGTGTCACTAAGAAGGTTATTCCTGCTGACGTGGTTGACTATTTCTCTATTTAATATTGATTCCAGCAACTTACTCATAACACAGAAAAGACTTATTGGTCTGTACTGAGAGGGAGATGACTTATCACCTGAATTCTTAAATACAGGGCAAACTGATGACGTCTTCCAGGGGGTCGGAAAGCACTTCTCCTTAAGGCAACGCTTAAATAGTTTCGTAAGTATGGGAGCAAGTTCTGGTTGAAGCTTTTTTAACACTATAATTGGGATGCCATCAGGGCCAGTTGCTTTACTGGAATCTAGGTTTTTTTATTAGCTTGGCGACCTCATACACGGATATGTGTATGTTACCTAGCTTGTTCTGTGTTATAGGAGGAAATATGGGGAGTTGATGGCCTTCGTCGCATAGGGTAGAATTAGCTGCAAAGTTCTTTGCAAATAGTTTGGCCTTGTCTGACGCTGACGAGATAACCTCACGTATTATTAAAAGCACTAAGTAAATCTGAATTATTAATTTCAATTAAATTTTATAATTACATATGATGTATGTGGGTTTGAATGTAAATGTGAATTTATGTTAACCTAATCAATGTAAAACTCTAACAAACAGGCAGAGTGTTAATATATTATTGATTCAATTAGGCTACATGATAATATTTAATAATATATAACATTCAGAAAGAAATTATTTGCTCTTTAGAGATTAGGAGTGCAAGCACATACCAGGAGATTATTAATACATGCTTTTTCATTCAAATAGCCTACTGCTCTGCTTGATATTTGTTTAAATATGGTATATATATATATATATATATATATATATATATATATATATATATATATATATAACTACTTCATTTACTCACATGAATTTAATATGCGAAAGTATAGATTTATGCGTAAACTTTAAGGATTTACTTCAAAAGTGCTCAATACGTAGGTAGAGTAAGTTAGTAATTTATGATATATATATATATATATATATATATATATATATATATAAGCTATATTTCTGTAGGTCTTACATTATTTGTTGATACAGTCTTTCGTGTTCCTGTTAAATACCTGCTATTATAATAAAGAGTAAACGTATATATGTATATATATATATACATATATATATATATATATAATATATATATATATATATGAAATATATATATATAGATATATATATATATAACTAATTAATTTACTCACATAAAATGTATATACGAAAGTATACATTTATGCGTAAGCTTTAAGTATTTACTTCAAAAGTGCTCAATACGTAGGCAGAGCTAGTTAGTAAGTTATAAAATGTATATGGATATTATGTTACACTGAATATTCCGCGTTTCATCCATATAGGATTCTTCAGTCTTATGCGTATAAGCCTGAAGTATCCTAAAGTGGATGAAACGCGGAATATTCAGTGTAGCTTAATCACCATATACATTTTATAACTTACTATATATATATATATATATATATATGATTAGTTTTTTTGGAAAAAGAATTCCAGCAGAGTGCTCAATTAAAAGGAAAATCCAAATTTTAAGAGCGTACTTATATTTTGTGTACAGAAAGTTGTTAGTTGAGACAGGTCATTGGTACCGTCGGTTTCAAGCCCGATAATAAGGCCCGTTTAAGGTATCCTTATCGAGCTCTCTTCAGCCAATATTCGTCTCCTATATATATAACTAGAGACGAATATTGGCTGAAGAGAGCTCGATAAGGATACCTTAAACGGGCCTTATTATCGGGCTTGAAACCGACGGTACCAATGACCTGTCTCAACTAACAACTTTCTGTACACAAAATATATATATATATATATATATATATATATATATATATAGAGAGAGAGAGAGAGAGAGGCGGAGAAGAGAGAGAAAGAGAAGAGATTTCGTATAAAAAATGGCGTTAATTGTATGTACATTGAATACACATTTTAACCCTCCTGCCATCTAAAATATCCAGTTCTTGGTCAACCCAATTTTTAGTATATTCTGTAGCGTGTTCTCCTATTCCTTAGCCAACATGAAAATAAGAAAAAAATCTAAATTTAAAGGATAAGTATTAAACCATATTAATTTCTCCGAACACACCTGTTGTAAAATATAGCTGCTTCCACTGCATGACCTTTTACTCACCTCCTCCTCCAGTAGCAATGAAATAACAATGCCCTTAATCACTTTGAGGAGTGTAAGCTTTACAAACATACCCAGTAACATTAACTACCCACGTTGGGTACCATAAATACCGGAATTAGGATCCAGGACGGAACAAACTCTTTTGGTGCTGATGGACCCGTAGATCTTCCCAGGTCATCCGTCTAGGAGAAGGAAACTCTGAAGCTAAAGCTAAGGGGAGGGAAGCGTCTCCAGTCTTTGGTGACCACCTCTAAATCTGGTGACTAAAACAAATTATCAGTCTACAAACGAAAACTACTTAAGGAGTAGATAGGCACTATCTATTGCCAGACTTCCATACTCCTTCTTTGCGTATTAGCCAGGCGTAGGGTTCGAATTACTGGGATTCGACAGAAACACTTAGTTGTAAATCTAGTTTCCTGACTAGGGCGATGAACGCTGATTTACACTCTCCCGGCACATTCCACCCCTCTAAACTGGACACTTGGGGTGCTTTAATGTCATAATTCCAGTGGAAGTAGATTGAGTTAACCATGGTGTGATGAGTTGAGTGTGCCGGATTGACAGTTCCCGGCTTCTGTTTTCGACTGGTAGTACCGGACCACTAACACTTTGATACTGATTAGAGCGGCTGCTCCATAACAGTTGTATAATATCGGGATGTTTGTAGTGCCATGTCGCTCATGGAAAGGGGCACTTCACTCATCCCCGGTGGGCATACCTGAGGCCACAATTCTAGTAGATGGAAGGTTAACTGATGGTCTACTTGTGTTTCATGTCTGGTATTCTGCATAACCACTTGTTCAGCACCTCTTACCTACATTAAACTCTTAAAAAATAACAGTACAATAAAAACTTACGCTTAAACCAGGCCAAAACTGAAACAAAACCAACTTACCTCCTCCTTTGAGGCTTGCATTCAAGAACATTCGTGAGCTTAGCACCAATTTAAATGATGTTGAAGCATTTCTCCTAAGAAACACCCCCGGATATCTTAGCACTAAGTGAGATTAACCTACAGTGCCCCGTCTCCTTTAACTACTTAAACATGTCCGGATATCTCCCACTCTTCCCTAAGGACTCTGACAGACATATGCACGGGCTTGGAGTCTATATTCTAAACGCCCTCCCTTTGACTAGAGAAACAAAGCTAAAATCGGAAGATAACGCCTTTATGTGCTTTAGACTTAACATGCAACCTAACATTAGTTACTTTTATTTTCTCTACCGCTCTCCTTCGATCCAGGACTGTACCCTAATAAACACATCTCTGACAGCATAGATACAGCACTTCCTCTCGACACTAGCGCACAAGTGCATATATTTGGTGAATGGCATGTCCTCTACAGCAACTGGCTTGGATGTTCTACTTACACAGACGCAGATGGTAGCAAAACAATTAGCTTCTCTATATATCATTACCTATCAACGATGGTTATATTTCAACCCGTTTTCCAGACAAGCAAGGACACGCTTGATTTCTAGATCGGTTTCTGACCACAGTTCCCGATGATTGTATAACGAATGCTCAGAGCCCACTTAAGAACGCTGACAATGCAGTGGTTATGGTTGAAATCGCCCTTAACTCTAGAGTCAAAACTGAAGAGCCATTGCTCAAAACAACAAGATATTATAAAAATGATGACTGGAAGCCCATCAGAGATCTAATCAGAGGCGCCCCATGGCGAAATATCTTTTCACTTTCTACTGAAGAGTGCGCAAATGAGATCATTTTATGGTTCAAAACTGCAATTGAAGCACATGTTTTCACGCGGAAATTTTATAACAAGCCCCATTGTCCCCAATGGTTTACTTCCAACTGTGCAGCTGGCATTGTATGCCGCAGATTTAACTGGCAGAAGTCCATTTTCAACAGCCAGAAGTATATAGAGGTCATAAGTAACTTTAAGAAAGTAGTAGCAACAGCAACAGGAAATTTTACTGAATCCATCAAAAACGCATCGAAGCACGGAAATCAGTAACCTGTGACATCTTGAAAATTTACAACAATTCCCCCACTGTTCAACAATCATGAGGTTTGCTCAGCAACCGAGAAGGCTAATATGCTTGGCAGTCGATTTGCATCTAACTCCACACTGGACCCTGCAAACACCCCCTCCCTGGCTTTCCTTTGTTGACAGACGCCACATTAGACGATCTGAAAATCACCCATTCTCAGGCGCATACTATCATAAAAAAATCTTTATACTTAAACGCATGTGGACCTGATCTCATCCTGGCTGTGCTATTAAAAAAGTGATCCGACGAAGTAGATCCAGTTCTCTCCAAACTTTACCTCAAATACTTTATGAATATTGCCTTGCTGTCTGCTGGAAAACTGCTTTTGTGGTACCAGTTTTCAAGAATTCTGGTGAAAGAACTGGCCCAGCAAATTATCGCTCCATTAGCTTTCTCGAAGTTTTCGCCAAAATATTTAAGTCAATAATTAACCAAGCAAGACCGGTCAACAGACGGCATCCTAACTGTAATCTCTGGACGTATATACTATTCACTAGAAAAAGCAAGGGAGGATAGATCAGTAGCTCTATATTTACCTAAGACGTTTGACAGAGAATGGCATGAAAGTCTTCTCAGGAAAATCAGATCATGCGGTATCACTGGAAGAATACTTAACATAATAAAATCATTCGTAGAAGGGAGAAAGATCCAGGTTGTCGTCGGCGGTCGTACATCTAAACAATATGATATAAATGCGGGAGCGCCTCAAGGGTCTGTCCTTGGACCTCTATTATTTCTAATATTCATAAATGTTTTCCCTAGCAAAAATGTCAGTAAGATGGGTATATATGTTGATAACGCCACGCTCTATAACAGACACGACAGGAAATGAACACATATCAAAAGAAATGGCAATGATACTAGAGGATGCCCTCCTGTCTGTAGTAGAAGGGGGAAAAATGGATGGTCACATTCAATGTTTACAAGATTAAACTGGTTTCCTCCAATAATTACAAGAAACCTTCTCTACCAGCAATAACAATGGCCAATGACACTTTATCTGAAATTACATATTTAAATTCCTCGGTCTAACCTTCACGGGAAACATGAGGTGGAACAATTACATTGAGAGCATTGCCAGGACTGCTGCAAATAAGATTGGCTCTCTCTACCGTGTAGAAAGGTACTACCGTCCGAAAGTATCCGGTACCTCTATAAGACCACCATGAGTTCATGTATGGAGTATTGCTATCATATTTGGGAAAGTGCATCTGCTACTAGTCTCCTGCTCCTAGACAAGATTCAAAAGAGATTCGCCAACCTTACATGTCCTGAACTGTCATCTAAGCTTCAGCCTCTGTTCCATCGACGAAATTTAGCATCCCTCTGCCTGTTCTACAAGTACTTCAACGGCGAATGCTCCGAGGAAATGCAAGCACCCTACCCCCTCGACGTAAATACTCCCCAAAACCCGACAAGCAGCTTCATCTCACCCCTTCACAGTAGAGATCCCTAGATGTAAGAGAGCCGTCTACTCCAGTATATTCTTCCCCAGAACCGCAAGTCTTTGGAATTGCCTTCGGGGTTCCTGATTCCACAACTGTACTGACATGCAGCAGTTCATGTGTAATGTGAATCGACACCTTGTTACCCTATTCCCTACATCGTAACCCTCTAGCTTATGCCCCTGATTGTAGCCCCCTCCATCAAAGTTGTAACGTGCCGTGTTTGGGGTGAAATTTTAATAAACTATTTAATATATAACCTGTCAATTAGAATTTGCAAAAAAACTAACTTTTCGACAAAAAATACAAGTTGAAAACTTAACATTTTCCATATTCCATGCAGTTAAAAGAATATCTCTTTTCGACAGAGGAATGTAGTTCACAAATCAATATTTATAGGAAAGCGATATGGTTAGCACATACATTGAAAACTACAAATTATAAGAGAAATCAATAACAATTATTGAGTTTTCAATTCATGTGCTAACCAGCAAGATTATAGCTTGCCTTTGAATATTATTTTGTTAAGCAATTTCCTCTAAAGATAAGCCACTTTGCGACTGCGTGGAATGAAAAAGAAAATGCTCAATTTTCTTCTTTGTTGAATAATATATTTTGACACTTCTATGTTGGAGTGTTTAAATTAGATTCCTTCTATCGATGATCTATTTTAAAAATGGAGTTATTGCATATGTGGGTTGGATTGCCTTATAAATATTAGCATTCATATTTATACTCGCTTTATTGTATACATGATTAGTCAATTTGTAAACTGAATTTTTTGCATATATATATATATACATATATTTATTTATTTAAATGTGCAAGTGGCTACTTCAGGACCCATTTAATCCGCGTTGATATGCTGGTTTATAAAGACTAGCGAGACATGTTTAAATTTTACAGGGGACGGATGCACATGCAATATATTGATGTTAGCATTCTGTAGATATCCAGCGTAGATGGAGACGTTCTGATATTATAAGAGCTCTTTTGTTTAAATTACAAAATTATTTATGAAAGCTAACAGAGACGCCCTGCGTAGCCGGATCGAAAATTCGCTAAAATATGATATTTTAATTCGTACGGATTTCGTATATATTAATTATAGAATAAATGTTCTGTTGATATATATATATATATATATATATATATATATATCACGTATTTTTATTTACTATAATCGAAACCTAAAGTAAAACCTATGAGGAATTCTTAGTAAAATCATTATAAAGAAATAAATGGCGTAAAGGCCATCACCTATACTCCAAACCGAAACTAAAACTCATGAAAAATTCTTGGTAAAAATATTTAATAAGAAATGTATGACTTTAGTGGCATCTATAATATAAATATCACGTGTCTGTTTCATGTATGCATATATGTATGTTTGTATCTCAGACTCTAACTTTTTACAGTGGTGGCGGATTTTCACGAGATTTGTATCGTTTAGAAGATAGACACTTCGGACGACACATACCGAAAAATTGGCTCAAAACATTAATTCCGTCACCCTTGATTGGCCGCTTTCTCCAGGAAGGAGCCACTTTTTTCACCGATGCTTTCGAAAGTCAACCCCTTCTTTCTATTGACCACCCTGATTTAAAAATACGTCACTCCGGTTTGCCCATGGGCGGAATAGCAAAGCTAATAAGCTATAGACGAGACCGTGCCCAAAAATTATGAAGAGTTATTGGTAAAATTATTTATTACAAGAGGTTTTTCGACGTTTATGTTATGCCAGATTTTGTAATTTGGACTCTTGTTAGAACTCCGTAATCTACGTCAAGAAATAAAATGTGTCTCTTTTTAATTTTCTCGGCAACAGAAAATACTTTTAGAAAAAATACTACGTAATACCTCATTCTCCTATCTTCCTAGATCGTTAACTTGTAACAGCCGTATATGTTTGATTTTTCATTTTAGGATTTATTAAATATATAAAGAATATTCAATAACTTTCACGAAAATAAGTATAGAAATTTTAAAACTGGCTGAGATGCCTTCCATTAAGCTGATAGGATTACCTGGGAAACTTTCTTCGCCACAAAGTGATCGTCGTATACTTATAAAGTAATCAATAGTTGTTAATACTAAGAACCTTAAATAAGTTTCCAGGCCTTTAAAAATGGCGAAACTATTTTAAATGTCAGTATGTGATCGCTATAAATGTTATGTCATTATTGACCTTTTTTTTTAATTTTAGATTTAAATAAATAGCTATTGCAAGAACCTGATTGTTACAGCTTATGAATTTACAAAATGCAATCTGGACGGGAGGACACTTCAGTAGATTTATATACAATCAATTCGTTTTTAAACCTGAAAAATACCACAAAAACGTATGGAATGGTTTAGGTTTATCTTGCGTGATTCGATCATCTGTTTTTTTTTACATTAAAGGAAAGAAGTGAGTCTGTGAGTTACGGTGAAAGGTTCTGGGGGGATTAATGGAGTTAGATTACTCGGATTGTTTGGCTAAATAAATAATTTCATGGATATAAATCGTCGTGTGTTTATAGAGGCAATACGTGTGAGAAGTGTACACACAACTATTCGTGAGGAGTTGAAGATGCGTCATATTTGCGCGAATTCGTACTAAGGATCAGTCTACAACCTTACTCATATCACGAACTCTTTGATAAAAATGGGAATAAAGACAGTTCCTCAATCTCTCTTTTTCTCTGTGACTTTTAATTATTCACTAAGCTGATGGAAACCCTTAGAAACTGTGGTTGTAAGACAGTTGAATAGATGAACGAGCTTGTGACGAGAGTCCTTGACAGGATCACACAAGAGGACTTCTATGGGGCATTCCATTTGTTGGAACGGTAAATCAAATGCATTTCAGCCGAAAGAAATCACTTCAAAGTAGACTAGAATGTCCTGTGCGCACTATACAAAAAACGTCTGGAAATTTATTTAAGCACTGCCTACTTGGTAAGTTTACTTATTTTATAATGAAATCTCTTAATGATTATGAGAGGATTAGTCAAAGCTATTTTGAATTTTTCGTTACTGAAATAACTTAAACACTTAAGAGAACAGTAGCTAACTCTAATACTTAATGTGGGATTTGATTATTGGAGAAAAGTTTAAACTGTGTACGATAAATACAATCACCTAACACTCCTTTGGCATAGACTACACTGTTTCCTTGCCATGAACTCTTGCCTATGAAAAAAATTCCTCAACCCGTAAACTGTTGCTAAAATTTACATATTTTTCTGAATTATTGATACTAGTGTTAAAGAAAGCCTACGTGCTATTCTCTATTTCCAAACTTATTTTCATGCACTCTAAATATATGCGTTTTTTTACTATTTATCTCAATTCTTATGACCGCATAAATACATTTTCTTCGATCAAAGTAGATTTTTCTGTATTTTTCTTTAATTTTTGCTGATATCGATTGCAAAAAGATCTGATAAAAATATATAATCTGAATATCATGGAAAGCAAAATATATAAAAACAATAAATGTCACCTACTTATTTTAAACAAGTAGTAAACATTATCCAACGTCGTTTATCTACAAATAATATGTGCTATTGATAGTCATTAAAAAAACATTAGAAAGCATGCGGACGTTATTAAAGTCTCATGAAAGGGCAGTGTGCATGATAAATTCGGAAAGTAAAATTAATAAAAAGAAAACAATACAACGAAACCGAACTTTAAAAAAAAAGTCTATGCATAAAATATTTGTTCGTGTCAAAACAGTACATTTTCTTGTAATATGTTCATACATTTATATGTTCCTGCTGTATAAATATAGAAAAATCTATATACATTTTTTTTCAAATAAGAACGTTACAAAACTAATATAAAAGCTAAAAATGTGAAAGTAATTCCAACATTAAAAGATAGTTGATTTATTTAAAAGTCTGTTGAATTACTTTGTCATCAGGTTTACATTTTAATTTTTCGGCGGAAAATCAGATCCAGAATTGTTCAAGCTAATATAAAAAGATTTGAATAATACATTACAGATATATTTGTCAACACGTATATTCCCTAACAGTATTTCATACATGCATACGTATATATATATATATATATATATATATATATATATATATATATATATATATATAATTTTCCTTAAGGCCTTATCGTCTGACCCTCTAAGAGGAAACGTCAGAATGATAAATTAAAAACTAAGAAAACGAATGAGGGAAGAAGGGAATTTTGGTTTCAGTTGGAAGAACAGTGGGGAAAAAAAAATCTCACTGTTCAGGTGGTTTTAAATCAATGAATATCTCCAACTGATGTTTCAGAATCTTTTGTCTACACAGGCAAGGTCGAGAGTTGTTAATAACTAACGCCTCAATGATATTGAGATGATAGTTCGACCTAGGACTGTATAAAACAGAAAACCACCCATCGGAATATTGATCGGCACACCTATTTATACTCAACAGGTGATTACCAATGGGGGACTCATGAGCTTGGGAGTGCCCGGATTTTCTCGAAACCTGGTGTAGTCGAATATCCCGAGGGATATGTTGGGATATTCTCATTTCTAATCTTTGGGATGTGTTGCCAACGTAGTCAGCTCCACACTGACAAACGAATTTATAAACAACAGAGTTCTTTTGAATGGTAGGCAAAACATCTTTACGAAAAGAAGAGAAAAAGGTTCGAGTTGTGTAAACTACTCTAAGCACAGTAGCTGGAAAACATATATATATATATATATATATATATATTTTGCCCACATGCCCTCCAAAATTAGGAAATAAAGCTGATCAGTATTAGGTAGGTGGTTATTTTTGGAATGCCAGGCGCCGAATGCGTTAAATACAACTCCAGCATCTGATATCATCCTTTGTCTTCTTGATTCTGCCTTGCCATCATGACCAAGTGTGGTCCTGGAGGATAGAGTTTGTTAGATCCAAGTCAGCCACACTTTAAACAAAATCAAGCGCAAATATAGCAGAAAGGAACATAGGAAGATACAATTTTTTTAGATATGTAAACCCGTCTCTACGTCTTATGGTCTTGCATAGGTTAGGCTATAGTACATAACAGCAGATTGCCGAAATAAATCATAGTATTTTTCGTAAAATGCGCAGTTATTTATCGATTTTCTTTTGTATCGATTCTTCAAATCATTTCCTAATTAATGCTATATTGGAAAAATGGTCTCATTAAAACAAAGTTATTCATTTATTTTTTCGAAAATTTAAGAGTAGTTTCTCGTAAGGTATTTTACTTTTTTCGAATATCTGGCAAATGATAATGATTATCAACATATTCAACGAATTTCTAAACTTCATAATACAAAAGATAAAAAATAAAGCGCATTTTATTTCGGATGTTCAACCTTAACATCTGAGACATGCAGATTTGTTTATTATCTACTATTCTAACTCTGCCTAAAATACAATATATGTGGTTCAGTTTCTGCTGAATATTTTAAATAACTATAATTAAAAAGAGAAGGTGTTTTTGGCAAAATATATATAATTATCGATGATGAAAAAAAGTACCTTGTTATAAATTTCATTATTCACTTCATAATAGCTCAAAATGGCGTATTGATAGGAAAATTAGTTGATTTTTTGAGAGATTTTGGAAGAGAGAACTCGTTAGAAAACGTTTCCTTTCGCTTTTTCTTTGATCATACCTACTATTATCTGGCAATATGTGAGTCTATTCCATGATATGAATTCCTCCTTTGAAAACTTTAAATAGCACTTGATCGTTGACCATCATACCATTCTCAAAGACATAGAAAAGGTAATTTTGGAGGGAAAACTTTCTACCTGATAATATTTTCCTGGGCATTACATTTTCCTCCTACTTTTAGAGTAGTGTAGTAATATTCATGTTATTATGAGAAGAAACCCCAACGATTATAATCCATTTTATGAAAGAATTAGGATCGGTAATATCTAACTTTTCATCACGATACATTCACATGACATATGAGATCGCCGATATTGCGAAGCGATCTCCATATTTACTATTATATAAAAACAAATTTGTATGTTTGGGTGTATAAGTTCGTACCCTATGCACACGAAAACGACTGGGCCAATAATGAAATTGAACACAAATATATTTTATGTACTTGGCACTGTTCTTATTTCATGAAAATCTCTCTCTCCCTATATATATATATATATATATATATATATATATATATATATATATATATATATAAAAGCGAAAATATATGTATGAATGTATGTATGTATTATGTATGCGTGTTCGCTTTTTCTGTGTGCCAACAAAAGTCTTATTTCAGAGGAGCGGTCGCTCGCGTCACAACTTTTTTATTCTTTTTATATCGCATATGAATCGTAATATCTCACAGTAAACAACGAAGCCCGCCTGTCTATTTAATTTGCTCGATTTCGGGAAGATAAATATTAAATATTTGTCGCTCGCCTCATGTGGGTTAGTCTTTTTCCTATAACATCTGGAGGGGGAGCGTTCAGCAGTAAATGAATACTATATCGCAGTTAAACTTGACCTCATTAACTCATTAAAATGGACAACTGCTAAATCCAAGTAATTAAATGAATTGAAACGTGTTTACGTTAGCATCTCGTTGTGGAGCAATGGTTAACGTCGCAGTTTTTTTTTCACACCAATTTACAACTTTGCCTCAACGGTTCGGGTTCGATCCTCATACTTACTTTTTCTTTAAACCCCCCCCCCACACATCTCCAAACACCCGGACAACGCCGGGTACCCCTCGCGAGTAATTATATAAAATAAACATTAGATTCTTTAAAATCGAACAATGAATATTGTTTTTATCATCATTAAGCAGGTTCGATGCATATTATGTTAATCAGTTACTAGATCGCGACATCATGCCTGTAATTCATCTGCTTCCCGTGCAACAGAGTTCAATATTCTTTATTTTTTCTAATAATATGGACTGTTTTTGTAATAAGTAATTGAGGTTTATACGGTCTACCTGTTTTATAGTTGCATAGAATAAAAAAAGCTTTATTAATGCCTTGATGTTATAAAATGTCAATTTCCTAATAAAACTACATTTAATTATTACAAACAAAAACAAAATACACCGCTGCATTAAGTATTTTCGAAAACACAATCCTTATGATTTAAACAATTCAATCAGGTTTACCTAATTTGCAATACGTGCTAGTTGTATTTTTTAAAATTTAGTCATTTCATTATCTTTTCCTTTCTAAGAAATAAATGTTTATCACAATGTTAAAATTTGATTAAATGGTTTGAAAATAGATTTCTCGATATTTTGTCCAAAGTGATCAATTACGACAATATAAGGCAGTTTATATTCGGAAGTACAAACGATGGTGCAAATAAAAGTATTTCAATATTCGGTTTTTATATTATTTTGTCAGTTATTGACACAGCTGCGCTCGAGCTCAGACTGCCCACTTCTTACACAGGTCCAATCTACTATACGATTGAAGTTATGATTGTGTAGCCTTGGGTTGGTGGCTGGTCAGCAATCTTTTTTCCGGGCAGATGTCTAAATGTTTATTGAAATTATCTGGAGACACTACTTATATTTCTTAATGCGGCTGGAATACAATTGAACATCTATAGGCGAAGATGCGGTGGTTTAAGCACTTTATCCTCTGTTTAGGATCAGGTGTTCTTTTTATATAATACAACCTTCCTCACCAATGGTGGATTATTTAATTATTATTGCTGTGTTTTGGATCATTTCTTTTAAGATTTTCCATATATAGATGATAATATATCGTTCCTTTTCAACGTTGTAGTGAGTACGGTTGCAGTTCATTAAGTAACTTATTTGGTCTACCCTACATATTTTGCTGGTGAATGTTCTTTGCAGTGCTTCTATTTTGCAGGTTGCAGTTACTTTTTGTGGAGATTACAGCTGACATAAATATTTCAGCCTTGAGGGGACAAGGGCTGTCCATAGTCTGAGCATGCATTCACTATTTCTACCCCTGAGGGTACTCAGAGCCCATTCATTTAGTTGTATTGGAGCGACTGTGGTGGAGTCAATATATTATGTGAATAAGGCCTCTTTATTGCATATATCCCTTGATCCTTCATGAATTCCTTTGATCGGAGTTCTTATTGCCTACACTAGTATTTAGATGTTTCCGTGAGATTGTCTTATTGTTTTATTCTTACAGTATATTGGTTCAATATTATAAATTGAAAACCTACATTAACCAAAAATATTTAAACAGTTTAATATCGGGCTACGGCGGGCGGCCTACTAGTATTTTAATAAAAATGTTTTTTCAAGATAAAGTTTAGACAATTTTAATTTTCAAAGCCTACGCCTTAAATCAGGCTGTAGTTCCGCAAGTACGCATCAAATGTAGCTAATCCCAATTTGAAGGCCCTGTCGGTGGGGCATTAGAATACGCCGACTGCCCCCCTGTAGAGGATAAAAGTCCCTCAATGGGGGTTCTGGATATGACCTTAAACTATACCCAGTGGTGAGGCCCAAGCTTGTGGGCTTCGGGGAGTGTGGAACCACCCTTTGATTACCATTACTCCCAGGTCCACTATAACCCGGAGTGGTAGTACCTGTTAGGGTCCCAATTATGGGTTAAATAGAAACCGACGTGAAAACAACAAACATTGAAGCAGTACAAAATTGTCTCCACTTAGCAGCATAGTGGTATTATTAGGCTATTTTATGATTTTTTGAAGTATTATTGTAAAAGCCTCAAGTCAGATAGTGGGGAGACTTATTATTATTCCTGTGTTGTCAGCGAAAAAAGTTATTCTATTTAGTAAACATAAGAAACAAACCAGGACAATATGTACACACATTTCGAACCAATTTTATTAGTAAAAATATATATGGGCACGTGAAAAAAATTACATAGCTATTTATTAAATAAGAAAAAAAAAACGAATATATTATTATGTGCATGTCCTAAAATTTTTTCTTTAAGAAAAAGAAATAGGTCAATAAATGCGCGCATTTTACCTATTCTACATTTTCTTTTATTAATTAAAAAATTGTAAACTCACGCAATCCTGTTAGCAAACACTTTAGGTATTATAATTATTTCGGCTAAACGAGAAGTAAGTGTGTTTAGAATTGACATTTTAAAAACAGTCCTTTTTTATTGGTTTTAATGGGACCGGTTTGCTAGTGCGATAGAATTACGCACTTAATACTATGAGTATGCTTTTTTTTGAACGTTGAACTTTAAAAATGACTCACAATCAATACGCCTCCAAATTGGTTTCGTTTATAAATATTCATATTAAATCCGCCTTTTCTATTTAAGAAAATACAAATTTGTTATATATGGGTGGTGGAACTGCATTTATCTGCAAAAGATCTAAGTAATATATATATATAGTATTTAAAATATTTATTTTAATTCCCCATTCGTTCCTCAGTTTTCTTATGGAATGATCATCTTTACTAAACTAGTATTTGTAATTATATTCATGCAGATAATCTAAATGCTTAATACTTTCGTGGAGTAAAACATTTCTCTATATACATTTCCGTGTGTGCATATATATATATATATATATATATATATATATATATATATATATTATACCAGCATTTCAGCCCGGCGTTGCCCGGATGTTTGAAGGTGTATGTTGAGGAAAAAGCAAAGTGATCGTGGGAAGGCAGGCTCGAATCCGTACCGCAAAGAAGGAAAAGAACGGGGAAAACATGACGTCTTTGTTGTTACGACCACCGTAAAACCGAAAGTATTGTAGGTTTAAATTAATGTTAAACAATCGAAAAAAGAGAACACCTTTCGAAAAAAAAAGCGCCCCCCTTGTAGAAAAGTGTCCAGTTGAAGGTGAAGATACTAATGAGTTTAGCCAATTTTTCGATATTTGCCGTCTGAAAGGTCACACTTCAAAATGGTATTGATCTTGTAAATATCCGTCACCTCTGTGGAAAATTGTAGGCAGACATGCAAACATACATTTATATATTGGTAACTAAAATTTTCGACCCAAACTGATTAAAAAGCTTGCCCTATCTCTGAATACCCCTTTTGTAAAATTTCAAATGTTTAGACCAGAAATTGTCTAATTTGGTAGATACAGCAGAAGTCATTTTTTTAACTGATCCCTATTCTGATCCCTTTACATTTGTTTTGGGCTAACATCAACTTATTAAGTTAGATCCAGGTTTAAGGAAACTATATCTAAGATTTCAAGTGTTTAGACCCAAAATTGTCAGAAGAGTTTGGTAGAGTTCTGAAAGAACTGATCGTTTAACTTTCACACCTTAATAGCCATGTTTCTTGTCGAAAACGCATTACAAATACTTTTCCATATCTCAATATCCTGTATATCAAAGTTCGAGTATGTACACTTAAAATTGACAGAGTTATTGCGTAGTGAAATGTACACACGCAGACGTTCACACACACATATATATGTGTGTGTGTGTGTGTGTATGTGTGTGTGTGTTTTAAAAAGATTGCCTACACAACTGTCAGGTTTTTGTTTACGGACATGTAACTTTGTATATATAGTATTTGAACCCATGCAACACTTTAATTAGGTTTCAATCGGGGAAAACAAGAGTAAATGTGAAAATTACAAAAATGGAATTTGCGTTGTGACGGCAGACGATGGCATTAAAATATTAATACGTAACGAAATAGCTAATTGTTCGGGTTTTAATTTTAGCCTTGTACATTTGTCTTCATAGGTTAGGTATTAATGTCAAGAGAAAAAGTAATCCTTAGATTAACGTTGTCGTTTCAATTCTAGGTTGTGGGGCACAGGTCATTTTATTATTATTATTTTTTTTTTTTACCTTTTTTTGCGCACAGGTCATTTTTTGTATTCTTACAGTATATTGGTTTAATATTATAAATTGAAAACCTACATTAACTAAAAATATTTAAACAGTTTAAGATCGGGCTACGGCGGGCGGCCTACTAGTATTTTAATGAAAACGTTTTTATAAAGATAAAGTTTAGACAATTTTAATTTTCAAAGCCTACGCATTAAATCAGGCTGTAGTTCCGCAAGTACGCATCAAATGTAGTTAATCCCAATTTGAAGACCCTGCCGGTGGGGCATTAGAATACGCCGACTGCCCCACTGTAGAGGGTAAAAGTCCCTCAATGGGACTCCTGGATATTACCTTAAACTATACCCAGTGGTGAGGCCCTAGCTTGTGGGCTTTGGGGAGTGTGGAGCCACCCATTAATTACCATTGCTTCCAGGTCCACTCTAACCCGGAGTGGTAGTACCTGTTAGGGTCCCAACTATGGGTTAAATAGAAACCGACGTGAAAACAACAAATATATTTATTAAAAAAAGTTCTTCAAAATCTTTGGATTCGGCATTAAATAACCCGAAAAGGGTTGACATGCCGTAAAACAAAAACAACCAACCAACCCACTCAATTTGAAGGTGCCATTCACGACTCTTAAATCCGAGTAGTATTTAGAAATTAAGACAATTTACAATATTAGATTTGGAATTGAGTGAAACAAAATTCAAATGGTAAGAATGACTTATGCACCCACATATGTCTATAGTTTGTCACCGTTGAAACAGTCTGAGCACGTAAAAGCAGTCCATGTAAATTAAACAATGTTTAAATATGTTATGCCAACGTTTTTGTACACATTGATTAAAATTATTTATACTGTCGTAAGGGATATAGTCATATCTAATGGTTAGGATAAAACTGGACCAGAAAAAGTATTATATGCGCACGTCATAGTAAGACACGTAAGCATTATATTTTTTAATATTTAAATACTGTTTAAATTGGGGTAGGAATTATTCAGGACTAAGTATTGCTAGGATATCATTAAGTATATAACTGAAGCCAAGCTTGTGGGGAGTTTGCCATAGGTAAATACGTTGTATACTAAGTAAATTGTATTAGTAATTAAAAAAAATACGTTTGGAAGTGATAGTTTTGCAACTTACAAATGGTCATTGTTTAAATGCCACTTTGTACACATTTTGTAAGACTACAAATTAATTACACCGGCATTTCAGATGCAAAATAGACAATTTATGAGGCGAACTATACCGTTTTCTATTTTCGACCGAACTTGCTCCGTTTGCAGGTGTTCGATAGAAGTGTTACGATTCGTTTAGAAGAGTTAAAAATATGATCAATAAAATTCATTGAGAACTGACGGAGTAGCATTTTTTCGATAAATAGAAATGGCTTGGAATTAATCCTCATAGCATTCATGCGTTGTGTGTAGAAAGATGTGTAATGTAATTCATAGGTCTAATTTTTATCCTAAAGTAAAAGAATATATTCTCACGAGTATATTTATGTTGTTAGTCTTATTGTTTATATCATCAGACAATATGAGAAAATATGTTCATGAAAAGAAAAAAGAGTGAGCACATTGTCTAGGAAATAATTCTTTAGTATAGATAAACTACTACACATATTATAGTACCCATTTAAAGGTGTTCAGTTTTTTTTATATACTAAGCTTTAAAAAGGATTAGATACAAAAGACTCGTTTTGGTAGCAGAGAGCATAAAACAGATATTTCAGTCGTGAAACGGAGGCAACGGAGTAGACTTTGAAAAAATATGCTTCTAAAGCCGTCATGAATACATCGTTTTGTGAACGATTTATGGGTTAATGTATTTGACAACAGGTTGTGTTGCCTCAGATATGGCGTATTTTCCCAACTCGCCGGGGAGAACGTGGCGAACGGCAGTCTGGATTTCATGGTTGCTTTGGGTCTTTTTCTGGTGTACTTAAGCTAAAAGGCTGGCTTCACTAACGATTCTCTTAAACAAATCGTTGATAAAATTAATCATAATAGACATTGAATGCATGGAAATTCCAGTGTCAGGATGAACTTGTTTTATAACTTTGTAAATGTAGTAAGAAAAACTTCCCCTTTTTTTCTCTCCATCATCATTGCGTTCAGCATGTGTTGCTACGGACACTTTCTTATCAACTTCAAGTTTAGGACCAATTCAAATAACTATCACAGGAATTCCCACCGCTTATATATATATATATATATATATATATATATATATATATATATATATATATATATATATATATATATTAATTTGGCTGAAAAATGCGAAGCTCGCGGTTTGTTTACAAAAAAACGCTTCAGCACTTTACAAGTGGCGGACGGATGTTTATTTAAATAGACATTCGGACAGATTAGTTATATATATATAATAGGACTATCAACTTATCTCGTGTTTCCTTTCCAGATTAAATATTTAAATATATTTTTAAATCATTTGATATATATATATATAAATATATACAGAAGAGTATTGTTTACTACACGCTTTTTATAGTATTTAGTGCTAGTTCGGCTTTATTGGACTCTAATCTCGGGAATTACCTCCTGTGTCTGACATTTGTTCATGTTGAAACAATTATATGTTTGGAGTTAATCGTGTCATAAACATTACTTCATATAGGGGTTTTCTCTGGCAATTAAGACTGGATGTTGTGCCTTATCATGCACATTTGTTTTTGTCCACTTGCACATGGATAGTATGTAAGCTGGGAACATGTAACTACATATGCTACTTTCATGGTTTTTATTCTTCCTTGTAAGTTGTTATGTTGCAGAAACCTTTCATCTTCATGCCATACGCAAACACATAAAACAACTCCAGGTTCGAAGGATGATTACTGGAGCTGATAACATCTTCCCAGACATTAAATGTTCCTTTTATACTTAGAGGTAATGTAGTAATATTTATATGATTAAGAGAAAATCCTCTAACGATAAAAATATGCTTGTGAGCGAAAGAGGGCGTGTAATATTTATTTAATTACAACGATACATTCCCACAAGACATGCGTTCGTCTATATTGTGGAGTATTCTCTACGTCTTCTGTTATATTAAATGGTAATCTCTGTGTATGTGAGTTATTATGTGATTATGTGATTATGTTATAATCTCTGTGTATGTGAGTCTTATTACCTCAGAAAACGGTTGGGCAATTTGTATGAAATTTCATACGCAAGTGTTTTATGTACCTGGCGGGTTTTGTATCTGATTGTCTTTGATATGATAGAAGGATGAAGCGAGTGTGACGCAAATTAATGATTTATACAACCTAATATCACAAACAAACAGGAGAAGTGTTATTACTGTATAAGCTGAAAGCACCGGCATATAACTTCAAAGGTTAGTTATTTGATATGACGGTTTTGCACACACATTCCCAGACTAAATCACTTTTGCAGTTTTAACTTAAATTTAAGCCATTATATAATAATAATTCTATTAAATCATGAAAAGATTCTTTACAGTGCAATCTAGACTTAAACTGTATTGTACGATAAGTCCATGCGATAAAGATGGAGAATGCGCGATTTCACCGATTTCGATCACAGAAAAATATTTGAGAGGATGACACATTTGTTTATCCTCACTGGTTGGAGGGCAACGTCAGTACTCCCTGCAAGTGTAGTGCATTTTGTTTATTTTTTATGACGAAATGTGCCACAATTTTCCGATGAATCTTT
>NC_136512.1:60811100-60813600 GCF_053919585.1 Euprymna scolopes | reverse complement strand
CCCCGAAAAAAAATATTTCTTACACACTCAGTATTACAATAAACTCAAAGTTTAAATATATGTTATTGAATATTTAATTTAATGAAAACACGATACCGTTGTTTTTAGTTCGTTTAAAATTATAACATTAATTTATTTACAACTGTTACATTATAGTACAATTTTATATAAAGTTTATATTAATGTTGACACAAGCAAATACTGAATTCATTAAGAGTTTCTGTACTTTAAAATAGCGACGAGTGTAGCATTTTTATTTGGCATTTTGCTGTAAAATGCTTCATATCTGATTAATAATTTTAAACTATCAAACTTGCTCGGCGAATTTTTTTTATTGTGGTTGCATTCATTATCTTCGGACTTTGTAAAAAATGTATTTCACGATATAAAAAATTTATTAAATGATTTAATTTTTTTTTTTTTTACAAGTTCGAATTGATCAATTACGACACGATAAGAGATTTTATAGTGGAAAATATAAACGAAGACGCAAATAAACCATTTTAATATTGAGCTGTACACCCACATTTCGAAACATTATTTTTAACAATTTTTATGTTGAGAGATTAAGTCAAATGTGCAATTAACAACTTAGGGCAAAATAGTTAATAATTTTGTAAGAAACGACAGAGTATAAATTATATACACATGTCTTGAACTGGTTAATGTTATATAAATAGTAATTGGTAAAGGAATACACTTTTTCTCTCTTCTGCATTTTATAAAATATATGCTAACGGAAAATATTTGCAATCCCCCCTAAAGATGTCAGCAAATAAAGTAACGAGGAGTTACAGTAGTAAGAATTGATATCTTTAAAGCAGCTACTTTATCTGGTTTTAATTCGATCGTTGTGGTGGTGCTATGGTATTACGCAATTACAAATACTATATTCCATTAAGCGCGTTTGTTTATGTGCAGTGGATTCTAAAAAGAAATCACAGAAAAATATTTTTTATAATACAAATATGTGTCTTATTTTAAAAATTAAGATTAGGAATGTGAACTTAAATTTTCAAACACTACATATTAAGTCAGACCGCAATAACTAATAAATAAATCCTACGAACTATGTTGATGGTCTCTTTTTAATTATTTGGTCCATGAAGCAATAGCTTTTTAAGTAAATGAATTCTTTGTGCAATTTTAAAATACTTCTCTGGTGTAAGTTTCTAGGTGATAGGCAAATAAAGATACACTTCTAATAAATGATAGTTGAAAATTTAAACTTTACAGCATGAAACAATGTGTATGTATACGTTTTGTATAATATTAAGGAGTTGTCAGAAATTAATGTTAACAAGAAATATAGATTAAAACATTTCATGCCTCGTTGGTCATTCAACCTAATAGGTGTTTTGTAGAATAGATGTTCTTGGTATTTAACATGTAGTATACTGCCAAAAGGAAGTGTAGTTCAATAATATTCCCACAAACAGTGCATCCATTTAAACAATCTCTACGTCATGTAATTGTTCAATAGTTCTACATTTTCTTTCCTGGCGTTTAGATAAATCCGTAGTAGGTTATTTGAAGGCGATTATAACATTACAATCTAAGCAGCGTTTAAAATAATATATATACAGTGTGCCTACAATAAGAACCTTTCGTGTGGTTTCTTTTATTGATAGTGCATCGTCTACAAAGTAATCTCAAGCTGCGATGCACTTGTACCGTTTTACCAACTTTTGCAACCCACCATGAATCTACGGGATCCGAGTTGAACAGCTCGACCGTATGTGCGCCGCCATGACAACGTTCCTTCTTTCTGATCACGCATGTGACACTTCACGCAATTTGTCTACATAGTTCTTCACGAATAATTATGTGTACAATTCCAAAATTGATGTACGCGTGTGCATTTATCCCTGGAGACAAAGCTGTATTTATCCATGTGATTAATTATTTAACCGATCAACTCTAACGTTCTGATTTCCTTACTAACACTACACCTTATCGTTACTCAGATTACCCGCATTCTTCTAATCTATCATACTACTCAACACCTGGTGCTCAATTCATGCAATAATATCCAAAAGCAGCCTTAAGCCTTCCATTCTTTCTGTGACATTTTTTTCCAAGGTTAAACAACATTTTACTGAACGTTTTCTAAATGGTTCTCCCGTCCAAATTTCCTTTTAGAAATTCACCAGCTGTGAAAATCAGATTTAGTAAGGTGTATTCCAATTTCGTGTTGTGATTGTTCATTAAAACCTGAACTAAAAAAATAAGGGTTATCCATCCCATTACATATATATCAATAACATACTAAATTTTCAATAGCTTACATTTTTTTTGTCTGTACCAAAACGTCTAAAAAACGTATTGATAGTACCTCGTGTATAAAATATTAGATTTTGAAAAGAGTGCAACACTATTTAAATTGCAAGGAATCGAGTATGGGAACCTTTTAGGTGAGCTATAATATTTCAACAGTAAAACTGTTTGATAATCTAAAAGCAGTCTCGACATTAATCAAGTAATAAAATGTGTTATACCA
>NC_136512.1:60616100-60806100 GCF_053919585.1 Euprymna scolopes | reverse complement strand
AATTTTAATTCGAAGCACTTCGTGCAAAACTTTGTGAAAAACATGTAATATATCAAATGCTACAACGCTGGCTTTTCTCCGTTCATAGAGTGCCTCATATATGCGTTCAGAAATGACAGTAAAATATATGCAGTAGTACAACATTGCTTTAATCCATACTCTTTGTCAGAGAGATTTGCTTTTGCGAGGTGCTGAACTAGTGCCTGATTAATTACGGTCTCAATGGCTTAGCAATAAAAGTAGGAGGAGACTGACATGGCAATAATTGAGAGGAGCAATCATTTGACCAGAATTCTTGTACACTGGTAACACAGATGCCTTCTTCCGGCTACTATAGAAGCAAGATTCACCAAATCATTTATTGGGTTGATTTGAAAGTAAATGAACTAGTTTATTTGACCATTTCTTTACTAGTACAGCAGAGATTTCCTAAGGCCCCCATACTTTGGGAGTGGCTGATTTTGATATCGTGTACATGAGAAGGGGTTATTTTTACATCACCTACTGTTACTTCAGTCCGCATGAAGAATTTTGTGAGGGAGTTGTTTCTTATCCCTAAGGTGAAGCTGGTGGGGACTAGCCGGGCAGGCAGTTCAACCGTTACGCTTGCCGTGCATGCGACCTTCTTGATGTTGGATAGTGGGGAAATTACTGATTGCACTCTATTCACTACAATATTATATATTTTTCAGAAATCACGAGTTTCTATATTTTGCGATTTTATGCGTTGCTTGGTTATTACAGCCCGCTTTCTTGTGGCTGTAGCTATTTCTCTCTTACAATGATTTATAGCATCTATGCATTTTTTCCTATTTGCAATTGACTTATGACGTAAAAATCGACGGAATGCATGCTAACATTGTGCAATAGCAGCTGCACGTCTTGTAGTGAACCATGCGAGTGAGTGGAACTTGCTATACTACACCGTATTGGCACATGTGCTTTAATGCCTTATTTGCACCATCCAGCCGTCTTATTGCCACACTATTTTTCAGGAAGAATGAAAATATTGTCCACAACGCATCCCTGATGTGTTCTCTGGTGGTTTTCTGCTTTGTAGTACTATGTTGTTTTGAGCAATGGCTTCTGACAGGGACTTAGGATTATGTAAACTTATACCATCAGGTGGTCTGGGTTTTTAAGTGTTTGTAGGCATTTGACATATAATCCTCGGGACCAATGTTGATAACTGTGTCAGATGTGAAGCTTGCTGGTGTTCCCGATGTGAGATGCTGCGTTAGAAGGGATAGGTTGCAGAGAAACTATTAGTAGAGCGTCTAGCTGCATTTGGCATCCGTGCAACTTGAGAAACCAAGGTAATGTTTATGGGGGATATCAATGTCACCAAACATACATTTGGGCTTTACTATCATATGAGAATGCTGCATCGATACTAACCTAGACATGATGGATAAGAGTGCAATCATGACTTGAGGGAGTACGGTAGAGAAAATATAAGTAACTAATAGAGTGATGAAATATTAGTCCAAAGCATGTTTAATCCTACCCATCAGGACGTTAAATTCAAGTAGCTATAGATATAGCCTCCGTGCGCATCTGTATATCCATCCGTCTTTACAGCAGAAAGGAAAGTATCCTGTCATTTTTAAGTAGTTAAAGGGGGTGAGGAGTGCAACTTTGTATCAATTAATGCTAAAATATATGGGTAGTCTACTAAGGGGAAGGACTCTACATCATCTCGATTACATCTAAGTTCATGGATATTTGTAAATGCGAGTATCAAGGGAAATAGTTTTGATTGGGTGGATGTCATGTTTGAGCGTGATATTTGTTTGGGTGATCGTTTCATTACTTTTATTAAATTTCGTGGTAGGGGTTAAATGTTGAGCAAAATGGGTTAGTTTTCGTATAAACTATAAACACCCAATAGTCCATTTGCTGAGTCATGTCAAGAGGGGGGTGGCGTCATGAAAGCACATTATATAGCAGCACGATCCCTTTCTATACGCGATATGACACTAGAACTATCAAACTATTATAAAATTGATGATACAGCAGCCGCTCTAAGCGATAGCAAAACGTCAGGGTTTATGCACTGTCACTCGAAAACAGCAGCCAAACAAACTTCCAGTCGGGTACCTCCAACCTCTCAGACAAGACCGGCACTAACAAGCCGAGTTAGCACGAGTTGCATGCATGCGAACTAATTTGCTCAGTTTGTGAGAAAAGAAACACTAGTCCCCTTCCATGTAAATAAGAACAAATTTAGATAGGGAAAAATGAGATTAGGATAAACCGAGACTCGAACTTGTTACGCAAGGTTCAGAAATAGAATGTTTGAAATCGGAATTGTTAGATTCTATTATAAATAGTAAAATAGTGGTTATATTATACAAAGAATTGGCTATTCATTCATTATAGAACTGACTATTAAAAATGTCATCTAAAAGAATGAACAATACAAATTGAAAATATATTGTAAAAAATAGGTTAGGTTAAAATATAGGTTAGTTGAGAATTCTCTGTTGTCTAAAGTGTATTTGGAAAAACGTGGGGTTTGCCACTTGAATTGATCACGTTGGGAAACACATTTCTGACGTCATGGCTAAAGGAAGATGCCCAATATAGGAGCTAGAGTTAATCATATTAGGTCAGCAGGTTATGCAGAACAGTTGAATTTGCTAGTCAGTCAGAAAGAGTTTGAGTCAGAGTCCTTTGGAAGCGAAGTGTAGAAAGATTACACTATGTAGAACAAATGTGAATTCCTGACATCATTATCATTCGACCGGTCCAATGAAATAAAGAATCATTATCGATTCCGCAAATTAAAAGGTAATGTGTTAATCATCTTACGTAACCCTTCCAAGAATATGTATCTCTCCTCCTCCTTATATGTGTTACAATAAATATAAGAACTGCAGAACTGTGCATCTATAATCCTATCACCCTCAGTATATATATATATATATATATATATATATATATATATACATATATATATATATATGAAGTCCCAAGCGTGTCACAACAAAACCGTATATGTATAAATGTCACCTCTGTCTCCGTCCTCTCACTATTATTTTATATATATATATATATATATATATATATATATATATATATATATATATATATCCATGCCGTCTATCTTCAATATGAATATCCCAATCATATATCTTTTAATATGAACTCAGCGGCATACCTCTTAAATATGAAACCCCACTACAAAACAAGAATAGGGAATAGCGGAACGGCGTTAAATGACTTATAGAGAATAAAGCCAAGCAAAGGGAGGCTCTAGTGATTCCCTGGTATTGCACCTTTACGCCTGGCTAATAGACAAGGAAAGAATGTGGAAGTCGGTGATAGACATAGCCTATCTACTCCTTAAGCAACTTAAGTTTGCAAATTACCGAATTTGTTCGCGTCACCAGCTCTAGTAAGTTTTTTAACCATAAGTGAGGAGACCTCCCTCTCCAAGATTAATTATCAGTATTCCTTTTTCTAGATAGATTACCTTACGCTCTACGGGCACATCAGACCGGGACAGGTAACCCTATGCTTAGTTTCTCCAACAGGTATTTCTGCTTTCTCCTATGGATGGCAATATTGAGTTACTTTAAAGTGTTGCTCTAACGAAATCAATAAATACACTTATGCTCTGATCAGACATATAGGACCTTATTATTTATATAAATTTATCAACAATACCATATTCTCGAATTTAATGCAAGAACATAAATGGTATAATTGGTTAGGCACCCTTTAAATTTCGAGTGAAATAATATCACTATCTTTTACATTATCCATACACGGTCTGAGCAGCTCAGTTATAGCAATAAATCTTGCTCGTGCCTATCTAAGTATATACATCTTACAATCTATGTTTATACAACGACTCCTAGATATTTTAATCTCTACATTTGTATTTCGTGAATAAAATAATATATTGTTCTGTGTTAAATATAATACATATACGTTTTTAATACAGAAATTAATATAAAACTATGAGAATATAAAACTATATCATTTATAATAAAAACTGCATTTTATAGACGAAAATATAACATAATTAAGGCATGTATTACTGTTCAAATAAATAAAACTAATAGATCGAAAACTGTAAGTGTTGTGACCCATTGGCATACATATTATGTGAATAAAAATGTTCTCGTTCGATGCCTGATTTAAAAAATAAAAACCTCATCATCGCAAACATTATTAAATGAGAAACGAATTACCTCTTTTGTAACCGCTCTTCAGTAGTTACAAATTATCAATGCCATTTCCGCTTCCATTTTTTTAAACAATATTTTTTTGAATGTCTATGATTTAATGTAGCATATTATATTTAAATCAAAAACTCAAAAAGAACTCCCCCTAAATGTTATTTAATGATTTTTTTTAAGTAAAAAAAATATTCATGTGAATTGACATCTGTTCCTTTATAATTTATCATCCAAATTATTCAAAATTAAAATAATGTGTTATGTGTTAATCAAATATTAGTTTTCACTTTAGAAGATTAAATCAGAATTTACTGGAAAAATATTTTAAATTTTTCAATACTTGTTTAACTTCATTTTTTATTCATTTATAAACATGTACCTACCGTGGAATTTCCACAGGTTCTGCTTGTTGGTCATATTAATATAGTAATATACTACATAGAAGGTGAATGTTTGAACAGAATAAGTTTAAGAGTTTCGAAAGATTTTAGAAAATCACGTTTTATTAAACATAATAGATCGCAAAAGAACATTGGAGCTAAAAGAGATATTTGAAAACGGATATGCATAATTCAATATTCGACCGTGTATGAAACTGAATCTTCATGATAAAAGACAACCATTGACATTAAAATGATACAATTGCAACTCATTTCTAAATTTACTGATTCCTTTTCTTCGTTAATCACGAGATTGAACTTCTTTATTCCGGTAGACATGTTATTTCAATAATCTAATATCCCATCAAATCAAAGCAGCCAATTGAATACCAAAGGATCCTCCCGGATATTGTTACTATAGAATATAATTAAGCGTGTTAATAGTTCGTGATTAGTGTAAGCGATATATAGTCAGCTATATACTTGACGAAAATGTTATGCAGCATTTGTAATTTGTGTTCATCTCATCGGCGAATATGTTTCTTTCAATTTCTCCGTCCTTTTTATGCATAAGTAGAACGTACTCCTGTGATTCCTATGCATACATACTTAGTACTATGATTTATATATATATATATATATATATATACTTGTTTATTGTTATTTAAACATGCTCACATCCCGCTGCTAACACAAACAAGTGGCTGTTTGTAGCAGCGGGATGTAATCATGTTTATATAACAATAAACAAGTATTATCAGCTCTTTTATTGAGCACTATCTAACAACCTCGTTGAATTAACTAGTCCATTACTTTTGAATAAAAAAAACCCCGAGTATATATATATATATATATATATATATATATATATATATAATTATTTTTTACTATAATAATTAAATACCTACAGACACTAGTGTTTCATCCTTTCGGGAATCTTCAGTGCAGGGTGTCACGATTACTACCAGTCGAACGATTCGAACCCAGTATCACGAGACATCTCTGGCTCGATTAGCGGAGACCTAATCCATTCGGCTACCATTAACCGCTTGAAATAACGTTGAATTTTAAACATCTTAATTTTAAGTGTTCATTTACGCCAGACAGACAGTGATCTAATCGTTATACGATGATCTACGAATAAGAGCTAAATTGATCGACTTTTAATTCAACTGAAAGTGCTCAACGATAAGAAACTAATTTCTTAAGGGGCTGTCATAATTATTTTTTACTATAATAATTAAATACCTACCGACCCTAATGTTTCATCCTTTCGGGAATCTTATATATATATATATATATATATGTATATATATATATATATATATATATATATATATATATATACATACACACATATATATGCACATATATATACCTACTTAATTTACCCACATAAAATTAGTATATATATATACACATATATATACATATATATATATACCTACTTAATTTACCCACATAAAATTAGTATACAAAAGTATACGTTTATGCGTAAACTTTAAGTATTTACTTAAAAAGTGCTCGATACGTAGGTAGAACTAGTTAGTAAGTTATAAAATATATAAGGCGATTAAGCTACACTGAATATTCCGCGTTTGATCCACTCTAGGACTGTTCAGCCTGAACAGTCCGAGAGTAGATCAAACGCGGAATATTCAGTGTAGCTTAATCGCCACATATATTTTATAACTTACTATATATATATATATATATATATATATATATATATATATATATATATATATATATACTAAACAAATGACAAAGTCTATATTCAAAAATTCATGATTGCCTTCTTTCAATACGTACCTTTAATTATGTGGGCATGTAAGATTCTTGGTAGTTAGTTTTGCGCTGCCTGTAATCATTCATTTAATTATTATATCAATCAATGAATCTACTTTGCGCTTATCTCACTTTCAAAATTGTAAATGTCAATGTAATTGTTAGATTTCGTTTGATTTTGTGGCTTTTCTCTCTTTTATCCCATTCATATAATCTTAAATCACATTTTCCCATCATAATCTTTGTTGTTCCATTTCTAAATTAATGTTGTCATTTTATCTTTACGTGTGTATAATGCCGGGTTAATCTTCTATTTTGACTAGAAGCATTTAGCTTAAAAAACCCATCGAGCAACGCTGATGAGAGTTGGTTAACTCGAAACACGCGTGTACATTGATTAGGATATTTAAAATAATAAATAAATAACAATGGTATATATACGTCCAAACAAATTATGGGCGACTTTCTAAATAAATATGAACTTCGAGGCGAAGCCAATGTTAACCTGATTCATCGTTTGAAAAAAAACAACAACAATAAATGTTAATTCATAAGCGATAAAAATGAACAGTAAAGTCATCTAGGGTTCGTGGCCTAATGGTTAACGCACCAGACTGTGGTAAACACAGTCTGGAGTTCGATCCCTAAAATATATATCATCTTTAATCCCATTTTCCCATTATAATGTGTGTTCCATTTCTAAATTAAAGTTTTTTGTCGCTGTTATCGTTTTATCTGTACGTGTGTATAATGCCGGGATAATCTTCTCTTTTGACTAGAAGCATTTAGCTTTAAAAAAAAACATCGAGCTACGCTGATGTGAGTTGGTATATTCGAAAAACGCGTGTACGTAGATTACTGCTCTAAAAATAATAAATAAATATATATATATATATATATGCATACGTACATACACACACACACACACACACATATATATATATATATATATATATATATATGTATATATTGTGTATAATGCAGAAGAAGATCCACATTTATACTTGCCTCCGCCTATATATCATGTTGCCGTTTATCTTTAACTATAGTTGTCTGCTGCTTCTGTATTCACTGCGAATATCAAATTACTAATATGTAATTTCCCTCGTTGCTAGAAATCCATTATTTTAATCTACAATCGTTGTGCTCAAAACGAAATGACTTATGATTGATGAGAGATCGACTTCGCACTGTTGGACTTGACTTGTCCGCATTAATTCATTTTAGTCAAGTTCAAGAGTTTTGGAATATTCTCGTGGTTCGATATTGCAGACTATTACCGCCATTTGTCTCTGCCTGTAGCAAACAAACAGATCATTCCGCTCAAAAATCATTATGGGAATACCTCTTGGGATTAGAGACAATACTCTACTCTACCTTCTATTTGATCTGGACGCATGAAATTCTTCTTAGACAATTTCGTTTACTAGTTTATTAAAATTATAACAAACTTTTAAATAATAGCTATTTAAGTCACGTTGCCTATATTCCTATACATTTGTTTGTATTATTATTTTTTTTGCATTATTCATATAAAAACGCTTTATCTATTCATCGAAAAAGAAAATGCAACTTTGTTATATAAAGTCGTGGATATCATTCACTAGCAAAAGATCTAGCTAATTTGCACATTCTCTAAAACATTCATTTTAATTAATTCCCCGTTATATTTGTTTAGGCTTTGTTATAGGATGAACATTCTTAGTTTATTATTACGTGTAAATATATTTACGCATATATTCTACATGATTTATACTTGCATAATATTTGCGTAAAAACGTTATAGTAAACACAAACCTGTTTCTATATATTTATGTATGCGTATATATATATATATATATATATATATATATTTGTTTTTTAAAAAAATTGCATACCAATCTCCTCTGTCAATTTTTGTCTACAAACATGAAACGTAATATATAGATAATTGGAACCCATGCGGAACTTTATAATCTGGTTTTAGCCGGGGAACATGTGCAAAAGTGTATGCATTAAAGAAACATAATTTGCCAGCTGGATGTTGACCGCGGCATTACGAACGTGCATGTGTAACCTATTAGCTTTCGTTTTATGTTTTACATTTAAGATTTCCCGCAAACGTGTGTTCATAGCTCAGGCATATACGTCCAAGGAAAATAAATCGTAACTAAAATGTTTGTTTCGGTTTCGCATGATTTTTTATTTAAATTTTTAATCATTACTCTATGTTGAGTCGATCTAGTATCATAACAAATACGGACAGCTTGTTAGTAAAGGCTATAATAAAACCTTACAATTATGATACGATAATTAGATAATGACTCCCGAATTTGGAGAATTCGTTCTCTATTCTTATATTAAATGGTTTTATTCATATGTAAATAAGCCATAAACATTACTTCTTTATTGTATCACAGTTCCCTTATATTGCTTGATAGGTACATCATTTCGTGGATTGAAAAAACGCGGGACATTAATTAAAAACACTAAATAATTAGGCGAAATGCTTTAGTATGAAAACAAACTAAACTATAGTTACGCCATGTACTGTGAACATAAACTCGAACAAACACATAAACTGAATATATAGACAAAATATTGAAGTTGCTAGAGATCCAGGATATAATATCCATTGCGAATTAATGATCTGCAGCATACATACGACGCTTAACATTGCACAACAAAACACTCAGTTTTCATTTTTCAATAAAATTAGTCGATATTAAATTAAAAGCGACGAACGGATACAAAATAAATATGTTATTACACATACTGAAATGAGTGTTTAAAATACGCTGATTATCTTTGCCCGTTTGTTTGTCGTAAAATATGTCTGCACTATTAAGTGTAGAAATCACCATTATATTAAAACTATGAATAAAGATTATATTCCTCTTTAGTCGAGATCTTATGTTGATTACAAGATGCATACCTCTCACAAAAAATACGTGCATAACTACCCTACAAGGTGTTCCGATATTTCGAAAACTTATCCGAGATGTATTCTATATTTATAAAACCATACATCAAAACCGCACTCAAGTAAGTCCTTATTAAGAATACGCAGGTGGAATTAATGTACATTATAGTACTCATAGAAAATGTTGTTAACTTGAATAGTAAACAAACATTTAGTAAATTTAGTTGGGATTACATATTAACACAATTCTTAAGAAAGTTCAATCGGCATGATGAAAAACTGTAAAGCAAATACTTTATGGAGGTAGCTTACACGTCAAAAGCCATGTTTACCTAGAGTGGGGGGGTAAGAGCTGTCACCCATCTTACTGCACATGTAATTTCAAAATACTAGTCAAAAGGCGTTTATATTTCAGTATTAGACCAATTTAGCGATAATTTTTTTTTTTCTGCGTACTGTTTGGATTTTTCATTTATAAACACATATTACAGATATTCGAATTTGTCCTCTGAAACTACGTCGTTTCCCAAACCATTTACATCATAAAATTGATAAATGATCTATATACAATTATTATTTAACAATAATAAATACGTTTATTTCTGTAATATAGCTACACTAGAGAAAGTTTACTTTATATGTGGCGATACAACATAGTCACTCTGGATGGCTCAAATATGCAGTTATAGATCCCGTAGAAAATCCGAATTACTCCTCCGAGTGCAAACAAAATAATATTCCAATGGAAGGTGCAACCACTGTTGAAATACAAAATGGGGACATCTTCTGAATGATCTCCAGATTTATATTACGAAATAAAACATAACGCGAAAACAAAACCGAAATTTAATTAATTACACGACACACATTTCTAAAAAAAAAGTTTTTACAATTCAAAACATAAACTATTTATTAATTATTGACTAATAGATTATTAATATAGATTCGCATTATTTAACTTTTCTACGATTTGCTATGTTTATAATATAACGCTTTTTTATATATTATCTCTTTAATTTTCTTGTCAATATTTCTTTCATTTCACTTTTCTCTCAATAAACTTAAGCAAAACCAATTTCTTCTGACACAGAGTTGCAACTCTAAAGACGTGATGTCTTCAATAGGTTTCCAGACTTTTTGTATGGGGGCTTTCATAGATAGTATACATATTACACACTAATCAACTTCAAAGTTATCTCCTCCGACTGCAATCTACTTGTTCGAAAGGTCCAACAATTTCTGTAAGGTCGCATGGAAGAATCCCCAAAAGCGCTACTAAAAGCAATTAGCCTGCTTATAAATATGGTTATAGTATTGTATTGTATATTTATTTTTTAAATCAGTTTTTTTTACTAAGCGCGGTTAAACAACTTTTATTTGTGAAGAAAGAATGTTAAAATAAGTGACTACAAAAAACTATTGATCTTGTATCTGCTTTGGATAGCAGAAGTTGTTTTTAATATCAGGGGCGACAATATAGGAAAGCGGACGAATTTTTGAAACCGGGAGTCAGAAACAAGATGAACAGTTTAAATGCACAAGGAAGTAAGCTGATCTAAGTTGTATCCATATGATTAGGTTGCATCAGCTAGAATTTATATATATAATATATATATATATATATGTGTGTGTGTGTGTGTGTGTGTCTGTCAAAACACCGTTAATACATTACCCACTCACCAGCAGCTGAATACTGCTATTGTGAGAAACCTTGACTGTCATCTGGGCAGTGAGGTTTCGATCCTGGCTTGAGGCAGTATTCCGATGGGATGTTAAACAGTGAAACAGTATATATATATATATATATATATATATATATATATATATATATATATATATATATATATATATATACGTATTATTAAATAACTACAGGCACGAGTGGTTCATCCTTTCGAGAATCATCAGTGTAGGTTGTCACGATTAACAACAGTCGATAGATCCGAACCCGACAACAGAGGCCATCTCTGGCTTCAGTAGCATTGACCTAATCCATTCACCTACCATTATCCGCAAGAAAAATTGCTGAAATTCTAACATTTATTGTTTTTTTACGTCCTTCAGAGTAATCTAATAATTTCCTGATGATCAATATAACTTAAGTTTCTTACACTATAGCCGAAACTAAACGAAAACTCATGAAGAATATTGCTTAAATTATTTAAATTTAAGAAATAGATGTCTCATGTGTCATCATCTTTAATCGAAACGAAAACCACCACTTATGAAGAATTCTCAGTAAAATAATTTATTACAAAAATGGAAGCTTAGCAATCAAACGACAACCCCTCGGAAGAAAAATAATGACAGGTGCTCGTCTAAACTCAAATCTGTGGTCCCCCCTTGCCTATCTTTTACAAAAAACAACCGTCTAGCGTAATCCACTGTCAAAACCTTTCCCCACTCTTTATCTATGCCTAAATCAAAACGTAGATTCCATGAACAAAGCTTCTTTCTTAGAACTGCACGCCTGTGGAACCCTGTTTGTATGCCTGCTTCCCTCCTGACTACAGCGTGTATGCCTTCAAGTCAAACGTAAACAAATTCCTGGTGAAGAGCCCACTTAAGTAGACACTCTAAAATATCCAAACTAACGTACTGTACTTACAATAACCCTTATCCATCAGTGGCTTCCGGCCTTGATAAGTGGTGACCACCTTGTAAAAAAAATTTAAAATAAAAAAAATAATGTAAGCGTAATAAACAAAACAGCACCCACGTTTTCGTATATATATATATATATATATATATATATATATATATATATATATATATATATATATATATATAATTGTTTGGAATGGAAATTTGTTTGGAATGGAAATCGCCTTAATGTCTTAATTGTTATTTAATTTGAAGAAAACCATACGATTGTTTCCGGTGTTTTGTACGTAATTATATGAAAAATATAATACGGTATCGACAAAAAAAATGTAAATGCTTAACATAAGAGGTGCTTCAATAAAAATGTACTGTCACTGACCTTGATATTCATGTAAAGACTCCATTTTCATATTATCCTAGACTATCCGTGCCCCGTTGGGTCAGTATTTTATTTCAGCTATTGAGTTAACGTATGAGCATGACGTTTGTGTCGTAACAGAAACATTTCTATGAAAGTATATTAAAATGAAAAAAAATATTATAGAGAGATTTCTATGATTCTTTCTGTTTATAATTGTTTATTTAAAAAAAATACTTACAGCCATTGAATGATAAATGGTTTGCAATATTTATAGGTAAATGTGCACTGAATAGATAACATACTACTTAAAGTTACATTCGAATTTTTATATACCTTTTAATGTAAACGCGAAAAAATACTATTGGGACGCTGAAGGCGTACACAGTAAAACAATGTATTTTATTGTCGCGTTGATTATTTACTTGTAACACTATTTAAAAATATTTTCGGGGTTATTTATTTATGTTGGTAGTGTAGAAGAAAATATATGAATGTTTTTTTAAAGAAAGGTACAATTCTGCAAAAGTAGCGATTTATATTTATTTGTTTAAACTGTAATGGGTGTGTTTATTTGCGCATGCGCAACCGGAAGTCGTAAACCGGATGTGGGTTACAACACGTGTAACGAGGCCATTTGAGTTTTATAATTATATAGATTTATTGATCAAAGCGACCACTCTGATGAATAATTGAGAATATTAGAAATGAACAGAGAGAAGTCGCAAAAACGGCGGCCTGAATATTCAATTATTAATGGGATATAGTAAAATGGAAGTGAGGCATTGCTTATTGTTTTTCATTTATGTGTAAGAGCATGTTGAAATTCGTACAGTTACAAATAGATAGGATTAAAATCTACGGCCTTAAGCGCATTATACTTATAATGAGAAAGAAACTTTGATGTGAGTCGAACGAATTATCTGAGGGAAATATTTTGCTCCCTATGTGCAAGACTACGTATTTCAGCGAATCAGCTTCTTCGGAATTAACATAATATTTTTTCAACAGGTAAGTAATGTCTGGGGACAGGGTCTATTAATTGTTGTCCGTGATGTGATTCCAAATACGTTTAAGAAGTATTTTATTGTTTTGCGATTGAAATATAAAATAAAAGGTTATTTTACGATAAACGCACACACTTACAGACACCCACCCACCCCCACACACACGCACACACCCACATACACACACACACACACACACACACACACATATATATATATATATATATATATATATATATATATATATAAGCTGAACGTCTGTGTGTGGGTCTGGTCACGAATAGGTTCCTATATGATTGACTATTATAGAAAACTGATCACATATAATGATATAAGATGTATCGAGACAGAATTAAAAATTAAAGACAAAACGTTTACAAGTGTTTTTGATATAGATGTGAATAATAATACTTTGATCAGTATGTTTTTACTTAAATAGTGATGGTATAATGAAATTGTGGGGTCTGCGTTGGCACCTTGCCTCCATAAAATGGAAATAGGCACACACTTTAATAAATACTTTTCATATCGATCTGCGTAAGTATACTTTGATAATTATGTTTCAGTTTGAGGAAATATGGTATAATAACATCATGGGGTGTTCGTTCGCGCCTGACCTCCATAGAATTGAAATATGTCACTAATTTTAACATGGTTTTTTAACATAGATCCACAAAATATTGTGATCAGTGTTTCAGTGTGAACAGGTATGGCATAATAAAGTATGGGGTTTATCTATTTTATTTTTACTTTCATCATATTCTGCTTTGGTTTTGATACCCCCAAATACAAAGCCATCTCTCTACAACCCTTCCTTTTCATAACCTATGATACTTTCATAAATCAGAGTCCATTTATTGTAGACTGTTTTTGAACCCAGTCAACGGCGGGTACTTTTGCTAGTATATATATATATATATATATATATATATATATATATATATATATAATTCTTTAATATAATTATTCTTAAATACTTATAGACACTAGTGTTTCATCATTTTGGGAATCATCAGTTCAGGTTGTCACAATTAACACCGGTCAAAGGATTCGAATCCGGAAAAAGAATGCATCTCAGGGATCATTAGCGAAGACCAAATATATCAACACTGTTAACCGCGCGAAATACTATTGAAATTCACATATTTACTTTGAAATATTTGTAACCTCTATCAGAATGATCTAATCATTATATGATGATCTGCACATAAGAGCTAAATTGGCCAACATTAATTACACGCTCAACGAAAAAACGAATTTCTTAAAGGGGCTTACATAACCATTTACTATAATAATTATTAAATATTTATAAACGCGAGTGTTCCATCTTTTCTGGAATCATCAATGCAGGTTGTCACGATAATGGGGGGGATCATATATGTGTTTGCTTCTGTCTTTTATATTCTACAGTTTTCTTTCACACATGGAAATTATTCAATTACGCAGTTAATCCTACAAGAATTCGTGGTAACAGTTAAAGTTACGTAACGGTTGCGATTGTAATTTTCGTGCCCAAATGTATTTCACACTCCCACTACACTGAATTATATATTTAGTTTTGTATCAATACATTGTCTGTTTCAAGAGTTTACTTGTGTTTGACTGTATATGAAACAATACAAGAAACTCTAAATATTGAATGCTAACGTAACACTATTCACAGAATACAATTTAGATACCATGAAACATTCCAACTATATAGGTTAATTTAAATTTGTATATATATATATATATATGTGTGTGTGTGTGTATATATATATATATATATTATTATTAGAAAAAATCATTCCAATTCATAGTTGTTTATTTTTCATGTATGTTTCTCTTATCAGTAGAATTTCTTTTAAAGCAGAACATAGTAATAATTTAAATGGACGCTTAAGCAACGAAATTGACTTCATATTTTTTAACATTTCAAAATAATTCCATTTAATTGATGCATTCACTACATTAATTATACGAGCGTTAACTGATATTGGATGGATTAGACACTAGATTTAAACCAACGATTTACAGAATTAGCTGAATTAAAAAAATAAAAGCAACATCAAATAAATTTTAAATAATAAATGCTCTTTCGACAGTAATATTCATTAATTCCTCCCAAGCATCTTTCAATTTCATTCCACAAACATTGACCTAATTTTTAAGAATGAGACAGCAATTTCTGTCTACTATTAGTTTACGTAATTATTTAATTAGATGAATTTGGAAATTATTTAATCTTCTTGTGCATATCAAAGTAATTACATAGTAACTCGCTATATATATATATATATATATATATATATATATATATATATATATATATATATATATATATAATGTAAAGGGGTTCAGAGCAGTAGTCTAAAGAGCAGAGTGTATTTTAATGTGATAGTAAAACCACTAATTTGATTAAAATACAAGAAAAGAACAATGCTCGATTTAATTAAAATACAAGTAAAGGGTGCTCGCTGTAATGCAAATATATAATAAGCTCGATAGGCAAATATCCTAGAGCTACTTTAATATTTAGTAAGGTGATTGATAATTTATAATTCAAAATAAAATTAAAAATTAAAAATCTGTTTCATATTGGCTTTGTTGTGTCCCTCCTTATGAAACAAATTTTTAATTTTTAATTTGAATTATAAATTATCAATCACCTTACTATATATATATATATATATATATATATATATATATATATATATATATATATTGTGTAAATACAATCATATCCTGCTACGATGTGCAGACCGTTTAAAACATATTAGATATCATCAGGTACAAAAACTTAAAAGTTTCTAGATACTTTCAAATTTTGAGGATAGAAAGTTTTGCATGAGTGGTGATTAACTTGCTCAGTTTTGATTAAGCACGCGAAACGACCTCCGATGATATTCAATTATTTTCAATGTTTCGATATTTTCCTACCGGATATATATTATTCTATTTTGCCCAATATTGAGTAGTTATCAAACACCGTGACTCGGTCGTAAGATTCACACATTTTATATTTTATTCAGAGATCAGAGTTTTATTTCAGAGTTTTATCTCTCTTATGATATTGCACCCGCTCTGTAGTAATAAACTATATTTTTTAATGATTTTAGTGCCTCAGTAAGAATCGAAACGAATACACTTAATTATTTTACGTTTGAGCAATCATCATATTAGTAAGAACATGTTGGAATTGAACTGATTCATTATTTAAATGTATGGAAAAACACAAGTCAATGGACACACATTTCATGATATGGATGATGATGATGATGATGATGATGATGATGATTTTCCTGTCGTGGGTCTATAATTAGTTCCCGTTGTTCTCACTAAATTGCCTCCACGATTCTGTATATTTCTAATGAATCCCATTTGACATTATTACATTTGTATAATGACATCTAATTATTTCAATGTCATTAGATAACTAAACGCTTTAACATTGATTAATATTCATTCCACTCGGCCTGACAGATTTATGCGCCGGTCTCTTACCCTCTCTCCTTCATGTTTTTCATTCGAGTACGATCTTTATCAAATTATAAGTGCCTTCTGTAACAGTTAGTGCAAATGTACTTGGACCCTTTTTTCTATTTCATCGAACATGAAGTAAACCAATTAAAATACACGTTCATATAGGATATATATATATATATATATATATATGTGTGTGTGTGTGTGTGTGTGTGTGTGTGTGTCTATAATCACTCTCTACAGTCATAAATGTCTGCCTTTTTATGTGTCTCTGTAAATGATGTTGAAATGGTATTTCTATTTAGGAGGCTTAACTTAGCAGAATTTTCACAGCAGGTGTGACCTACAACAACAATTAAGTATATACCTAGTGATGTTTCAGAGTATTTTGTTTAAACATATTTTTACAAGGTAGTCATCACTTATCAAGGCCGGGAAGCCACTCGGGGATAAAGGTTATTGTGTGTACAGTACTTTAGTTTTGGAGATCTGATAAAGTGTCTTACTTAAGGAGGTTGTTCATCAGGAATTTGTTTACATTGGACTTGAAAACATCCAGGTTGTAGTCCGGAGGGAAACAGGCAGACGGAACAGAGTTCCACAGTTCTAAGAAAGAAGCTTTATTCATGGAATCTACGTTTTGATTTTTGCACAGATAAGGAGTGTGGAAAATTTTTGACAGTGGTTTCAGCTAGGCGGGTGTTTATCTTGAAAGATTGGCGAGGGGGGACCAGAGATTGGAGTTCAGACGAGCACCTGCCATGGTAGTAACGATAAAAAAATACAGGCTCGCAACGTCTCTCCTGTAGGGAGAGGTTGCAGGGAAGAGAAAAGGGCATCTCCCACTAGGCTACGAATCCTATTTTGTACGTGGCCAAGTTAGGATAGACTGTTTTTATCAGCTCCTGCCCAGATGTTGCAGCAGTACTCCATCCTTGGACGTACTTGGGTTTTCTACAGATAGAGAATTGCATCAGTAGTGATATATCTTCTGGAGCGGTAGAAGGATCACGGCATTTTTCCAGCGATCTTGGCAACTGACTTGATGTACGTGTTCCATTTCAGGTCAGGGGTAAATGTCAAGCCCAGAAACTTATCAAAACATGGAGCTTCCCGTAGGCGAGAAACACCCATATCATTGATGCCAGATGGGGATCAGAGCGTTGATAAAACAAAGATAGCAGCTTGGTTTTGGATACATTAAAAGTAACCAGCCACCTCTTCCCACACTGTACCACGCGCTCAAGATCAGAGGAGAGAGAATCTGAGAGAACTTTGTAATTTACGGTCTTTGATGTGTTGCCATAGATGGCCTGTCATTAGCATAGATGTCAACGAATTATTTAAGTATGATTTTTGGGGAGATCATTGGTGGAGATCAGGAAGAGATTTGGACCTAGGATTGACCCCTAGGGGACTCCATCATTAATCTTGATGTCCTCTGATTTCTGTCCATCAACTACTACTCTTATGAGCCTATCGGAGAGAAATGATTGTATGATCGAGAAACATTTCCACAGAACTGCTAGACTTTGGAATTCCATTCCAGGTCACTGCTTCCCCAACTGTACTGACTTGCATAAGTTCAAGTGCAACGTGAACAAACATCTCGCTGCCCTAATCCCTACATAGTACCCCAGTAGATGTTTCCCCTGATAGTAGCCCCCTACACCAAAGTGGCAATGTGCCTTGTTTGGGGTGAAAATGTAATAAAAAAAAGAAAAAAAAAGCTTAGTATAAATAACAGGTCTGCCGATGTGTGTATAACGCTTTAATAAAAATATAGTTCAGAATCATTGCTCAAAAGCAGCATACCTGCCATAGGTTTAACCCACATGTCCAGTTCAAACAGACTTAAGTATATAGAAGCTAGAAATAACGTTAAGACAGAAATAGCGACATCTAAGAGAGAATTTACGGAAACCACTAAAAAGCGCATCGAAGCACAAAAACTAGGAACTCGAGACTTCTGGAAAATCTACAACAGTGTAGTAAATAATAGGCAATCAACAATTCCCCCACTAACCACCAATCACGAGGTTGTCTCCTCAGCAATCGACAAGGCTAAGATGCTTGCCAGCCGGTTTGCCACAAACTCCACACAGGAACCTTCCAACCACCCCTTACCTGACTTTCCTATGCGGACAGACGCCACGCTAGACGATCTGAAAATCACCCCTGCTCAGGTGCATGCTATCATAAAACACCTTGACACTTCAAAAGCATGTGGACCGATCTCATCCCAGCTGTGCTATTAAAAAAGTGCTCAGTCGAAGTAGCTCCAATCTCTCCAAACTCTACAACAAATGACTTAATGAAGCTTGCTTTCCGGGCTGTGGGAAAACGGCTTCTGTTATACTAGTATTCAAGAATTATGGCGAAAGGACGGGCCCATCAAATTATCGCCCCATTAGCCCCCTCCCACCTTTTGCCAAAATATTTGAGACCTTAATTACCATGCTCTAGTCCATCACCTTACAGATGCTAAACTTCTGACTGACAAACAATATGGATTTAGGCAAGCCACTTCCACGGCAGACATCCTAATTGTGAAAATTAGATCATACGGTATCACTGGTAGAATACTTATAATTAAATCCTTCTTAGATAAGAGAAAAATCCATGTTGTCCTCGGCGGTCGTACATCTAAACAATGTGATATAAATACGGGGGTGCCCCAGGGTTCTATCCTTGGACCTCTATTTTTCCTGATATTTATAAATGACCTCCCCGACAAAATTGCCTTTCAGATGGGTATATATGCTGATGACATTAAACTCTATAACAGGCATGACAGGAATGAAAATATTTCTAAAGAAATGGCAGCAACACTAGTGGAAGGCCTCCAATCTGTGGTGGAATGGGGACAAAAATGGTTGGTCGCGTTCAATGCCGCCAAGACTAAACTAGTTTCATTCAATAATTACAAGACACCCTCTCTACTACCTATAGCAATGGCCAACGATTCTTTATCTGAGAGTTCATCTTTCAAACTCATTGGCCTAACGTTCACAGGAAACATAAGGTGGAACAATTACATTGAACGCATTGCCAGGGCCGCTGCAAAAAAGGTCGGCTCTCTCTACCGTGCTAGACAACTACTAACACCCGAATGTATCCTGTACATCTATAAGGCCACCATTCGCCCATGTATGGAGTATTGCTGTCACATCTGGGCTGGTGCATCTGCTACTAGTCTCTCGCTCCTTGACAAGGTTCAAAAGAGAGTTGCAAACCTGATAGGCCCTGAACTGGCATCTAAGCTTCAGCCTCTGTCCCATCGACGAAAAGTTGCATCCCTCTGCCTTTTCTATAAATATTTTAGTGGTGAATGCTCTGACGAACTGCAATCACTTGTGTCCCCACGACGTGAGCACCCTCGACAAACCCGCCAGGCTGCTAAATCCCACCCCACACTGTAGAGATCCCTAGATTTAAAAGATCTTTTTTACTCCAATAGTTTATTCCCCAGGTCCGCTAGACTCTGGAATTCCATTCCAGGTCCCTGCTTCCCCAACAATACTGACGTGCAGAAGTTAAAGTGTAACGTGAACCGACATCTTGCTGCCCAAATCCGTACATAGTACCCCAGTAGTTGTTGCCCCTGATAGTAGCCCCATACACCAAAGTGACAATTTGCCTTGTTTGGGGTGAAAATGTAATAAAAGAAATCGTTTATATAAACGTGATGTATATATAATGCCGATGTAAACAAGTGTTAAACTGGTGTTAGCTAATGTTTATATATGTGTGTGTTTCTGTGTTTAGACATCCTTCAAACAGTCCGGCAAGCGCGGACAATAACGTAAAAATACAGTTCTTTCACAAAATATTAATAAACATTATTGATTACTGCATGAAAGACGAAATAAGACATATTTTCTTATTCATAGATTTGCCCCTTTTTTACATATGCCCCTTTTTTACATGGTAGTCGCCACTTATCAAGGCCTGGAAGACACTCGGGGATAAGGGTTATTGCGTGTATAGTAATCAATGGGATAATATCGCGGTAATCGTTAGTATTGGTGATTTGATGAAGTGTCTTACTAAATAGGGAGGTTAAAAAGAGGCTGTTCATGTTGGACTTGAAGACATCCAAGATGTAGTCAGGTGCGGAACAGGCAAACGGAGGTGAGTTCCACAGATGTGCACTTCTAAGAAAGGAGCTTTGTTCATTGAATCTATATTTTGATTTAGGCAGGGATAAAGTGTAGGAAAAAATATTGACAGTGGTTTCAGATAGACGGGTGTTTTTCGTTAAAGATTGCCGAGGAGGACTCAGCGATTGGAGCTAAGCCGATAACTCGTCATGTGAATAACGATAAACCAGAGAAAGGCTCGCAACGTTTCTTCTGTGGGAGAGAGGTTGCAGGGAAGAGAACAGGGCATCTCTCACAAAGACACGAGGTCTATGTTGTACTTTGTCAAGGCAGGATAGACTGATTTTAGCAACTCCTGTCCAGATGTGACAGCAGTACTCCATCCTTAGACGTAGTTTGCTTATATATATATATATATATATATATATATATATATATATATATATATATATATATATATATTATATATATATATATTACACAGTGATCACCACATATCAAGGCCCGGAAGCCACTCAGTGATAAGGGTTATTGCAAGTACATTACGTTAGTGTGGAGATTTGATGAAGTGCTTAATTAAGGGGGTGGTTCATTAGGAATTTGTTAACATTGGACTTGAATACATCCAAGTTGTAGTCCGGAGGGAAGCAGGCAGACGGAACAGAGTTCCACAGGCGTGCAGTTCTAAGAAAGAAGCTTTGTTCATGGAATCCGCGTTTAGATTTAGGCACAGATATAGAGTGGGGAAAATTTTTCACAGTGGATTCAGCTAGACGGGTGTTTTTCGTGAAAGATTGGCGAGGGGGGACCAGAGATTGGAGTTCAGACGAGCACCTGCCAGTAAAATAACGATGAAACAAGGATAGGCTCGCAACGTCTCTTCTGTGGGAGAGAGGTTGCAGGGTAGAGAAAAGGGCATCCCCACTAAGCCACGAAGTCTATTTTGTACTCTGTCAAGGCATGATAGGCTGTTTTTGGCCGCTCCTTCCCAGATATGGCAACGGTACTCCATCCTGAGACGTACTTGGCTTTTATATAGATAGAGAATTGCATCAATAGTGAGATATCTTCTGGAGCGGTAGAAGGATCCCACCATCTTTCCAGCGACATTGGCAACAGACTTGATATACGTGTTCCATTTCAGATCAGGAGTGAAGGTCAAACCCAGAAGCTTGTCAAAACACGGGGCCTCACCCAGACGAGAGCCACCCATCACAATTGATACCAGCAGGGGGTCAGAGCGTTGATGATGTAAGGATAGGAGTTTGGTTTTGGATGCATTAAAGGTAACCAGCCACATCTTCCCCCACTGAACCACGCGCTCGAGATCAGAGGAGAGAAAATCAGAGAGAACTTTGTCATTTACAGCCTTTGATGTGTTGTTGTAGATGGTCGTGTCATCAGCATAGATGTCAACGAATGATTTAAGTATGTGTTTAGGGAGGTCATTGATGTAGATCAGGAAGAGAGTTGGGCCCAGGATTGACCCCTGAGGGACTCCAGCATTTATATTGCAGGCCTCTGATTTTTGTCCATCTACAACTACAACTAGAGTAGAATCGATTAAAAAAATAAATCTCAATGAATCGATTTTTATTATATTTAAATAGTAATTTATTCATTGAGATTTATTTTTTTAATCGATTCTACGCTGGATAATTACACGTGCATTGCTATCATTCCTAAGTATTTTTCAAACAATTATTTCTCGTTATAAGATATTTAATATCATAAAATATTGAACTATTGAAATGCAGCTTATCGGCTCGACTTTCTGCTGCCCAGGAACCACATATTTCACATATGATAGCAGAGAAGAGGACAATGATTGCTCTATTTTCCCTGATAGAGAAATTGCACATATTCATTATTTACCTCATACCCATATGGATTTTAGTTTTAAGACATTATTTTTTCACCGTAAAATGAAAGAAATAAAAATCATTTAAAAACTGTAATATTATTGTGTTTTATTTATTGCCACCTAAAAAGTTACGTAATACGCGGTCAGACGAAACAAGAACCCAAAGAAAAGTGAAAGATTACTGATCAATGTACACTGCAGGAGACTAAAGCAGTCAGCCCTATGAGCGGCTGTGCATATAATAAAATTGGATCAGACCATAAAGCCTCTTATTTTTCTCTATAAATTATGAGACATTTACTCCAACAAAAAAGGAGTGTTTTATTTTCAAAGCTAAAGCGCTAAAAAAAAGTCGGCAACTACCATATGTTTGTCAGGAAACATTTAGATTTTAGCCGCCTAAAAATTCCTCCAAATGTAATCGAATTCGCTATGAGAGTGAATGTTCGATTAACTTAATTTTAGAATTAATTTCTTATAATAAGAAGTTTATGTCTGCTTATAAAATTTTAATTAGAGTGTGTCGAAAAAATATTTTTACCTAATAATAGCAATTCACTTCCTCGGATTCCTGAACCATTTTGTGATCATTACGAATAATTTAACATCCTTTTCATTGTAGGAACACTTATATGCGAGGTGTTAACAATTTACAACTTCCAAATTTGTTTCTCGTGATTAACACTACAATTTTCACTATGAAATACCATTGCCGTATTTCCCGACGTTGGCTCAGTTCTTTGTTTATTCAATAGCATTTCAATAGAATTAAAGGAATTTCACACTGTATTATGTGTATTTCTATTTACGACATTGGATTCTAATTTGTCATAGACTAATCAGTATTTTGTTTGATGTCTTTCAATATAAACGTTGCATTTTAATAATAACTCTTACAAAAAATCAATCTTCAATTAAATAACTGAACTCTTATCCAGTATTAGTCTGTTTCCTCATGGGTCATTTGTATCTGCTAATCTTATATAAAAAACACATATGCCACATCAAACTGATGAAGTTGTTTGGTTCCAAATACTCAGAAGATTGTTATAAAAGTGCCTGTCAGCTATGAGAGCGTTAAGTACAATCTATGATTATTTCGACAATGTAACATTATTTATACCACCATCATTTATTTACGACATCTCGGAAAAAGATTCAGACAGCGACTGAAATCTATTTTTAAAATTATGATTGCATTTTAGAAAGCATTATTTCTTCAACGAAATACATTTCATTGGAGTTATACTTTAAAGACAGTTATTGCTTTTATCGATATTTTATTGTTAATTTTATACACAAGAGATTTTACGAAATAACAAAAACTTAATGCAAATACAGTAAATCTTACTGTAAACAGAAACGATTAAATATTGAAATAATACCATCAATCAAACTACGATTACTTTCTTATATAAAATGCAATAAAATAAAACTAAAGAAAAATATTATTGTTAATATAAAAAGTTTGCGCATAAAGTGTCTATTATTTTCGTTTTCAATTTATTCTGTTTTAGTTTTCATAATATTTTGCTTTATATAAATGTGTCACTTGTTTAAATTTCACGAACTTTTATTTTATTTTCTTACTTTTAATACAAATAGTTAACCATTTTTCGATGCATGATTATCTCCGATGTTTAAACAGATAAAACAATGTTTTGTTGTATCCGTTATGGCGTTATTTCTGCAATACTTTCTCGATGAAGCTAAATATTCATTTTATTGATTCACGCAAATACATGTTTCCTCAAATACGTCAATGTGCATTTAGTGCATATTTTACAAATATTATTTTCGTAAAAAATAAAGGTAGTTTGAAATTGAGGAAATTGGTATTATTTGTTCATTAGTAATATCTATATATAATTATAGATTTAAAGTTTGTTTCATGAAGTTTTTCTTTTATATTTTACATACACAAGCTAATGATTTCAAGTAGTTAGAAATCAGTGGTCATTAGTACTTTATTACGTAGTCACTAATCTCTTATAAACGTTACTTTGACAATAAGGTATTTTAATATTTGATATGCGTATCTCATATATTTTATGTGTCACACTCCTGTACCTTTTCCTTCGCCTTATTTTATCGCCTTTTTAAAAGGGCAGATACAAAAGTCGCATTAAAACATGAACATTTGAGTATGAGTGAAAAGCAATTCATATAAGAGTAAAGGTGTCTGTGTGCCTGTGTGTCAGTGTACATTTTCCTTCGCAATAACTACAGACTCGAAATTTGATATATAGGGTACTGAGATTTTGGATTGATTTTCGGTCAGAAGTTTGGCGATTATGAGGTCTAAGTTCAACGATTTGACGTTTGAGAACTCTACCAAACTTCTCCAACAATTTGGGGTATAAATACTTGAAATTTTAGATATATGTCCATTGGACAAGTATCTAACTTAATAACTTGATTTGAGCCCAAAACAATAAAATTTTAGGGATCATAATAGGGGTCAAATTTAGAAAAATGACCGTTTTTTTTTCTCAGAATAAACCCTCAAAGACCCCTGCAATGCCGGGCACCCATGCTAGTAGAAAATAAAATACGATTATTGATAGTATTTACCAAAGTATAATGCACTTTCAATATTTCCATAGTATAAGATAATTAATGTATTATAGGGTATTACTATTCAGTATTAGATTGTAAGTTTCTCTCTCTCTCTCTCTCTCTCTATATATATATATATATATATATATATATATATATATATTATATATTATATATATATACATATATATAATATACATATATATATATATAAATGTAACACTTGGGTCGTTTGTAATTAATAGTCCAAATAACAACTGGAAAGACTGCTTCGCCATTTTAGTATAATATGTTTACTGTACCCATGCGTGTTTATATATATCTCTTTTTAATTATAACATTATACTTATTTTTTCTTCTAATAAATAGGTTTTCTTTGTACGGATGGGGCATTTTTTTATTTGGGGACAATTATTTCACACCGCGTGCTATCATGTGACATCACCAAACGGAACTGTTATATACCAAACTGACATTTTTCGTTTAAACATGGGATTATTTCTCTTTCGTTATTATATATATGTATATATATATATATATATATATATATAATTATATATATACATATATATAATATTTTGTGTTTAATGTATAAACAATTGTTGAATATTATGCTTTTGATTATATTAGTTTGGGAGAAGCACAATTAAAAAAAAAATTAAACAGAGCGAAATTTAAATTTCTATTCCATTTTAACAAAGACAAACAAAAAAGTGAACAAAAGAACAAATTAAAAAGAATGGTACTCATGCAGAATTTACCCCCGCCACACACACACACACACTGGATTCCAATTAATTTAGGGTTCGACCGGCCATCATCACCGGATTCAGACGACCGTTGTCCAAATGTTGAAATAAAAAATCAACATTTTATTTATTATTTTTTTCATAATTAATTAATGATGGGAGTATTTTTTGTTTATTTTTCTAACATCTGCTGACAAAAAATAATTCGAACTTTCTCTTGAAAAAAAAACGGTATTTTTTTTTAGATTAGTTCCACCTCTACAATTTTCTTTTAAATGACAACTTGTAAAGGTTTTCGATTATGCTGACTACGAAAATTGCATTGAAATTTTGTCAGAGATAATTAGTTATCGAGATATAGAAAGTTGTATTATGCATAGTATTTTTTGGCGGCCATCTTTTTTTACACGCGTGCAATGTCAGTCAGAGATGCGTAGATTTGTTTATTGCGCGCACGCGTGTAAAAATGGCCACCAAAGAATACAATGCATAATAAAACTTTTTTATTTTTCGATAACTACTTACTTCTGCAAAATTTAAATGCGATTTTAGTATTAAGCATAGTCGAACACCTATAGAAATCGTCATTTAAAGGAAAATTGTTAAGGTGGATCTAATCTGAAAATTTACCTAAAGGTGGGTTGTTTATTTTCTGTATGAAATATACTTCCAAAGTAAACTATTAAAGTTGTTACAAAAATAATAGAAATATTATTTTTTATTAAAAAAAAGTGTTTACAAAATGCCGGTGTGCCTTCATACAACTATTTTCGTACGTAATAAAAGCAATAAAATTTTACGAGTTTACTATTTTTCAATGTTTAATCTTTAAAAATCTATCAAAATGTTTCTATTGGTTCAATTTTTACGATATTTTCAGGGTCAATGTTTAATTTTGTGCCCTTCAAATTGTATGTATCTGGTATGGAACGAAGTTCTCCGGCAAAAAATCACTTAATTTCATCAAGTAGTTTTTTTTTACAACGGAAAAACACGTTGTTTATGAGAGCGCGTTGAAGACAACCATCATGGTTTAAAAAAAATGTTGGAATTTTAGAAATGCCAAAGGATAACTCCAGTAAAGCGCTAACACCCCTTTCCATCTTTAATGCTAGCTTTTCTTCCTAAAAATCGACCATAACAAATTGTTGTTTCGCTGTAAAAAAAACAAAGAAAACACTACTTCACTTTAAGTGAATTCTTTTTTCGGAGAAATTTGTTCCATAACATATACATCCAATTTAAACTTTTTTCAATGTTTTCATTTTATAATGTCTTGAGTAAACTGTACAATTACCATTAATTCATGTGCCAAAGTTGTATATATCACAAATTGAAGATAAAAGATCAATAAAGAAAATATTCTAATTTAAAACCAAAAAAGAATAGTTTTTTTTTGGAAATTTACCTGTAAAGTGCAAAGTGTAAAACTTAAAAAAGAAAACATCTTGATTTTTTTTAAATGAAAGTTCAATTATGCTTACATCGTCAAGCAAATACCAGACGTTGACGGCAATTGTTTCTATTTCATTGAATGTTTTCTTTTTTTTAGATATATAAAAAAAATAGTTGATGATTAAGTATTAAAATATATCAATCAAAAACTCGTGTATTTCATTAAAAGAATTTTTTTTTAAATGGATGAAGCGGATTTTTGTTCTAGGGAAAAACTTGTAAGTGAATGTGCGTTTCTTTTATAAGTACAGAGGATGAAAAATACTAATTTTGGTTAACACACGGATTAAAAAAGAGATATTATTTACGCCCTTGGACGAGACCATACTTCATAAATTTCATTTTAGCAGCAGCAGCTATTTAATGTTTCGCGCAAAACCCGTTACAAAAATGCGATTTTCTAGGGCCCTCGCTTTAAAAAATCCTATTTAAAAAATACACGGAATTTTAATATAAATATAGATAAATTCTAAACAATGAAGAATATAACTACTCCTTTAATAGTATTGATTTACTAAGATTTGTATTAGAAGCTGGCCTCTTATTAAAATTATTTATTTTTGTTGAATTTTAAGTTCGCTAGCGCTAACAGCCTACAGAAAAAAATTGAACAAAAGACAAAATTAAACAGAATGGTACTCATGCAGAATTTACCCCCTCTGCACCGGATTCCACTTAGTTTGGGGTTCGACCGAGTATTTTTTCTGTTTTTTTTTCTTCCCATCTATTGACAAAAAATTGTACATTCTCTTGAAACAGAATCTAATTTTTCTCTACTTTACCCTTACTATTTACAGTGTTCATGTAAAGCATTGATTTTTTCTTTTAATAATAAAAATTTTGTTTTACAAAGAAATGTTTACTGCCAACTTTCTTTTAAAACAAAGTGCTAGTTTTCCTGAAAAGAAAACCCAAACATTCATCTAACTATTTATGGTAAATAATTCACCTTTTCTTGGGGGGGAAAAACGACTTTTAATGATAAAAAAATGGCAAAAATGATAAAATTAATAAACAATACAAAATGCAATTTTTTATGAGGAATGTGTTCCATTTTAACAAACTGAGCCACCGCAACGCGTGGACGGGAACAGCTAATATATATATATATATATATATATATATATATATATATATATATATATCTGTATGTGTGTGTCAAGGTGTGAGTTCCATATGGAAGCGTTAATTTCATTTGAATAAAATAAAATATGCATCAAGTACGCTTGAACGCCAAATAAACGTAATATTAGGAAAATAAACAAATACTTTACTTGTTAGGAATTTTAAGTAAACACAATTTCAGTGTATTGTTTTCTTTTTTTTCCTTGCTTATTCCTCACTTGCCAGGTTGTAAAGTTCGATAAAGCAAAGTTTCTTTATAAATAGCTGCTACCGTCTTAGTGGGGGTATTTTGAAATGTTCGTAATGTGCGTAGGCAACGCGAGAATAACTTCAAGGTTGTGTGTTCCAGATAGAAAGGTTGACTGAATTTGAATAACATTTTTTATGGCACTCAGAAAATTATGTTCGATTCATGCAAGAGGATGGCAAACAGTCTGAAGCATACCAAAGGTTATTGTGGCATTTTTCCTAGTTTAAAATATAATTTAATTGCATATTGCTCATTTAAGTCTCATTATGTGTGGATTGAATTTTTAAAATTCACCAACAATTGCGTTTAGTAAAATGTATTCTATTTCCTGTTGTAGCTGTTTATTTGGACGGGAAATCATAAAAAATTAGTCAGTCATCATATAACATGTATAGTATTAACATACTGAATTTTCAACTGTTTACGACTTATTCAAATGTATATACAAACAATATTTAATAATGCGAGCACCTCGTATTTAAAATATTAGGTTTTGAAATGAGTGTAACAAGGAACCAATCAAGTATGTCCCCCTTAACCTTGGCTTTCATGTCTCAATGGTATAGCCGTACGCTAATATTAAAGCAATTCATAGGAATTAAAGATGTATGGTATTAAAATACGTAGTTTTACAGAGTCCATGACAATGTTAAATGCCCGTATAAAAATATATGGGAATGTATTGAGGGCAGTTCGTATATATGTATATATAAATATCCGTAAACTATTACAGATTAATCAAATATATACTTACATATCTCATCTGCGATTATATTTATTCATCTTACTTATACATCAGCTAAAAATTGTCTACAAATTTTTGCTGGGAGAAACTAATCGTTTCAACCTTTCTAAACTGACTTCACAATTATATTAGGATACATTCTTTTTTCATTCCTTTTATTTATTTAGACAACATTTACAGAAGAAAATGACGCTGCTACGTAAATTCTATAAAATATACGAGGCGCATTCAATAAGTTTACAATCATTATTCTAATGAACATTGTTATACATAGTACACGCCTGAAATTCTAGTCGCTTTTGGAATAATCTCATCAAGATACAATGCACTTGTACCGTTCTCACAATTTCTGGAGGACCCCCTTAGCTTTTTTTTCTGAAGGCGTTTCAGTGATTCTTTTATCTTGTAAATTGTCTCATACTCATCTGAGATTTTCTGTGAGTATTAGTTAAGGAAATAATTAATACTCACCGAGACCAAATTTTCTATAATGAAGATGAGGTACTGCTTAATGATCACTTTGGTCAAATAGTCTGTAAATAAGATGGAGTTGTGAACTGGTTCATTTGTACAAAGCATTCGCATCTTCAGTTTGTCGCAAGTCGTTTACCGTTCAACTCCAAAACGACATCAAACTGTGAACATTTTGTCCCTGTAGACACACAACAATTGTTATTCATGACATACCTTATTTGGCCAATTAATTCTGGTGGGCCGACTTCTTGTTTTTTATAAACCTCTCATCATCCATCGTAGACATCCTGCTCTTCATGAATCTACTCGAAATTGATAGTCGATTCAGCCTAGATAGTCTAAAACAGTTTGAATCATTCAATAATTTATGTGGCATTCTTGCAAAGATTAAAAGAAAATGTTATTGCATATCGTTATTCTAAAATATATTTATGTCCTGGGTGCATTTTCGAAATTCTTCAGTTGTGATGAAGCTTATGTATTACGTATGACATTTGACGTGTTAGCTGTTCATTTGCAGGTGGAAACAGTAAATAAAGTCAGTCATTTAATAAATTGTCTAGCAGTAACATAATTTACAATAGTGTCCAATAATTTCAAATCCTTGTAAAAACAGTCTGGAAATATAGTGGCGGCACTTCTAATCTTTATTGAAAAATACTATGTTATATAGGTCAAGTAAAAGTATACAAACACACACACACACACAGACACACCCACACGCACACATATATATATATACACGTCAACCACATTAAAAATGTTCAGATTTCAGTATTCCTCGGTGTTAAAGGTGGCCTAATTGGTTAGGTCCTTGCTAATGAAGTAAGAGAAGGCTTCTGTTGCCCGGTTCGAATCAGTAGCCCTGGGTTTATCGTGACACCCTACATTCCCGAAATGATGAAACACTAGTGTCTGTAGGTATTTAAAAATTATTATAGTAAATAATTATATATATATATATATATATATATATATATATATATATATATATATATATATATATATATATATATATATATATATATGGGGGCTGTATTATCACGGATATACATGAATAAAAATGTCTTTCTCAGAAATTACCAAGTGTTGGAGCAAAATAATTATATAGAATTTACCGAGTAACTTAATTACGCGTTTTATCAATAATTATTTTATTCAATTTCTTAAAATAATTTTCGATTTCAGCAAGTTGTTTTGTTCTATTCAACCTAAATTTAAGTCTAGTGAAATGAGTACTAAGAAATATGTTATAAACTGAATTCCTTAGGATATATTTTCTACATATCAATTCACAAATTATTGAAATTTCTAATGTAAACGTTTTAACAGGGGAAATATTTTTAGCAATTTTGCATCTCTCTTATTCTCTTATTCGGCTAAATGAGATCAAAAACGCATATAAAGAACTTTACGAAAATATTGCCTAAAAGCAGAGGCACAAGATTAAGTTTTTGGGCAAATTCAGAAATGTACTTATTGCAGAATCATGAAAACTACGCCATAGAGAAAAATAGATTGTTGCCTTCGCACGGCACGATGTCTTACATCAGGCATGTCAAACAGATCCCCTCGGGGTCATAGCAATTTGTTTGTGTTAGCATGAGTGTCGCACCCCTGCGATATTTATCAAAATCGTTGAATATGTATCTTTTACCGGTAATTTAGAAACGTGAAATAGTTTGGTCATATTCAAGAACGCACGTTAAAAGTACTTGTAGTTTAACAAAGGAATATAACAAAGGACATTAGCATGACATAAATCTGTTATTTATTTCGATATAACGAAAAAAAAACAACATATATTGCCAACATGCATTTGAATGCAACAAATGCAATCCACATGAATTATAATAATTCAAAATGAGCATTTATTAAAAAGTACTCAGACAGGTTTCGTTTTTTGTACTGAGCTTTGACATCTATTGCTCCTGACAAGCTTTGGTATGTCTGGCTAAATTTTCTGTGTATTTCCGAGCTTTAAAAGAGAAGATAAGTATTTGTCAGTAAATATAGTTCTCTGAGAAGTATTTATAAATTTCATGAAGGAAAATAATTGTTCGCACAAATAGGTGGAACCAAACATTTCCATAATACGTGTGCAATATTATCATAAAACTGAGTGATAAGCTTGTTTTTACCTTATAATTTAAAATTGAGATCGTTTAATTGTGCTGTAATGTCCACGCCAAAAACCACATCCTGGGGCCACCCTTCATCTTTCATTTGATCAGTGTTTCCCCATTTCCTCTCCAAAAACGTGATTATGTCTTGTCATAACGAATAAAATCTTTCGAATACTTTGTGGCATGACAACCAGCGTAATCTGTGTAGAATGACACATTAGTGAACTGATTTTCCATATCTTCTACCAACTGGTTGGATTGACAGTGGATGAGAGAACGACCTCTGATATAGTTCACTGTCTTTATGACTAGACTAATCAGATGATTTAATTTTAAAATCTACAAAACACAAATTTTGTTGATGAATAATACAGTTGAAATGTGAAAATGACAAATCCGGATGTAACTTCTTTATTTTTGTTTGTGACTTGGCAGAAACACTATTATATCTGCCAATCATTTTGCTGCACCGTCAGTAAACAAGCATGCAAGCTTGCTCAAATCATAGTAATGCAGAACCCGTTCAACGTTCTCAAAGATTTTCTGGATTGTTGTAGTGTCATGCATAGGAATTAGTTCACTGAATTCTTCATACATGTTGATTATATTGTCACAGGCTGATGAAAACCACAAGCTGTACTATCCCAGTGATTTCGACAGCCTCATCAGTTGCAATTGACAACTGTTCGAATTTAAATGATTCAGCTTTCAACTATTGCTTCAAATCACTTGATATTTTATCAATCCGTTCAGCAACAGTCTTCCTGGAGAGGGAAATATTTTTGAACAACTGTGCATCTCCAGACACAAGACTTCGGCTTGTTTTACCGGGCATTGTTTCACAAAATCTCCTTCGGTGTAGGATTTTCTATGCATCGCTATCAATTGACTGATTTATAGCTTGCAGTAACGGAAATGACATTTACTTTGTGACTTTTTTGTAACAAAAGTCTGTTGCTATGTCAAGTTAACCGTCAATTCTTTGAGCATTCCAAAACGAACGGGGCATTCATATTTATTATAAGACATATGATTCGTTTCATAATATCTTTGCAATTTATACGCCTTCGGTGTAAAAATATGGTTATTGCAAATTAAACAATGTATATTTATATTCACTTCTGTGCAAAAATACTGTAGTTTTCATTTTTTAAAGACTCGCCCTTCTTAATTTAACATTTTTCTTAGTCCCAGAAGTGCAATCCATTTTAAAAACGATATGCAATCTGGAAAATTAAAAAGTCAAAATAAAATCAAACACAACAAAAACTATTTATAAAATATCAATGAAAGAAGTTATCACAACGAAACCTTGCCCCTGCACAGTATTACCCGATTAATAATTATAGTTATAAAATTCAATTTTAATAAAAAAGACACATTAGTAAAAAGCAATATAGATATAGGGCCTAAACTTTAGGAAATGTAAAAGTAGATAAAATAAATATAGAATAATAGGCGTGTTCGAAGAATAGTAAAACTATCTCATCTATCCTTGCACTGGGAAAGTCATTCTTTCCATTGAACCATCAAACAAAGACTTAGGACATCACTGGCACAACATTTTTTTTTTATAAATCACTTTATGAAGACAATTTGCTTATCGACAGGTTTATTGAAAATAAAAGAACGTAAAAACTGAAAAGGAAAGAAAAAAGAAACATACAGTGACAATGTAACAAGTGAGTAAGAGAGAGAGAGAAGTAGTAAACGCTTAAAAGTCCAAGATAATTAAAATGTGAATCCAAATAAAAATGTGAAGAAATTGAAAGTCAATAAATTCTGTAAAAAAGGGCATTGGTTTCTTGTAGGGCCCACTGATGTCAATTTACCGATCATAAAAGAAAAAGCTTGCCCATTAAAAAAATATTTTCTGCTGGTTGTGGATTTTTTAAAATTAGGATTTGTCACTTTCCATGGGTGCGAGTAGAAATAAGATAAAACAAATCTGACAAAACCAATGTAACGAAATAACTTTTTATTAACGTTAAATAAAAAAATAACGAATTTTAAATTTAAAAACAAAACGAAACAGTTAAAACTAAAACAAATATAACGAAATAAAAAATATAAAAAACAATTAGAATGTTTAATTTTAAAAGAAAAAATAATATTGTGGATAGAATTGCTTTCTTTACTGTCATTGCTGCTGTTAATTCTCTGGTTAATGCTTAAAAATTATTTTTAATGAAAAAAAATCAGATTTGTGAGCCGAAATCATTTATAGTTTTTATTGCCACAAAACTTAATTTGACAAAACCGACAACCAACAGAACCTACATTTTTCGAAGGGACAAGTTTTTATCTATCACCGGTAATTTAGCTTTAGTAGACCCTCAGAGAAACAAATACCTAAAAAAAGAAAAGAAGGACTGACAGCTTCAGTGTAGAACGTCGAGGTGGGAGTGAAAAAAGATAAGCTACCGCTGGGGCAGTATGTTGACTTGCAGGAGAAAGGAAGTGAATGACACCGTCGGTTGTCCTTTTTAAAATGATGATTAGTTTCTTAATAATCTATATTATCCAATCTAGTTGAATTATTTTTAGTCTGTTATTCTTATTTATTTAATTTATACCTCCTACACACATTATTGATCACCATTGGTAAAAAAAAGAACAGATATAAAAAGGTAAATTTACAATTTTAGTTGTAAATAAATAAAGGAGATTTGTGATGTGTACCTATTGATCATATGATTCCTTAGATGTAAACTAAATGGCAAAACATTTATTTTCTTCTGGCAAATAACAGATCGAAATATGGGTCTGGTTGTCATTCTAGTTGAAAGAGAAAATTATACATTAAACAAACATTTACGATATATATATATATATATATATATATATATGTGTGTGTGTGTGTGTGTGTGCGTGTTTAAATAGAAGCAGACATTATATAATAACATTATGAGAAAAGTGGGAAAGAAAATGCGTGGCCTTTTAAAATATTCCTTCACTATTCGTTCCCATTATCAGAGGACGTCCCCTCAAAATGAGAAAGGAACGTTGAGATTTTTTTCTAGAAAGGGTACAGGTGTTCTTCTCTCTCTTTCTCTCTCTCAATAAATGAATAAATGTGTATATATATATATATATATATATATATATATATATATATATATATATATATATATACTAGCATTTGAGCTCGGCGTTGTCCGGATGTGTGTGTTGAGCAAAAAATAAAGAAAAAAAAATGGTAGTAGGAAGGCAGGCTCGACCCCGTACCCGAAGGAGGTAACGAACGGGGGAAATACATGACGTATTTTATGTTACGACCATCGCCAAAGCTGAAGTGACGTAGGTTTTATTAAGGCTAGGTAATCAAGAGGAGCGGATGACTTTAAAGATATTGGCGAAAAAAGCGACCCCATCCCTCAGAAAAGTTCCCAGTTGAAGGTGAAGGTATTAATGCGTTTAGCAATTTTTTCGATATTAGTCGCCTGAACGGTCCAACTTCAAAACGATACTGATCATGTAAAAATCCGCCGCCTCTGTCAAAGTTTTAGGCAGACATGTAGACAGACTCACATATATTTATATATTGTTAAGCAAAAATTTCGACCCTAACCGATTAGAAAGCTTGCTCTATCTCTAAATACTCTTTATGCAAAATTTCAAATGTTTAGACCAGAAATTGTTTGAGTAATTTGGTAGAAACCGCAGAGGTCAATTTTCTTAAAACGTTGACCCTTATTATAGCCTCCAAACATTTATTGTCTAGGGCTCAAATCCATGTCCAAGGAACCTATATTTAAATTTCAATTGTTCATACCCAAAATTGTCGGAGGAGATTGGTAGAGTGCACATAGGTCAAATCGTTGAACTTTGACCAATTATCAGCCAAATTAATGGCCGAAAATCGATTAGAAAGATTTTCCCAAATCTCAGTATGTTGGATATCAAATTTCTAGTCTGTAGACATAAAATTGACAGAGTTATTGAGTAGGGTAATGTATATAGACACAGAGACAGACATACACGTCCACTTTTATAGATATATAGATATATTATTATTATTATTATTAGTAGTAGTAGTAGTAGTAGTAGTAGTAGTAGTAGTAGTAGTAGTATTTACTACTAGTGTTTCATCCCTGCGGGAATCATCACTGCAGTGTGTCCCGATTAACGCCAGTCGAGAGACTCGATCACCGGCAACAGAAGTCATGTATTGTTTCATTAACAACGACCCGAACCACTAGGCTACTGAGACCCGCGACAGATACAAGTTTAAATTTCACATTTATTCTTATTTAATTCTTTTATGAAAAAAAATATTCTTGTATAATGACAAATGATTATATCTATCTATCTATATATCTATAAAAGTGAACATGTCTGTGTGTCTGTGTGTTTGTTTGTGTATCTGTATATATGTCTGTCTGTGTACATTTCCCTACGCAATAACTCTGTAATGTTTAGTCTACATACTCGGAATTTGATGTACAGGGTACTGAGATTTGGTAAGATCTATGTGATCGTTTTTCGGCCAGACATTTCGCTGTTAAGATGTAAAGTTCAACGATTTGACCTGTGGGAACTCTACCAAAATCCTCCGACAATTTTGGGTCAACACACTTGAAAATTAAGAAATAGGTTCCTTGCACATTGATCTAACTTATTAACTTGATTGGAGCCCAAAACAATTAATTTTAAGGAGACATTATCGGGGTCAAGTTAAAAAAATTAAGTCTTTTTTTGCTCAGCATTCACCTCTAAACACCCGGGAAGGCCGGGCTTAAATGCTACTATATCTATAAAAGTGAACGCGTCTGTGTGTCTGTCTGTGTATCTATGTGCCTATGTGTCTGTCTGTCTGTGTACATTTCCCTACGCAATACCTCTGTCAATTTATAGTCTACAGACGCGAAATTTTATATACAGGGTACTGAGATTTGGGGAAATCGATGTGATCGGTTTTCGGTCAGACATTTTGTTGTTAAGGGTTCAAAGTTCCACGATTTGAACTCTGAAAACTCTACCAAACTCCTCCGACAATTTTGGGTCTACACACTTACAATTTTAGATATAGGGACCTTGGACATGGATCTAACATAATAACTCAATTGGCGCCCCAAACAATAAACTTTAAGGGGTCATAACAGTGGTCCAATTTTTTAAAAAAATTAACCCTTTTTTTTGCTCAGCAACCACCTCCGAACAGTCGGGCAACGCCGGGCACCAATGATATAATTCTACATACAACATGTGACCACATGTGCTTTTACTTTGCCTTCATCAGCCGCTAACCAGAGGTGATGACACAGTTTCGGTGGCTAAAGCGGGACTGCCACCCCTGGCGCCACCAGCAGCTATTGCTGCTGGGCAAAGCAATAAATAGGATATAAAAAAAATTACCTGGCATATTCAAGCAGAGGAAAAACGCTGTTTTTAACTTTTTCATTTTTATTCTTTTAACATCTTAATTTTAATTTAAATTTTATTTATTTATTTTTCTCTTTAATTTCCCCTTTTTTTCTTCCTTTCACCCCTTCCTTCTTTTTCTTCCCCCCTTTCTTTTTTCCTCCCTCTCTCTTTTTTTTTCTTTTTTTTTTTTCCAGAGCAGCCCGAGAACGGAAGAAGTGAACAATATAATGCTCTCTTTGCAAATCTCTTCGAATTGCGCCAGATCCAGCATGACGCCTGTCTAACAATTGTTTGCAGGCGACATTTTTGTTTTTTAAAATCCCTTCCAGTGACGCCTATTTTCGAAAGAAGCGAAATGGTGGAGTGTCCTAAAATCTTCGACATCCAAACTCGATAGGCATCACATTGCACATCCATCCCTTTTCTATGCACTCGGCACGCACGCATTCGTACCGATCTTTCTTTCGTTCATGAGCCTCTGAGAAATTTTCTTCCCAAGGGACAGTTAGCTCGATTAAAAATATACTCTTTTTAGAGTTAGACCAGAGCAAAATATCAGGCCGCTTTTCTGTTTGGAGGATGTGCATTGGAAATTTCAAAGATGTCTTCAGATCTGCTGAAACTTTCCAATCCTTTGCCCCATTCAATAACTTCATATTGGGATTCAATTTATTTTTCCTCTTTGATGGACATTTGCCTTCCTGGCAAAATTGAACCCTGGGTTCACTAGTTGTTACCCTTTTTTTTGCTCAGCAACCACCTCCGAACAGTCGGGCAACGCCGGGCACCCATGATATATATATATATATATATATATATATATATATATATATATATATATATATATATATGATTTGTCATTATCCAAATGTATTTTTTTCATAAATTGTTTTTTTCAGAATTAGACGTTGCTCTTACGAAGAGGAAAAACATAAAGTCGAATTATGTTTTAAGAGTGCAGTCATATATATATATATATATATATATATATATATATATATATATATATTAATATATATATATACATATATATAGGACTGTATGTCGATGACTACAAATATATATATATATATATATATATATATGTATACATATATATAGTGTTCAAAATGAATTGCCATTACTAATAATGTGTTCCCTTGTCCTGTCAGTGTGTTTGTATTTTTGTGAAACATGGAGACTTGCAGTAGAATAAAAGACAATGATTTAGGCATCAGCAATAAGATGTTTCTGAAGATAACTTTGCATTTCTTATAAGGACAATATAACGAATGAAAGAAATCAAAAACAGAATAAGGCAAGCTTTTCGTCCTTATGTAAGTCCTCTCCCAAAACCAAACAGGCGCAAACTAAAACGGTTTGGGCACTTAACAAGAGGAAGACCACTTGGCAAAGCAGTGTTCCAGGGAAAGGTTAGAGAAGAAAGACAGAAGGGAAGACAGAGAAAAAAGGAGATAGGAATACATCAATACAGAATAGGCAGTATTGAAGCTGAGAGAGGCACTCACATATTCGGAGGACGGGGAATGGGTGGAGAGGACTGGTGGACACATCATCTGTTGCGCACCAACGGCAACCACCACGGGCATGTGAAGCTGAATGTTCATATATAATAGAGAATCTATGACTTACAGTAAACTAGCATTCTTGTGTTTCCCTATTGTAAATGTTTTCCCTAGTTTTCTATGGCTAGCATGCAAAACAAAAATGTGCACAATATTCGAAAAATCTATGTTTTTAGCAAATATTATATTATTGTATTGATGATTGTGTATGTACATGGAATAATGTATTACACCATTTCGATATGCGTGATAATGCAAACATTGAACACTAAGATTGTTAGATGTCGGGAAGTTGTAAGTGGCACATACGGGTAAACATAATACAGATTTTAAATATAATTTTGCCTTATTTAAACAGATTAATTACGGAATTGATTGATGATATTTTTTAAGAAAATATATCAGACGTTAAGATTTTACTAGATATATCGGTAGATTGAGAAATGAATTTTGTCACGTAATGTTTCGTTTTTTGCGCAAATACGATTACCAATTAATTATGTATCAGTTGATTAAATTTAACCTATAAGTAACAAATACGGCATTATTGCCTTCTGAAATTGTGACGCCATTGGCCGTACTGTTGAGATATATGTTAATAAGGAAAACATTTATGTATGATTATAAATAATCATAAACCGGTGTGCTTTGGCCGTAATGTAAACACATGTTTACCGATTTGTTTATCCTGCCTGGAAGCTAAAGATGGGTCAAGAAAATTAAATTTACTTCACTCTACATTACTGTTTACTATAGAAGGTGATATTAATAGAGCATACCTGTGTTTAGGCCTTCTTGTTGAAAAATTACCAATGAGGTTTGTCAGAAGCGTATAATAAAAAGAATAAATTTTCTCAGGTCAGTACATTAGCTGGGATTCATTCTCCTCTAAAATAAGAAACTTTATACTCATCTAAACCTTAGCATTCTGGCGTTGTTTCTTTGTTCAAATACTAATAGCATGATGATTTTAAAATATAGTTGAAATCATTTTAACCAACAGTAACTCGTTACACACAAGTGAAACATGTATAATAAATAAAGTGCTTGCTTATAAAATCGGAAAGTTTTGGTGTACTTAAAAGTTTCCATGATATGTGCCATTCTAAAATTGGTTTTAAAAACTAGGAATTTTCACACTGAATTTTTACAGGGGGTTCGCATTGTCATTTTGCAACTAAGGTCTGAACGGTATTTGGTATAAACAGCGCGTTTCACTCTATTCGGAAAGAATATATTCCCATTCTTCAATACAATGTGTTAGCTCATTGCTTTTATGGTCAATGCGCGACCAAGTGTGACACACATTTCAAAACTTGGACGTTACAGATATCCAATAATCTCTCCTCAATATGTAGGAACAAAAATGACACAAAATGCGGGCATTAAAAAACATCATAAATCGAATAATTGTGGGAATTTATGGAAGTGCCAGGCCTGTACTGAATGGTATGTGGACAAACTTATCATATCAATCATGGGTTACGCCCGAAACACATTTAACAATTTCCAAGGCAGTTGCTATTAATTTTCGTCAACCGTTTTGTTGGAAGCACAAGAGTACACGCATAAAATATATATAATGGGTATTCGTTCAGAATGTCTTCTCTATTCCTCATTTTGCCTCTCTTCCATCATTATATTTTTAATTATTTCGTTAGTAATTTTTTGAGCTTTTGTACAGCGTTTTAAATCGGGTTTCCTCTCGTTGCGACGGTTACCACAGAAAGTGTCGTACAGTGGATCTCAAAGTGAAAGTTTTTTTTTATCCCTCTTCCGCTCGTTTCTCCATTTTAATTGGTTTTATACGTTAAATTAGTGTAAAAGGAAAAAAAAAAAACTTTCAAAGTATTTCTTGTGTTCCCTTCGCAGTGAAACCTCACCTTTTTAGTAATACTCGATATATTATTATTAGATATCTATATATACACACACAAGCCCGCGTACACATATACACGCATATGAGTTATGATACAACGAAACAGGACTGTATGTCGATGAATACAAATATATTTTAAGCCCCCCCCTTTGGGTAGAGCAATGTCGTAAATAACATCACCCGCTACTTAATGGACTAAACATGCGAAGCTCGTTGTTTGTTTGTTTACGAACAGGCGATTTGAGCACTATTAGAGTGGTGGCGGATGTAAACTTAAATAGACATTCCGACGAGGTATTTACTGGCGTCGAATCCATGGTCGAGGGGGAGAACTGCCGACTGTCAACACGACGGTTCTAGGTTCAATCCTTGGCCTGGGAGAGATGCTAGTTTAGCGGCACTGATGAGTTGTGATACAACGAAACAGGACTGTATGTCGATGACTACAAATATATATATATATATATATATATATATATATATATAACTCATATAGTTTGAACATCGGCTTCGTTCAAATTAGAGGATGCTTTTCAAGTTTTGTGATAAAAAAGAAATGTGTTGCAGTTAACTTTAATTTTCTAAGAATTAAGAAATAGTAAATTAAAGCCGTCGCTATATGATAGTTCAAGTATATATTGAGTTGGGTTTATGATATATTGCAAGTAAGATTTTTTAAATGTTATTACCAGGAATAAAAACATTGAAAATATATTAAATCTACTCTTACTTGTTAGGTATTTATTACCTACGTTATCATCTACAGAAATCATACATTTATGTAAAATACAGTTTTTTTTAAAATTTATTTATTCATTGAATGAGTCTCATCACATATTCTATTTTCATCGATTGAGCTCTTGGGCGCTGCCATTGTATTCCATAAGCGATCACGAAAATCTACAATTTCCTGGTTCTGTAACTTCTTTATGATTATATCTCTTAGTAATGGCATTACTTGCAAAACATAATTGTCACTAAAATAGGGACTTTTTTCTAGAAATGTTATAACCATCTCCATAGACTTTTCTGCATCATCCCATGATATAGCTTCATCAGAGTGTGCTTGGTTATTTACACTGGAGTCAAGGGAATCGGGAGATGTCGCTATTTTCATCACCATTACTGCCTTCAGGATATTGATAAGTAGTTTCCTCATCTTGTTGCACCCACATTTCAACATCATTTGCATTACATAATTTACGAAAAATGTGGTTGATCGGTAATCGTTTAGTCTCAATTATTTTTCTATTCCAGCTGCAAACCATTGTGATGGGTTGTTTTACACTATTTTAAATATAGAAAAGTTGAAAAAAAAATTACTGTTAGTGTAAATTAATTATAAATATCTAATCTACATTAATTACATAGTACCAATATTAACATTTCTGCGTAATATCTGACTAAACTATGAAATCAGCTTTACATTATAAATGCTAATAACATTTTAAATGACGACATAGTTCAAGTTTAGAGTAAGCCCAGGTTTAGAAGAAGTCCAACTGAGAGGAAGTCAAACTTTGTAGAAAGTTCAAATTAAAGGAGTTATTATGTGTGTGTATATATATATATATATATATATATATATATATATATATATGTATATATATGTATGTATATATATAAATATATGTATATATACATATACATATACATATATATATATATATATATATATATATATATATATAAGATTATATGTGTGTGTATTTATAAAAAAGTAAGCAGGATATATGCCTTCGATTTTTTTCATATTTTAGAGCATTCCCCGAACAGTGTTTTAAATAGGGGTCCGCAGTTCTCAAAGTAAATCGCCATGTGCTGTTGTTTTTTAATGCTCATTAATACTCTTTATTACACCGTATTTTTTAAACCGTGATTTACTGTTGTTCTATATTTTATAAATATATGAATATTGCCCTCCAATATAAAATGCTTCATATTTAATGTGTAGGCATATTATTCCCTCCTACGCTTCCTCCTATATGCAAAGTCATAGATTTAATAGACGTATCTAAAGGCTGTCATTTTATTATTAGTGCAACTTCCGTTACTTTTAGTTTCCTACGCTAAAAAACGTTGAATAGCGAGAGAGAGAGAGAGAGAGAGAGAGAGAGAGAGAGAGAGATGAAGATAGAATGGGATAAAGAGAAAAACGAAGTATACATGGCGGACATTTTTATTGACTAAACAATTATTTATATTCAGATGAGATTTTATCTAGCTAACCGATAATGAAATGACAAAGTTTAATCAATGAGCGCAATAAATACATCTACCGGATTCGTGAGCTTCCACGACCATTATCGATATTTTCAACTAAATTTGTAACACAATAATGGCTGAGAAACCGTCTATGACTCGAAGGTTATTTACTAAGTATGGCGTTTTTATGTCAAAATGTATGAAGCAGATACCAAGCCATGTTGCATTTTAGCACTATTTTCTCACCCACCAGAGGCAGTTCGTGAATTTAGAATTTTGCTGTGATGTTTAGGCGAAATTAAAACTTAGAATTATTTTAAACATCAACTTTTAACAGACAACATTGCGTATTATCTCGCACTATTTTTCTTAAGGTTTAAAACATAAAATATAAAACAAATAACGGAAACAAAAACTATACTTAAACTTGTATTTGAAGCAAGAATCAAATTATTGCATTTTTTTACTCATTATTAACATTTGATATCTATTCGCAATATGTACTCTTTCTTTCTCTCTTTTTTCTTTCGTTTGTGCTTTATCTCCATTTATTAATCTTTCTATATGTCTATGTAGGAGATTCGCACATAAAATAATTGCTTCCTTTATACAGTTCCATAATTTTCTGTTTTTAATTTTACATCGTTATAAATGCGATCGCTAATAACATTTATTTCTTTCAGTAAAATTATCGGACCTATAAAAATATGTATTCAATTTGTAATTAGTGTACCAGGTATGATCAACTAATGGCAAACGATGCTTGAGTTGTCGCAAATCAATTGACATGTATAGAAATAGAAATATTGTCTACACCACTGACGCGTTTATTAAAAATATTCTGTAATTTTCATCTTCTTTTCTATCAAGGGTAACATTTTCTATTGATAAAGCGCTCAACAAACTCACATCCATTTCATTGCCTCAACATTATTTTCGTACGGACGCCAATCTAAAATAACGTAATTGTTACGTTGTACTATGTTTATATTAGGTTGGTGTAAAAAAGGGGGGTTTTTGACGTTCAAATTCATGTGAAAAACAATACTATTTTTGCACCAACATAATAATAATAATAATAATAATAATAGTAAAATACGTATTTTAAGTAAAAACGTAAATGAGAAATGTCGATTATGTAGATAATATAATGGACACTAAAAAAGAATCTCACAAATATCGCAAAGTAAAGTTACTCTTGAGCTGCGTTTTATATCATGTATTTGCTTGTAAAATCTCTAGAATTTCGACTCCCGTCATATTATCCTAACATTTGAATATTTCTTTGAATAATACATACTCTCATTCATTGCATACGAAAATCATGTTAATGGAGCGAAACTCTGTTGGTTTGAAACAGAATCATAAGAATAACTTGCATCAGTTTCTGAGGTAAAATAAAACAATAAAATCATTTGCTGTCTGAAAGATTAGAATATATAACTCAGATACACTATTAAGACAACTCAGGATAGAAATGCCCGTCAGGCTACCATCTATCTATTTAGCATTTATTTAATTATATCAAGCTGTAGTTGTATAAAAATGAATATCTCGCGATCTTATTTCCAGTGCTTTGAGAAAATCGTTACCTTCTGCATGGGTGTCAGTTAGTGTCTATAAGGAAGCGGTGGTAGATCAAACACAACCGCTCTTGACTTTAACTGATCTCTCTTACAATTATGGCTGGCAAATGTACATGATGACTATAAACAATATAAACCTGAGCAGAAAACAGGTTGTCGTAGCTTAATATAGTCTATATCAACGAATAATAATATCTCTATTAACAGTTGTATCGATATTCTGATGTTTATAATTGAGTGAAGAAGAATAACTTTGTAATAAAAGTAAATATTATATCTTATATTATTTTTATAAGTAACACAATAACATATGAAAAATGTGAACGGTTTGCGGACTCATTTAACTGGAATTATATTGTTTTGAATCAGAAATATATAAGGTTGCACTGTATAGGATATTGAAACGAATTAAAATTCAAAATAACAAATTAGTTTCAGTTACCTGGCTATATGAGCATCTTCATACACTTCCTTTACAATGATACAGGTGTCACAATATTACTCTTGTCATATTTTTGTGTGTTTATAATTTATTATCAAACTAGTTTTTTTATATATCTTTATCAGCTTCCATTTAGAAAAATGATGTTTGTCACAGAAAGTATGTTTAACTAGGATCTTATCTTTCGCGAACTAAAATCAGATATTAGGGTTAGTTGTTTTTTTTTTAATTTGTTAATTCCGAATACCGGGTGCGGCATTTTTTCATGCAGATTTCTCACCTCCAATTTGTAGCCCCTTTTCTAGGGCATTCCCTATTAAATGCGGGTAACGTTTATCATCAGTAGATGATATGATGATATAGATGATAGATGCAGACGCAGTATCGATCTTCTGTTTAAGTGATTAGATCAGTAGGTACTGATAAAGCTTAGAGTGATGAAAAAAAAAATAGATAATATCATAAAAGAAGGTGTTTTTATTTAGATTAATTGCGCATTCAAATTTAAACTTTCCTTTAATATTACTATATTATAAATATTCTAACGTTAAAATAGTAGCACACGTGCCTGTTATTATAAAATACTTAAACAACGGTTATTTTTCAGCATTTGTATATGAATTCATTGCTTGTAACACTACTATCAGAATTGTTTATTATCCTTTTCACTCGTTCGGTTTACCTTTTTTCTTATGTTTTACTTCGTTGAACGTCACCTCAAACATGAACATGTTTTGCAACTTCTTTAGTTTAATGCGTAAATTATAAATTTAATCCAACTCATTTGGATAACATTGGATTCCAAAGCACATGGTTTATAGCGATTCTAGTAATTGAAAGGATCTTGTTATTTAACTAAGCAATAAGTCAAAGTGCACTATTATAGAAGAGTCTGACTACTAATGGAAACATGGGGTTCGTAAAACATACCTCCACTACTTGTGAAGGATTCCTGTGGGTATGTAAATTGAGTTTAGTTTTTAAAACATATATTTATCCGTTTAATATTTTTATGGGGTAGCTTAGTTCATTTTTTGGAGCGAAGCCTTTCTAGGGAAGATTATTTGTATGCTTATAACTGAAATATATCGTATAGAATCAACCGTAAGCAAATCCGCTTTTAACCTACGCTGTCATCAGATCTGCCAGTTGCACAAGAAGGAGATTAATGCATGTTTATTTTCGCGATCCTATTGCGTTCAAAAACTGCGAAAATCTAGACTGGTTATTTCTCATTATGCATCGAACCTGGGTTTAAAAGTTACTATAAAATCTGTGACGCTTTCATATATTATTATTATTTTTTTATTATGAGTTTTAATTTCTTAAATTTATATAAAGTTTTTATCATGTTTATGAGAATATAGTCGGAAAAACCGCTGTTTGCAATAAGAACATATATATATATATATATATATATATATATATATATATATATATATATATATATATATATATATATATATATATAGAATATAACAATGTTTTCCCTTTTGCTTCGTTAATCTCGTTTCCCTAACGGAAGTGTTATAATAAACTTTTTTTTTTATTTTCTCCCTTCTGTTACACTCTTTTCCAATCTATTGCCATCATGGCGCTTCTAACCTTGATTTGGACGCATAAAATCAAGTAGCTGATCTCTTCAATATTGCACCAAGGTCTCCAAATAGAAATATAAAAACATCTTCTAGAAATATATGATCTTTAATTCACTTCGAAGTCACAAAAATGTGTCATAATCTAGCACAATGTAGACCAATGTGCATAGAATATATATTGGGAGATCAGTGATATATATATATATATATATATATATATATATATATATATATATATATATATATATATATATGATTGTTGAGCTGGATTAAATCCGACGATATGAAATAAAATGGAGGTGGAAGGACCTGGATACTCAACGTTTCGCCCGATTTATGCGGGCTTCTTCAAGAGGGATGGTCATTGGCGAGAGAGTCGGAGGATTGGGGCTATATATAATGATGGGGGAGAGCAGCGTGTTTTCCTTATGTAAATTAGATGTCATATATACATGTATATACATTTTTTTTTTTTTTTTTTGAGAGAAGAACTAATTAGAGTAAACTAGTGTATTGGATTACGTCTAAAAAGATAAAATATCGTAGAGATTAAAAATTGTGTTTGGAAATATAGCGGTGATAGATTAAATAAATAAAATGACACGTGATTACGAAAGAATCTTTTTTTTTTTTTTTTTTTTTTTAAATTAGAAATAATTGAATTGGGATAAAATAGCGCAGTAACTTAAAAGATGGTATCTAAAAATAAGAATAGGTGATAAAATGGAGTCTAAAAATAGATAATGATAAAATACAGTAAATAAGTAAAATAAAAATAAAATTAAGTGAAATTACGATTTTTTTTTTCGCGTTTAACCGGTGTCTAAGTTGTTTTCTTTGATAATTATTTTCGACAGAAAGGGAGCAACGTGGAAAAAACCTTTTCTTTGCTTAATTATATTGCTGAAATGGGAGATTATAGCTGACTCAATTAAACGTCGTGTGGATCTGTTATGTATGTGTTTAAAAAAAAATGTATATACATGTATATATGACATCTAATTTACATAAGGAAAACACGCTGCTCTCCCTCATCATTATATATAGCCCCAATCCTCCGACTCTCTCGTCAATGACCATCCCTCTTGAAGAAGCCCGCATAAATCGGGCGAAACGTTGAGTATCCAGGTCCTTCCACCTCCATTTTATTTCATATATATATATATATATATATATATATGTCGAAAAGAGGATTGCTCCCAGAAACGATTAATTCAATACGTTAGCATTGATAACATATTTTTGTAACCCTTTTTCACCCTTGACTACGTTTATGAACTCCTTATTGAGAACGTTTAAATCGCTCGGAATATATTTCGAAATAATTAATAATTAGAAAGCTTTAAAAGTACACCTTTAATGACAAACCCTATCAAAGTCTTTAACATGCAAGATTTGTTTTTCTACATGCGAACAGCTATAGATATACTGAGCATGTATGCTACTACCCTCGGTGTATCTGTTTTATATATTCTCTGGAGTACATCCATACTACTTATGTCGCACAATATACTGATTAATATATACTGAGATAGATGGAAACAGAGAATGAAACAAACCGAGAGAGAGAGAGAGAGAGAGAGTTTATAATTCTTAGTTAATATTACAAAGTACCGTTCTTATAAGCATTTCATTATCAACAATTTAAATATGGTATATATATATGTATATATATATATGCACACACATATATGTATATATATATATATATACATATATATATATCAGCTTTTTCTGTAATTTTCTTATTCTTTAAGTATCACCAAATGTTAAAAAATCAATCGCGACTCAATGTTGCGTTTCAAACAATTAATTTGGTAGCGAATTACACAGTCTGTTCTCATTTTACTTAGTAATATGAAAGGCATATTGATATTGTCTGTTGAACCAAACGTTTAAAGAGCATTTGAAATCGTAGGACAATATTAGTTTTCGAGTGTAAGTGTGCGATTCGTCGGATCGCTGGCAAAAAATATTTATTATGTGAATAATACCGATCGTTAAAACAAACAAACAAATGCCAAATATATGTGATTTCATAACACAACATTGGGTCGATACAGCAATATATAAGCGTATGCTTATTTAAATTCATTGAAGTCTTACTGAATAATCAATATTTCATTGAACAAAGATGTAAGAGGCATTGTTGTCATTATGAATAATTCATTTTCATTGAGTTGCAGGAATGGCGGTTACGTTTGTTTTTTTTAAATTTATTTAATAATATTATTTTTAAATATTTGTTGTTGTTTATATATACTTATCGCCTGTGTTCTGCTTTCCGAAAAATAATCAAAATTGATCACAAGCATATACAATTTATCTATATTGAATTTCCATTAATTATTTTGAATAAATACCGACTGGCCTATCATCATTTCCATTCATTTCTGTGCATTCTTTAAAAGTCCAAGGACATTCTCGAAACTTTGCAACAAATTTAATTCATATTAATGAAGTATTTTCTATCATTGTTCGATATGATATTTCATACAGAATTCCTGTTAAATATCTGATTACAAATTGACTCAAATTGCATGCTGCCAAATGAATTTAGATCAAATCGAAATCTGTTCTAGAATCCATAACTCATTCACAAAAAAATAAAAATTTTTCTACACCTAATCCGTACACAAAGCTTAAATGATATTAAACATCGTTCTTTGTTATATTACTTTAAAATATTACACTCTGTGTTTTAAGTGTACATTGATTCAATTATTTTTTGAAAAGTTAACAGCAAAAAATGTTGCATGATTATGTTCAGTTATGGTTCAATTCACTTAAGATAATATTTCTCGAAGCGTCACCAAAGTACATTAACAGTTCATCATTTTTTTTAGTAAATAATTATTATCTCTCTCTATATAAGATGAACTCATTTCCCCCTCTGACTTTGACCTGAATAGGATTAAAAATCATGCCATTACATTCGAATGTAATGCGTACAAACTGTAACACATTATCTGAGGTGTGCTATAGGCCTATTACTTCAACAGTCACTCGTCTATGGTGCATTCCTATATTTTTTCCGGTGAGAGTCCACTGCCAAAATCGGTTAGATTTAATGGAAGTTGCAACATCTTGTCTCTCTATTAGATTACTCCTTTCCCCGCTCCCCATTTTCACCGAAGCGGGTGTGTTCACAAGAAACAGTACGCTGAAACACCGGTTTGGAATCGTTCAAGGTTATTTTATGCCGTTTTTTTTAAATCTTTTCCCCCCTGATTTATGTTTCCTGTTTTCCTATAATAAAATAAAAATAAAAGCAAAAAAGCGAAAACGCGATTATTATCATTGTTTTCTTTTTTCTGTTTTTTAGGTAGTGTAGTACGCAACCTGCGGTACTAACCGGTTTTAACTTCAGGTTTCAACGACTCTAACCGTGAAATCAAACTACGACCTTTATTTTTGAGTGCTTTCAACTCAACATTTATTTTTACACAAAGAATTAATTCTTTACTAAAATCTCTCTCTCTCTCTCTCTCTCTCTCTCTATATATATATATATATATATATATATATATAGATATATATGTGTGTGTATGTGCGTGTGTTTTTTGTTTTCTCGATTTCTAAATGAATCTATTAGTTTTGATTTTAATTTACGTGTAATGTAAGTGAAATCACGATATGGTTGCGTTGTAATAATATAGTAAACATCAAGGATATCGAGATTTCACTTCCATTACACTGAAATTAAAATTAAAACAAATAAATCCCTTTAGAATTCGAGAAAACAACAAAAAAATCATTTAGAATTCCAGTGTGATGCGGGACTACTGAAACTAAACCAAAAAACAAATTGCGGAATTGATATTTGACCTAATTCACTTTTTAGTTAATTTATCACGTATTTTTTATTTTTTTCGCTTTCGCCTCAATGATTCGAGTTCGAGCCCACGACGAATCAAATTTTTTTTGGATTGCACAAAACCGACGAACCGCCGGACCGTTCGTATTGCCTCACGTTCATTTTTTGTAATTGTTTTGTTTATTTGGGGGGGCACATTTTTTGTGTTAGTTTTTACATGGGTTGTTTTTATAATATTTAAACAGGGTTATTACTTCGCATTGATTTCATTTTACGCCTCTAAACACCCAGGCAACGCCAGGTACCTCCTGTTAGTAGTATTATAAAAATAAAGCAAAACCGCGTATATATGCCTGTGTGCGTGTGTGCTTGTGTGTGAGTGCAGGCCTGTTTGGCATTTGCCTTGAGTCAAACTCCTCAAAAATAAAGAGGTAACCTTCATGGGAGCAACATTTGTTTTATATGAGACACACATATACGTATGTTCAAGCGTTTTATTAACGTTCTTTTTCATTTTTCTATCACATAGTTTGTTTTCCCTTTCCCTAATAGAACATGTTTCAAATAGTATGGAGCTAGATTAAATTATTCAATATCATGATCTTCAGTGGATTAAATAGTCTCCACCAATACACCCCTCGTTGCCTACATTTCATATATATATATATATATATATATATATATATATATATATATATATATATATATATATATATGTATATATATATATGTATATATATATATATATGTATATATATATATATTCAGTAATGTGATTGATAATTTAAAATTCAAATTGGAATTAAATTTAAAATCCGTTTCACAAGAAGGAACAACAAAACGACAACAAAATATATAATTTGTACGATCGTACAAATTATTGATTTTGTTGTTGTTCCTTCTTGTGAAACGGATTTTTAATTTAATTCTAATTTGAATTTTAAATTATCAATAACATTACTGAATATTAAATTAGCTCCAGGATATTTACCTATCGAGCTTATTATATATCTAAATTACAACGAGCACGTTTTCTTTCCCTGTATTTTAATTAAATTAGTAATTTTACTATTACATTAAAATACACTCTGCTCTTTAGACTATTGTTCTAATCTCCTTTCAATATATATATATATATGTATATATATATATATATATATATATATATATACTCGGGTTTTTATATTAAAAAGTAATAGACTAATAAATTCAACGAGTTTGTTAGATAGTGCTCAATGAAAAGAGCTGATAATACTTATTTATTGTTATATAAACATGATCACATCCCGCTGCTACTAATAGCCACTTGTTTCAATCAAACAACAGATATCATCAGGCAGCGACTTGACTATTCAAAAGTTCAATGTATAATGGATTTTTATTTTAGGTAGGAACTCTTTAAAAGTTGGAGTTTAAAAACTTAAAACACAGAACTTTAATTACAGGATGTTAAGAGGGAGGGTCAATTTAAATAAAGTTAAAAGATTATAATGGAGAGAGAGTGATTAAAAAAGAAATAGAGAAAGAAAATATATAGAGAAAGAAAATAGAGAGAAAAATATGTATATAATATGGAGAGGAAAAGAAAAATATATAAATGGTTATTATAAAAAGAATAAGGACTAGAAGGGAAAAGAAAGAATGATGAGATATACTTAAAGAGAGAAAGAGAGAAAGTAAAAATTTGACAGTATATAGAAAAAGAAAAAAGAAAAAGATATGCGTGTCAACCAATTTATGAACAATTATACAATTCAGTAATGAGACGTTATTACAAATACAAACAGAAAATACAATTTAAGCGTTAGAAATAAACATGTCAAAAAAGACAGCGAATGTATCCAACCAACATATTTATCATCTCACATACGTCCACGAGTAATATCAACGCAGTTCAAACATACGTCTACACTTAATTAAGCCCTTTATACTAAGTGATATAAGTTTAAAGTTTTCGCGTTTGTATTAAATAAATATATAAATAAAAGAAAAAAATAATAATGATAAAACAATATTAAAATTATAATTAATGATAATAATAGTAATAATAAAAATAATAGTAATAATTATAAAAAACAGAATAAAATTAATATTTATTATCTTTTTAATATAACATATTAAGCCATAAGAGGGGATTAAATAAAATAAATAGGGCTAATAATTATAAATAATAATCTACTAATATTTATGTATATAAAAAGAATGCAATACACACATATATATATACATACATATGCACATATACACATACATATACACACATATACATATATACACATACACACACATATACACATGTATATAAGTAAAGGTGTAACTCTAAACTATTAGGTTGAAAGTTTAAGCTAGTTAAATATAAATATAAAGTCATATTAAATCACAAATTAACACATTCAAGACAGTATTACTAAGAACATAGAAACAAGTACACATATATATAAATATATAAATATATTCGGGCAAAAGAAGTAATTAAATCAACAAAATACTCAAAAGTAGCGACATACAGGTAGATTGTAACAAAATTAAAAATAATAAAATATATATGTATATACCCACAGAGAACCAACAGACATACAAATAAACATATATATATATAAACATACATACTAAAAATACACAAATAAATGCAACAGTCATACACTAATATACAACGCACACACACATTTATATACGCACACATAAATATGTATAATTCACATAAACTATATATATATAGAAATACATATGAATACAAATTATTTGGTAAGAGTACAAATAGATGCATACATACATAAAAGTATACAAATGGATTGAATAAATATGGGAGGGTATACAAAATAATATAGAAATATATAAATCTAAGTACACACGGACATACAATAAACACATAGACACATATATATACACATAAACACGCAAGTATATAAGATAGGGGAAGTAAAGAATGAAATCAGGCGAGGAGAAAGTATATTAATAATATTTTAATGAATTATAGAAATCAGTGACAATTTTAAATTTATTTAAATTTTAAATCTAAACTAAATTACTTAAAAGATTGTTTTCATAATGTTTGCAATTAATTGAATTTTCGTGCTTCTTATTTAATAATTTATCTCTTTCTCTAAAAGTAAGTATAAATAATTTCTCATAAAGACATAGGTAGCAGGGTGAGTTTAAAGATGAACAGGTTTTAGCTTTCTTTAAAATTTTCCAATTTACTATTGGGGAGTAACCTTGCTCTACTAGTTCATTGTAATATTTCGACAAGGAATTTCTATTTTTGTACTCATTATTTTGAAAAGAGCACTTGTGACCGGTAAATCTTTCTTTAAAATTGTTATTTGTCATTCCTATGTAATATTTGTTTCCTTCGGATTTTCCTGAGTAGACATAGTTGCTTGGTACACTACAGAAGTAATTTGACAATTTCCTTTAAGAGGGCATTTTGATTTAATTCTACAGTTACACCCTTCGGTAGCAATGAGTGTGCTATTTTTGTTTACTATTTTGTTATTATGTTTTTTTAATTATTTTTCATAGTTTTCATTGCAGCTATAACTAAGTTTTATTGTATTTTTATTGAAAATGTTATGTAGTATGTTATTAATAAGGAAGTGCAATTTAATTAAGTTTAAGAATTTCATTCCTAGATTTGTTTTAAGTTTCAGATTAAAAGGGGGGTTGTACCACAGGCTTTTTCTCTTACGGTTTCTTCTTGTATTTGTGTTTTGTGTGTTGGTTCTATGAATTCAATTTGCGTGTTTTTGTAACCACTATTTTTAAGGGCCCTGCTATAGAAATATTTATGTTTATTAAATGTTTCAAGATTGGAAGAATATATATATATATATATATATATATATATATATATATATATATATATATATATATATAACCAGAAGTAACAGAGGAGGATGGACGGCGACCTTGCAAAAAATTTTTACCTCCTGCGTTATTGTTCATCATTAGAAGAGGAAATTGATCAGAAAGTAATCGAAAGAGGAGGTAGGAGAAAGTATCTTGTAAAATAAAAATGCAAGCCCCTATTATTAAATATTGAAACAGATCAAACGTATCGTAAATAAAAAAAAACATCAAGAAGAATAAAAATATATCGATTTTATTTTTGTGTCTATTAATCCATAGTATATAAGCTTATTAAATGCGTTGCATCACTCGGGAAATGACTGTAAACGAGTATTATTTGAGAAATAGAATCATTGCGTGAAAAGTGGACATGTCTCTTCACACCACACTATTACTTAGGCGAAGAAAGCATAAACATATATGAAAAACTACCCGGAAACAAAAAGATAACGAGCATTGTTCGAACACAGTGATAGTTCACTTTGAATAGTTCAATATTTAATCTCTTCACATATGTCCATCCTTTCTACGTGTGATTATTTTAAGGCTGCGCAAATCTTAATGTAAAGAGCAAGGTAAAAAAAAATCTATGAGAAACTGATGATCAAATTCTGAAAAAAAACATGCACGGAGTGTAAATAAATTCAATCAGAAGAGATGATGTATGAGCTGTCATGCAAATACTTTAGCGAAGACTTTATATCTGTTTCAATTGCTGTTAGTATAGCATACTAAATATGAGTAGTGTTTGAGAATAATCCTTACAAAACAACCATGCTTTTATTGAATATCCAGAACTGTCTTTAAAATTGTTATTGATTGTGATTAAAGTAGAGAACATATTAAAACTTTGACGTTTTTAAAGAAATCCGTGTGAGGTTAACTATCTGTTTTATATGAAGCAATGTTTGTTCAATTCACAGTTTACAAGGTATATATATATATATATATATATATATATATATATATATATGTATATATATGTATATTTATATATATATTTTTATATATATATTTAGATATATATGTATGTATATATACAGTCCTGCTCAAAATCATAATATCACTTAATAAAGTAAGCGTTTACGCATATTATCGATTTTTTAATCAAACAAGTGGTTGAAACCATTGCCAAAAGGGAAGCTATGATAGAAAAAAATGAAATCTGCTCATTCGAAACCTTAACCCTGATCTTATAATTATTTTTTTTAAATAAACATTATCATCTGGTAAAAATCATAAGACCACTTTAATAAAATCGGCTAGTTTTGAAAAAATGAATACGACAAGCTCTCTATGTTATTAAAAGCAACGTGTTAGTGGATAAAAACATATTACTAAATTATAAATGGCAGAAAGGAAACCATTATCTGAGTCAGAGAGAGGAAGGATCTTTGAGATTAATAGCAGTAGACTCTCCCATAGATCCATTGCAAAGATTTTTGTAAAGAAATCCAGATCAATATGTGCACTAAAAGGGTCCAGGTCGACCAAAAAAATTAACCCCATCACTGGATCGCCGTATCAGAAGAAGTTTTTAAAAAAAACTCTAGTATGAGCTCAAGTCGATTGAAAAACCAAACAGCAGCGGAATGTAGTCATAAAACAATCTGAAGTCAACTGCAAAAAAAAGGGTTTCAATCATTTAAAGCGACTGCAGAAATCACGTCTTCTTGAACAGCACAAAACTAATCAACTTAAATATGCCGCCAAATACCAGACTTGGGGTGAAGAGAAGTGGGAAAATGTAAATTTCTCCGATGAGAAAAAGTTATAATCTAGATGGTCCTAATTGATTTCAACGCCATTAGCATGAAAAAAAATTGCCCAAAGAGACTTTTTCAACTCAGCATAGTGGACGAGGGGTTTTAATGATCTGGGGTGCTTTCTCGTCAGCTGGGACCCTACAGTTGCAAGTGGTGAAAGGCCGACAAACATCATTGTAGTACATTTCAATGCTTGAAAATGCTTCCATCAGGACTGAAGGTCCACGTCTGTGTGGAAGAAATTAGATTTTCCAGCAAGACAACGCTGCGATACACATTTCTCGACAAACACGAGAATAATATAGAATTGTTAAATAATCCAGCATGTTCTCCGGACCTCAAACACATTGAACATTTTTGAGGATGGATGGCAAAAAAGTGTTCAAGGATAGAACCCAGTATGATTCGAAAAAGGAACTTTCTGATTCAGTGTTCAGCACAAAATTCCTTCGAAACCGATAAAAAACTTGTTCAGTAATTCGTAATAATGGAGGCTATACTAAATACTAACACCCTTTTTTAGTAATTTACAATTGCCTTTTGCTAGATAAATTATCAGTGGTCTTATGATTTTGACCAGGGGAAAATGGTTGTTTTTTATAAAAAATAATTATTAATCAGGATTAAGGTTTCGAATAAAGCACATTTAATTTTTTCCATCATATTTTCCCTTTTGGCAATGGTTTCCACCACATGGTTGATTAAAAATTCGATAATATTCGCAAACGCTTACTTTTTAACTGGTCTTTTGATTTTTACCAGGACTGTATATATATATATATATATATATATATATATATATATATATATATATATATATAAGTACATATTTATATATATTTATATATATATATGTAAATACATATTTATATATATATATTTATATATATATATATATATATATATATATGTAAATACATATTTATATATATTTATATATATATATATGTAAATACATATTATATATATTTATATATATATGTAAATACATATTTATATATATTTATAGATATGTAAATACATTTTTATATATATGTATACACATATATATATATATATGTAAATACATATTTATATATATATATATATTTATATATAAATACATATATATATATATTTATATATATTTATATATATATATATATATATTCATATATATATATTTATATGTATATATATATATATGTCTCTATATAGAGATAAAGAAAAAGGAACACACCATATTATGTGTTCATCAAGGTTTCGTCTTTATTTCGAGACTTCCTCTGGATGAATGAGATTAATCTCATTCATCCAGAAGAAGTCTCGGAATATAACGAAACGCTGATGAACACATACTAGGTTTTTTTCCTTTTTTTTCTATTTTGTTGGAATAGTATTTCAATTTTTTTTCATCATATTTATATATATATATATGAATATATATATAAATAAATATATATATAAATATATATATATATATAAATATATATAAATATGTATTTACATATATATATATATATAAATTTATATTTATATATAAATATATATTTATATATATATTTATATATATGCATTTATATATATAAATATATATCTCTATATAGTTATATATATATATACATATATATGTATATATATATATATATATATATATATATATATATATATATCGTATGTTTGGAATCTTATTTGTACACTTTGAAAAGGTTACATTTAAAATATAGAGTTTTTATTGTATGCAACGCAAAGAATGCAGCATAATAAATATATTTCCATGAGTTTTCGATGTTTATTTTATAATAAAGGGAAACTAAAGCAAAACTTCGATTTGCTTTTACCTTTTTATAATATTTAACCTTTATTTATTCATATGTCTAATATGTAAGGTAAAATTTGAATGTATATAAATAGTAATGACGACTATTTAGTTATTATATTTAATCGAATATTTTAAGTTAGATTAATCTGTGTAAATAGTGCTTATATTTACAAGGTGTATTACATTCAAATTGTATAATGGTAATAATAATAATAGCATTAATATTAAAAATAATGAGTATTATTATTATAATAATAAGATGATATTAATATAACACTGGTAATAGTAATAATCATAATAATAATAAAAATAATAATACGATTGATAATAACACTAATAATCATGATGATGATTATTATTATATTAATATAATAGTAATGTTATGCTACTACTGCTACTAATAATAATTATACGATTCATAATAACACTAATAATCATGAGGATAACGATAATGATTTGCATAATACTACTAATACTTCTACTAACAATACTACGAATAAAGTTATAATTTTAATTTCAATATCATTTGTGTGCATCAATATCTTATATCCCTTATTGTATGTGACTAAAATGATTTTAAAACTGTAAAAACTTTTCAAAAATCAAAAAAAATGTAAACTTTAAAAACTTTCAATTTTCTATGTTTATTGCCTTCAGTGAATAAGATGCAGACCATTTATAAAATATTTTTTCCTCTGATGAGATGAATAATCTTCGAAAATTCATAGATTTAGGAAATATATTCATTAAACTGCATTCTTTTCTTTGCATGCAATAACATGTTCTATATTTGCAATTTAACATGTTCAAATCATACAATTTAAATTTAAAAATCATGATTTATTTGCTCTATCTCGTATATTGAGCAATTTTTATGCGGTTGTATAAAATATTACATCTAATAATGTTTTCCAAGACATGTCATCAAGATTGACATACCAGTAGATTTACTGCATTTCATAATTATGAAGTATATTTATCTATATATATATATATATATATATATATATATATATATATAGAGAGAGAGAGAGAGAGAGAGAGAGAGAGAGAGAGATAGAGAGAGAAAGCGAGAGATAATGATTCATTCATCTATTTGGAGCATTCTGAAATACATAAACTGTAATATTTTCTCGGAGCATATCTGTTACTATTCGGCGCAATTTGTGCCATGATAAAAATAACTGTTTATATATTTACTATCCATATTTTCTCTGTAATCTTCAGTATTAACTACTAAGCTAGCGCATGCATCGACCCTTGTTCATGTGGCGCATGTTGGTCTTGATTGGCAGTGACTCATTAGTATTGCTCTGATAATATACTATTCTTTTTATTCTTTGGACTCTCGGGTATATATCCGACACAGGTAGACACATTTAATCAACTGAGAACCACATCCGTCTATTTAAAAACATATAAACTATTAATGGATATATACTCAAAAGTTGAAATAATTCAAAAGAATATGCTGTTGTCATAGCCCGACGCAATAGTTTTAAAATTCCGAGAATTTGTTTATTATCCATTAAAATTTAGGAGATTACTTGATACGCAGTACGTATTGATCTAGCTTTATTACGTTAAAACCACATGTATATATCAAAATAAGCATTAATAATATTACTGAAATTAATTGTAAAACAGAACAATAATTCCCAGTTTTGCAGTTTTCCAAAACTTTTTTAAAAAGCACATTTCTTTCCCTAAACATACAGGCGCGTCGAGTTCGTAATTATTGGGTGTACATAGTTTGTCTGTGGGATTTGTTTTAAAACTTTTTAGAATATTTAGACCGTCATATTAGACGTAAAATATTTTTACATGAGAAATTCTTCACATTTATCATTCATTAATTAGCATTTATCTCAGTTATTTTTTAACTCGCTCGGTTATTTTAAAAAATTATTTGAATATATTGTCTCATTTTTCTATTTCCTCGTCTTTACGAATATTTTTTTACAATATTTCCGTGTCTCCATTGCGATATTTAAATCTCTTTTCTACGTTTTCCTTAGTTTTTTCCTCTTTTTTATTTAATTTACTATAATTTTCTATATATTTTATATAATATTTTATCTCATTATTATTTCAATATCAACTCACGACATACCTATATTTTTAATTCCACTTATATTATTAATATACCCTTTCGCCTTTACCTCTCTCCTTTTTCCGAACATATTAATGCATGGCATCACCAATCATACATAGTAAGAAATGTTGGCTGGCCAAATATAACAAAATGTATTAAATCGCCCAGAGCATCTTTCTCTCTACTCTGTTGTTTCAGTATACTTTTCTCTTTCGATACTTGACTTGAAGTGTTTTCTGTATAATAGATGCTGTAATAAAAATGCTACAGCCAGTAGGTTGAAAACTATATAAATCTTATTGGATATAAGAACTGCCCGATATATACTTTATTGACCCAAAGATCACAACCAATTCTTCAACCCCCGAAGTCATTCCTTTCTTCACTGAAAGTCTAACTCGTACGAAATAAAATTATATTTTCTGCTAACACTTTTATGCGAGAGATAACTTTCACGCAATCGTTTAAAGAAAAATTCAATAGCAATACACAAATTTTATAAATATAATAAATACGTTACCGAAAGCAATGTAAACTTACTAATATCCTGGTTCGTATTTTCTTCATTTAAAAGGGCGTGATAGTGTAGTGATTTGAATTACAGTTGAATAAGAACTAGTTCTGATACACACTATTGAATGGATGCTTGCCACGCTTTAATAGATATGTGCTTGTTCGTTTGCCCCAGTGTGGTTCCGTTTATATAAGTCAAATATAGTCGAGTAAAATTCAATGATTTTCAGGTAAACGATAAAGATTATGAATAGGAGATCAGAGATGATGAATTAAAAGTTTCATTTATTACTTGCCTATTTCATAGCAATTGTTTGTTAAAATTTTATTATAATGGGATAATATGTAAATCACTAGTCTTATCGTAACATTCTTCACAGACTTTAGGTTATTTGAAACAAGTAATTTTCTCTGTGCGAATCGTTATTTCAATTTTCTTAACATAATATTTTGTAAAAAAGTAAGAAATAGTACATACAATATAAATAAATAAGTAATGATCCATGAATATATAAATATATATATATATATACATATATATATGTACATATATATGCATATATATATATATATATATATATATATATATATATCTTCTATCATTATATAGGATCAGTTTTCTATAATAGTCAACCATATAGGAACCTATATATATATATATATATATATATATATATATATATATATATATATATATAAAATATTACAATGAATGTTAAACAGTATTTTCCGCACAAAAATAATTCATCATTTTATGAAATTTTCATTGTTATTTTAAAGTTTCTGGACCGTTAATTATTTCTATATTACCTCGAAATTCATGTACAAAGTTGATCATCAAATTTACAATAGATTCGCCATGTTAGTAAATACTCTAAATTAATATGTTACAAAGTCATCAGTCCACGTCGCAATAAACAGAAAATACTAGGTTTCTCATAATAGTTAATGTGTCAGTGTCAGTTCTCCTTTTCTCTAAGCGATGTGTGATTCTGATTTAACTTTAAACATAGTGCCTGCTTCAACATACTTCTGTTTATGACTACGGGGATTATTGACCAGAAAAAAGATGTGAAAAAATGGTGCCGTTATCATCGAGTAATAATTATATAAACGGAAACAGTAAGAATCACTTTCGCCGTGCAGTTATTTAAACTAACTAAATGATTTCTTTCGGATAATTATTACCGTTTATTCAGCTGCATATGTGAGTCGATATGTAATAAAGTCAATTTTAATATTATCTTCGTTTCTCGTATGCTGCCCTTCCATTCTCTCCCCTTTCTCTTTCTCCATATATATATATATATATATATATATATATATATATATATATATATATATATATATATAAATCTAAACGTGTGTGTGTGTGTGTCTGGTCACGAATAGGTTCCTATATGGTTGACTATTATAGAAAACTGATCTCAAATAATGATAGAAGATGTATCGAGGCACAGAAATGGGTACGTTTGATCTGGCATAATGATGATTCTCAAAATTGTGGGATCTGCGTACGCGCTTGGTCCACAAAGTATGGATATAAAAAATTTAAAAATTAAAAAAAAAAACGTTTCCATGCGTTTTTGATATAGGCGTACATAATAATATTTGAAAAGTAGGTTTTAACTTAAATAGGTATAATAAAATTGTGGGGTCTGCGTTCGCGCCTGGTTTTCATAGAATGGAAATATGCAAATACTTTTATAAATTCTTTTCATATCTATCACCGTAAGTATAATTTGCTAATTATGTTTCAGTTTAAGGAAATATGGTATGATAAAATACTGGGGTGTTCGTCTACACCTGACCTCCAGAATGGAGATACGTCACAAAGTTTAACAAAGTTTCTTTACATAGATCCACAAAATATTGTGATAAGTGTTTCAGTGTGAACTGGTAGAGTATAATAAATTATGAGGTTTACCTATTTAATTTTTACTTTCATCATATTTTGCTTGGGTTTTGATACCCCAAAATTCGAAGCTATCTCTTTACAACCCTTCCTTTTCATAACCTATCATACTTTCATAAATGAGAGTCAATTTTCTGTAGGATGTTTTTGAAACCAGTCAACGACAGGTACTTTTGCTAGTCTATAATATAAAGCAGAACGTTTGTGTGTGTGTCTGGTCACGAATAGGCTCCTATTTGATTGACTATTATAGAAAACTGATCACATATAATGATAGAAGATGTACCGAGACACAGGAATGGGTATGTTTAATCTGGCATAATGATTATTTATTAAAATTGTGGATCTGCGTACGCGCCTTGTCCACAGAGTATGGAAATAAAAAAATTAAAATTAAAAACAATCGTTTACAAGTGTTTTTGATATTGATGTACATAATATTTGATCAGTATGTTTTTACTTAAATAGGGATGGTATAATAAAAGTGTGGGGTCTGCGTTCGCGCCTGACCCCCATAGAATTGAAATCGGCACTAATTTTAATAAATACTTTTCATATGTATCTGCGTAAGATACTTTGATAATTATGTTTCAGTTTAAAGAAATATGGTATAATACAATTATGGGGTGTTCGTTCACGTCTGACCTCCAGAATGGAAATATGTCACAAAGTTAAATAATGTTTTTAAATATAGATCCACATAATATGGTGATAAGTGTTTCAGTGTGAAGAGATATGGTATAATAAATTATGAGGTTTATCTATATTATTTTTACTTTCATCATATTTCATTTTGGTTTTGATATCACTAAATGTAAAGCTATTTGTTTACAACGCTTCTTTTCTGACCTATCATAATTTCATAAATCAGAGTCCATTTTCTGTAGGCTGTTTTCGAACCTAGGCAACGACGGGTAATTGTGCCTAGTATATATATATATATATATATATATATATATATATATGTATATGTATATATATGTATATATATATACATACATACATACATATCTAAGTATGTATGAATAAAAACTCAATACGAAAAATGTATTTATTTCCTGTGTAGAAATACAAAAGGTCTTTAAAAAAACAATAATGTTTCCTTAAAAAGCACATAATTTTCAACCGATCCTTCGAATCTCCATCAGTGTGAATTAATATCTATATATCTATCTATCTATCTATCTATCTATATATATATATATATATATGTATATATATATATATATATGTGTGTGTGTGTGTGTGTGTGTGTATATATTCCACCGATCCTTCGAATCTCCATCAGTGTGGATTAATATATATATATATATATATATATATATATATATATATATATATATGTAATGGTTGTATGATTTGGTTTCCCAGACGTATATCCATTGAAACCCGTGTGTTTATTAAAGAGTACTAAATGAAAGGCAGAACAGGTATATAGTACGTTTATCATACAGAAATTATGGTTTGCATATGTGCGTCAATCTATTGTTTCCCATTTTAAGTTTTCACAACATAAACTTGCCCTATTTATACACATGCTAATGCATTCTATAGTTTCCGTATTAGCCAATATCAACCCCAATTTCAATGTGAAGAGATTAATTCGCAATGCGTCCAATATGTTAAATACCCCTCGCAAAATATTTCGCTGGGAGCTGTAACACAGGGATCTTTGCAATATGCCTATCTAACTCGTCATTAAATGTTCTCATAACTAAGCAGATTTTATTTATTTCGTTCATTATTTTCTATATTCTGATGACATTCATCATCAGTCAGCTCTTCATTTCATATCGTTACATCTTATATAGAATAACAGAATGCGAATTATCTACAATCTTTCTTGTTATAAGATTTTTATTACTTATTCACATATTTCATCTTATTAAGACATATTAGCCGATAAGAAATTGATCGTGAAATCTAATGGAACTTGTTGCCATATACGAATCTTCTTCATAATAAAAATGAGCATTCGTGCTTAAGTAGATATATATTTGCAGCAGATAAAACTAAATTAGATTCTGTTTATATTGCTTCAATATTTGGCGAAGTTCCGTGACTGTTCCTCTATCTAATATAAAATCATGTTTATAAGATCAGTTTGATGAATGAATATTTCACTTTAAAATTAATGTACAGTAAGAACCGGATTAAAATGATGCTATCCTTTGAAACTGGTATCACTAACCCAATCTAATATGACGTCAAGTGTAATTGTGTTATATATCACATTTAAAAACACATCCGGCAAACATAAATGCGAGTGTGCTACCATAAGTAACCTTTTTGAAATGGCACATCTTTTGCTGGAGGATAAAATGATGATTTCCAACCTATAATGTAAATATAACTGATACGTATTTTTATCTCGATGGGTACAATTTTAATGTGATAAACATATTAAGATTAAACACATTCGTAATAGTTTACACAGCGATTTGCATGAGTGTTTGTATTTAGCAATATTTTCAAACTGCACATGTGAAACAGCTGAAGGCAATAGCCAGTATGCATTGCTTAATCTGATTCTAAATATTCCCTTAAAGTTATGGCAGTATTAGAACAACATCTCGTTTAGAAGCTTTGAATTGCATTTCAAGGAGGTTGGGAATTTTCATCTCAATTACCTATTTTTAAGTTATTTTTTTTTTATAATTCTTCAATGATTTATGTGTTAATACGATAGCCTCTGTTTTATTTTGTGTGTTACGTTTACATTTTCCCTCTTTTGACTGATTGTCGCTTAATTTTTATCATCTTCCAGATCTTTGTGACCAAGAATTTTTCCTAAGTTTTCGTTACAATTTCGATTATTCCTAATAGTATCTATTTTTTTTAAATAATTTGTCCAAAAGTTTTCATGACTTTGGTTTCAGTTTAGAATATATTGAGGGGACTCAATATATATATATATATATATATATATATATATATATATATATATATACATATATATATACATATATATATATATATATATATATATATATATATATATATATATATATACATATACTTTTCTTCATAATGTTTGTTTTTTGTTTAGATCTAAGCTCATGCACCAAAGTCATATTTATATATTTTCGTATTTTTGAAATCCGAACGGCTTTAATATATAGGATTCGATAGAACATTGATTCTATAATAATTTACGAAATTTTCATGAATAAAAAATATCATATTTTGGCGTATTTTACGACTGAACAACGCTGCGCGTCTCCGCCAGTGTAGATGAATACTTTTTTCAGTTTTAACAAAAGAGCAACACTAATATTAGGGCGTCTCTATTTAACCTGGATATCAACAGAATGCCAACATAAATATATTACATATGAATGCTGCTGTGGAATTACCACAGTTTCCGCTAGTTACTATTATTTCGTACCGCTCTCTATATTGCACCAATATATACCAATATAATACCCGACCGATATTTATTCTCTTATTGTTCTTGCTTTTAAGTATACTACTATCTTTCCGTTTTAGGTACATTTAAAGATTTTTATTGTTCATTTTTTATATATTCATTTTATGACAACTTTAAAATAAGTTAATATATACTTCCTTCACTGTCATTTAAAACTAAATATAATTAAATAAAAAAGGACGGTGTTTTTTTCTTCTTGATACAGTCACAAGTGAAAAAACATCAGAAATATTTTCAAACTCAAAACAGACAAATTCTTCACACTTCATAGTCTTAGCAGAATTCACTCCATGTTACAAATAGCTTAATCCTACAATATACCTACAACATCTTGCTCGACCTAAAATATCCGATAAAAATATCCGCCCTGGGAAAGTTAAATGCCACAGTACATGCAATCTATAATATAGGTTCTTTAACAGTGTCAGATATGGATTTTGCATATATCTTTTATTTAACCGTTCAAATTTTTGCTCTAAATACGCAGCTTTGTCTCAGTAGCAACAAGTAATGCGATGTTATTTGTACAATGTAACTAACCACTCCACTGTTATATCCGGTTGAAACTACTATATATCACCCACCAATATCTTGTCTCCCTAACGGTGTCCAATATTCATTTTTGACAAATCAACTGTGTAATCAATGTGAAATTGTTAATTGTTTTCCTACATTTAACTGAGAAGGTGTATGAATTAGTCCCTTCAAAGAAGATACCCTACGTGTTGTAATAAATAGCGGGGACGTTCAGATGTGTCATGTAAGATTAAATCTAAAAAAATCTAATAAATTCATCATTCTTAATCAAAGCAACAATGGGTTTATACTTCAAAATGTATGATAATACTAAAAAAATGAAATGAATTATAATAATAAAACAGTAGTATTTTATTACGAGTTTATATAATTTCTTTTATAATAAAGGGGACGTTTGGCTCAGTTTTGCAGAATATGTTTTTTTACGTTTTATAAAATTTCGAAGTTACATTAATCAGAATTACTTTTACATATAAAGGCTTTGTTAAAATACACATTCCTTGCAACAATTTTTATTAGTTCACGCTTATTTCATCCTTAGTAATGTTTTTTTCCTTATATTGAGCTAAGAATTTATATCTATAAAGCAATAATAGTTAGATAATTATATGTATCAGTATTTCAAAACATTACAGAGTATAAAGAAAGTAAAAATTCCACAAGACCCAATTTCTATGCTTTAGAACATATCTTGTTGATCTTTGAATATAACAGCAAAAACGAGAGTCGCATTATGCTGGTTCATACATATTTACATTCTGTCGAAATTTTTATTCATTTAAAGTTCTGAAAGATTTTACCAAATAGAAATATGTTGCTCCCAGATATGAAACACAATAAATAAAACCAGAAATTGCTTACAGTAAAATGTGTACGATCTAAAAATAGAGTATGATGGGTGAGACAGGTGTTGCATGAATCATCGAGAAAAATATTCTGCCTCAAATGACAACATGAGGAAAGAGATTCTCAATGATAAGAAAGCCTACATAATTAAAAAAAAACTTTCTTTTTTATTTTCATCGAAAAAGTTCACTTTTCGCTGAAAAAAATTTCTCAAGTCCTGATTATATCTTTCGGAAGAAGCAATGTACAATTACTAAAAAAAATAACCCGTACAGATCAAAACAAAAATGAGTTGCAAAATAATACACACATCTATTTCTCTACCTATCTATCTCTTTCTTTCTCTCTATCTCTGTCTGTCTGTGTGTTTCTCTGCCTCTCTCTGAATATATATATATATATATATATATATATATATATATATATATATATATTTATGCCTTGGCAGTATAGTGAAAGCATATTTTATTTTTCTTTTATTAATATTATTGGATTTTTTTTCCTTTTTTCCCTTGTACACATTTTTGTGAAATATTCCATGGATTTCTGCCTTTGGATTACTTTTGGAACATCTTCTAATTACGGGATTTCCTCGGATTTTACTTGTGCAAATGGAAATTCAATTAACTTTCTTGAAGTTATATATTTGGATTTTACCGTCACTGGATTATTTATCTTCCACCAGACTATCCATTCACGTGCAATCACCTTTTTCTTCACCATATTCCCTCTGCTTCACTTTTTTGTTATCAAGAAAGATCTTTGACTTACTTGTTGTTTCATCAAATACTCTTGCATGAAAAATCCGATCCCACATTTTGCTAATTCCTACCCTCTGATGAGAAGGAAAGTATTTCTTCGAAACTCCGCGGAATAAGGACTATCCACTTATCTAGTGTTTCTTTTTCAGATTAAATATGTGTTTACCTCATTTCAAAGTGTTTTTAACCTGTTCGATTAACTATTTGCTCGTATATATATATATATATATATATATATATATATATATATATATATATATATATATATATATAAAGTGAATGCGTATTTGTGTGTGTGTGCGTGTACTTGGGTGTAACAATTAATTGCAAGTTATGGGAAATGAAAAGAAAAAAAAACAATACATATATATATATATATATATATATATATATATATATATATACAGGGTGCCCCACCCCCCAAAAACACAAGCTAAATGGAGCTCATCTAGACCATATGCTGTAGAACGGAAAAAAGGCCAAAGACCCTAGTGGTTTGATGTGATGTTTTGAATATAATAAACTAGTTATGACCAAAGTTTCATTTCATTCGGACAAAACACTAAGAATCGGGGCCTAATTAGAGTTGGGACCCGTTTTTTTTTGGGGGGGCTCACCCTGTACTGATATATGTGTATATATATGTATATATACGTTAATATGTGTGTGTGAACGTTACATGTGTTTTAAAAATCATCGCAATTATTCATTTAAAGAATTTGCTTTATCACTTATACCCGTTTATATAAGATACGACATGTTTTGTTCTTGTGCTTTTATATAAAACATAACTTTTTTCTTTCTTTGTGATTAAGGGATTTGGTTTTTGATCATCACTGCCGCGGAGTCATGATTTAATATACTGTTTTTTTTTTTTACATGCCCGAAACACAGTTTCATGGTAAACAACTGATACTCCCTTTAATTAACATTAAGATTATAGTGACTTCGATAGAGCAAGTTGATGCATTGATTGCAGGTGATTAACTGAGGTACTGACTAAATATTTTTCTATCGAATGATAAAAAATATAAAAATTAAATAGTTTTGTTTACAGTTTTAAAGGTTAAAACTCTCCTAACTACATTCTCACTGCCATCCATAGTTGTTGTCGTCTCACGAAATTTTTAACTAAAAAAGCTTCTGGGCGGCTAGGATTGAAACCGCTATCATCAGGCAATGCTCATCGGGAACCATAGAAATTCAACACAAACGTGATGCGACGACAACAACAACGGATGGCAGTGATTGATTAGAATTCAGTTAGGAGATTCAAAGTTCCTATCCGTCGCGGTTACCACCTGACGAAGGCCAGAGGAATAGTTGGCCGAAACCTCGTGAAACAACACCTAATAAATATGAGAATAAATGTCCGCAATAAATAAATACAAATAATACTCATCTCAATAATGAATTCCAATTAAAATAATATATATACCATTCGGCAGGGACCCGACCATAGAAGATCAGATAATAAATAAACGTGGATTTAAACGACCAGAAAACCCAACCTGGATCGCCATTCGGAACCGGTGGCGCAGTTGATAGACACCTTGTCTCTACGGTTCCGGATGAGTCTTGTCTGAAGATAGCGGTTTTAATCCTACCCAAAGCTGGCAAGAGGCTTACTTGCCCCAAAACGTGGCGAGACGACAAAAACTATGGATGTCAGTGATTGCTGAGAATGCAGTTAGGAGATTCGAAATTCTTATCCGTCGCGGTTACTACCTGACGAAAGCCAGAAGCGTAGTTGGCTGAAACGTCGTGAAACAACAACTAATAAAGATATGATAAGTCTCCGAAATAAATAAATGAATGCAAATTGCTCCGATGTTTCTCATGATGAGTTGATAACCGAAAGAGATTTCGGCTTATGTTCAAACGCGATATATATATATATATATATATATATTGATAATGTGTAAAGAGGCTTTATTTATTAAAACTATCAATTTTGAAATAAATCTTTAGAATGTAGCTGTTTGTTTCCATAACATTTTAGACTTTAGTCTTTGTAACCTAAAGACGGAAGAGTTTAAAATTTATCCTTAAAAAAAAGTTTGTTTTTTTAATATTTAAAAATATTAAAAAAAAAACTTTTTTATTTTAAGTTTTTTTTTCTTAATATTTAAAAATATTAAAAATAAAAAACTGTTTCTTTAAGGATAAATTTTTGATAAGCTGTGTGCATAAATTTTTGATAAGCTGTTTATATATATATATATATATATATATATATATATTTTATTTTTTTTATTTTTTTTAAGTTTGTTTTTGAAATGTCGTTAAAATGGAGGAAGTGAGGTATCATGGCTCTGGAAATCCTTTTACCCGAATACGATGTCCAGCATGTTAAAAATATACCTTTTGTAGTTAAAATCCAATGGATAAACCTCTGAAGAAGTTGGTGGGGACAGAATATTTTTATAGAAACATGAATCGTAAAGTCGCCAACTCATCAACGAAACAGCTGTAATGGAAAGACTCCAGGAAATAAACGAAGGTTAAAAAATGAAAACGTGAGTCTTTGAATTTTCCACACAATTTGGCACTATCTATCTATATCTATCTATCTATCTATCTATCTATCTATCTATCTATATATATATATATATATATATATATGCATATAAATATACATATGTATGTATATAAATACATATGTATATACATACATATATACATATATATACATATATATATATATGTGTGTGTTAACACATATATGTATATATATATTTATATATATGCATATATATATATACATATGTATATACATATATATGTATATATATACAATATATAAATGCATATGTATTTATATGTGTTTACATATATATGTATATGTATTTATATATATATATATATATATACATATATATGTATATATACATATGCATATATATACTTATATATGTATATATACATATACATATATATATATATATATATATATATATGTATATATAAGTGCATGATTAATAGTTTCTAATACCAGCCTTAAATAGATTACTGAATTCGTAGACAGTATCTCCCTACCCTATGTTTACATTCATTTACATGATTTTTATCTGATGTATTTTGCTTTCTAGACGAAGAATTATCTAACTTAACTCTATGTTAATAATCAAGTGTATCGTGTTCCTTATCAATAGATGCTCAACTTGTATTGAAGCTGATATTATTCTATTTTACCCTACACCAGTTAACATTTAATTTCACTCTTTCATGGAAATGCCTCAACATAAAGTTCATGCCTAAACTCACATTTATTTTACTAATACTGTAAAGTGGTACACTTTTACAAACGTTGTAACCTAAATAGCAACTTAGCCAAAAAAAGGAAAGAACGTAGAGTCGCCTTTTGGTGGTACATCATTTATTTGCTTATTGTTACAGCCAAGAGGTCACCCATGTCTCGAACGAAATCCACCCTTTCTTACTTAAGCTCGGCCGTTTTTTCGTCTTTAACCTTGTCTCATATTTCTCTACTTAATTTTCTTTACTGGTGGCGTTATCTTGCATGCATTTGCATACGCATGACCGCGCTATGTTACAATAAATATTGTGTGAATTGAATGCATGCATTTGTATACATAATGACATGTAATAAAATGATTCTACGCATATGTATATAAATACTTTCATAATTAAGCCATTTCATTTTTATCTCCCTTATCCCTACAAATATTCCTTCAGTAAATGATCACCGTCAATTAGACAGTGGATCTAACATACTGCTCTTGGTTTTAATTTATTAAACACATTCTTAAGCCATTTTCTTGAAACATTTTGTTACACATTGAGAATAAGGGTCTACTTGTAAGTATGCTCTATTTGTCCAGTAAAATATGCGTTCGACGTGTGAAGTAGTAAGAATAAATGCCTGCAAGATATTTTCTAAGAATCTGCTTTCTTCAATATTATTTAATTGAGTCAGATGCTGAAGACGATAATCGATAAATTGTATGCTAATGCAATCTAACTGTACAGATACAGGATGGTCATAACTTAATCTATATAATCGAATATAAAAAATACATATAGGTCAGTGTTGTATTTAATCATAATTTATTACGCTTAAATTCTCAAGTATAACAATAAGTCAGTTGTGACATCACAAACTTTGCCTTAAGTGAGTTTTAAGACTTTTTTTTGAAAGGGGATATTTTATCGTTAGTACAGATATGACACTCTCGTCCTCTCCGAATAATCTCACCGAACTGAAATACACTTGTTGTGATCGTTCTAAGCAACACCTGAAAGGTCATATGGATTTTCACTTTTGCATATCAATGATCCATGTCAAAGCATATTTCATCTTCTGAATTGTCCCATAACGATAGCCTCACAGGACGGTCTTTAAGGAATGATTCAAATAACTATAGTGAGAGTGGAACGTTGGTTACATGCCCATCTTGGTCCAAGAGTCTGTGAGAAAAATGGAGTTGTGCATTGGTGCATCGTTCTTGAAAGAAAGGCACGGTAACCGATTTAAAGTGTGCTCGTTTCCACTGACAGAATCTTTTTCTGACCCCCCCTTTATATTTTAACATAGTATTCCTTGTTGACTGTCTGTCTAATGCATATAGAAAGTGATGCCAAAAAAGGGGTCATCATAAGTTTCTGGGTTGACTTGCTCTGTATACTAGGCATGCTTCCTTTGAGAACTCTATCTTATGGCTTCTGGGGCATGGCAGAAGATCCAGCTTTGCTCGCATATCACTAGAGCATCAAGATTTGCGCTGTCTAAATGAAGAAGCTCGACCACCTCCCTGCTATCATGACAGCGTTTTCTTTCTGATTTTCACTGACCACAAATAAAAATAAACGTTACGCAACTTCAGCTTCTTAAGTTCCACTAAAATAATTGTGTACAGTTCCCACGCAAACATCAAACAATTCAGTTATTGTATTTAATGTACAAAACCGACGGTCTTTATCCATTAAAAACACTTCATTTCTATTTCTCTTACTTTATCTCTCTGCTCTGCTCTAAGAAAGTCTGACTACCTATTCCACAAATTATTAATCTTAATCATGAAAGATTTCCAGAGAAAAATACTGATTAAACCCAGGCCTTCAACTTCCACCGTCGATTCGCACTACCATATTTCCTTCTCCAACATCAGGGGTCTACGTTCCAACCTTCCAGATCTTCATACAGGAGACTAAAGCAGACCTATTATTCCTAAGTGAAACTGGCATTGGACCGACTACTTTCCTCGATGAGTTCGTAATTTAAGAATTCTCTAACTTAACCTCTAAATCCGACCCCCAAGATCGCTATTGGCATGGAGTACTTGCCTACATAAAAGACGGCTTTCCATGTGGCAAGGTCCTCTCCAAGAAAAATCAACATTTATCCTATATGTTCTTCCGCGTTGCACTAGCCCACAATACTGCGTTTATATTTGCACTCTACCGCCCACATAACAGTAGAGTTACTATATTTAAAAGCATATATGAGAAAATTGACCACTTCCTGTCTACGTATCCTTCAGCAAGAATTTACGTCTGTTGAGACTTTAATGTTTACAATGTGAAATAGTAAACCAACTCCAAAAAGACCGAAGACGAAGGGCGGTTCTGTCACGATTTCTCCATTGCCTATGACCTTGATTAGATTATCCACGTACCTACCCGCGAGCCCGACACTGAGGCCAAGTACGAAAATTTTCTAGACCTTTTTCTCATAACTTGCTCTGAGATATGTTCATCTTCTGTTCTGTGTTCAGTGGAATCTTCCGACTATTTCTTGTGTCAGTTAAAATAAAAACGAAATGTAATAGATTCCCAGACGTACTTCTCTATCGTGCAGTATATCGATATTCTTTGGCTGACTGGAAGAACTTCCGTACATTTATAACAACTCTATCTCTGCTTTCCATGTTTAAAAAGAAGGTGTCTTGTATAGGATCAGATCTGACAGAATGATTAATTGTAGGTATAGAACGATTCATACGCTCGTAAAAGTTCCAGCAAAAACCTTATCGCCAGTCGTGGTTCTCTCCAGGCTGTACTGCTTCCATTGCCCACAGAAATCACTTTTTCCAGTGCTTCCAACATTATAGATGTAGTGAAACTAAACCTGCTTTCAGGACCGCCAGCAACCACTGTAAAAATTGATAAAGAACGCAAGAGAGTTGTATGCTAAGTCTGTCAAATCCAAAGTAGCTGACCAGCGGTTTGATTCCCGTCAGTTTTGGCAAATAGCAAACAGAATCCAGAACAGAAGCGTGGACTCTATCCCAACTATCATCGATGGACTAGAGGTAATCTCGTCAGCATCAGACAGAGCCAAACCCTTTGCCAAGAAGTCTGCAGGTAATTCTACCCTTAACTATCAATGCAGGCAATCCCCAGCATTTCCTCGTGTAATTGAAAACATTATATGCCACATAAGTACGTGATGTTGTCAAGCTTATCAAAAACCTCGATCCCAGTAAAGCATCTGCCCCTAACAGCATTCCAATTATAGTTTTCAAAAAACTTCGACCTGAAGTAGCGCCCATACTTACAAAGTAATTTAAGTGGTTTCTTAAGGAGAAATGCTTCCCAACAACATGGAAAATCTCCACAGTATGCTCTGTGTTAAAGAATTCAGGTTATTGTCCATCTCCCTCTCAGTAAAGGCCAATAAGTTTCATGTGTTTCATGAATACGTTACTAGAATCTGCGTTAAATAAAGAAGTAGTCACCCATTTCAGCGAATATAACTTCCTTAGTGGCATGCAATATGGTTTCCGTTCTGCTAGATCTACGGCAGACGTGCTTATAGTTTTGTCTCACAGGATTAGTAAGTATTTCGATAGATGCTTCCTCTCCAGGGCAATTGCTCTTGACATATCAAAAGCCTTTGATAAGGTATGGCATAAGGGTTTACTTCACAAGATCACCAGCTATACCATAGCTGGAAATGTCTTCTCAATTATTGAATTATTTCTCTCTGATAGGTTCATGAGAGTAGTCGTTGACGGGTAAAAATCAGAAGTTCTCGTTATTAAGGCTGGGGTCCCTCAGGGGTCCGTGCAGGGGTCACCTCTCTTCTTAATCTTCATCAATGATCTTACAAATCATATTCTTCCATCATTCGTAGAGATTTATGCTGACGACACCATTATCTATGGCAGCACATCAAATACCGTAAACGACCAAGGTCTCTCTGATTCTCTCTCCTCTGATCTTAAGCGCGTGGTACAATGGGGAAAAAGGTGGTTCATTACTTGTAACGCATCTAAAATCAACTTTCTATCTTTACATCATGAACGCTCTGATGCCCATCTGGCATCAATTGAAATGAATGGCTCTCGTTTTGAGATTTCATGTTTTGATAGACATCTGCGCCTGATATTTACTCCTGATCTGAAATAGAACACGTACATCAAACCCGTTGCCAAGGTCGCTGGGAAAATGGCAGAATATTTCTACCGATCCAGTCGATATCTCACTCTTGATGCGATTCTCTACCTATATAAAAGCCAGTTACGGCCAATGATGGAGTATGTTGCCATATCTGGGCTGGAGCCACTAGAAGCTGCTTATCCTGTTTTGGCAGTGTTCAGAACAGACTTCGTAGCTTATTAGGGGACGCTGTTTTCTCTTCCCTGCAACCTCTTTCCCACAGAAGAGACGTTGTGAGCCTGTCTCTGCTTTATTGTTATTTTCATGGAAGGTGCTCGATTGAGCTTCAATCTAAGGCCCCTCGACAAACTTCCACGAAAAGCACTCCTCTAGCCAAAACCACTATCAATTGTTTCCCACACTCTTTATCTGTACCTAGACCTTAGCGTAGATTCAATGAGCAGAGCTTTTTCTTAAAGCTGCACGCATGTAGAATTCTTTTCTTTTGGCCTGTTTCCCAGGTGAGTACAATCTGATTGTCTTCAAGTCCAATATAAACACGTCCTTGATGAACCGTTCTGCTATGTAATTCAATTGACAAAATCCCAATAGCTATGTTGAAAACACTATACTCACAATGACTAATGTATACCCATTAACCCTAATCTTCGAATAACCTCCGGGCCTTGATACGTGGTGATTATGTCATAAAAAAATGTTTTATTTGACCAATCAAATCTTATGCTCAAACTTACTTTCTCCTTCCACACATTTCGTCATCCCTCACAGCCTCACTGCCTTTTTAGATCTGCTATTCTACTCTAAATCTTACACTTGATTCATGTAAGGTGATCTATAATTAGTGTGAAGCATTTTGTATGATTCTCTCACATAATTACAAGCTTAAAACATAATTTTAAAACATAACTTTATTGCATATCGTTCGTCTAAAGTGTCCTAATGTTTGTCTTTAATTTTTGAAATTCGCCAGCTATAATAATCAGGCTTGAAAAATGACGAATCAAATTCTGCTCTAGCTGTTCATTTAAATTTGAAATGAAAAGAAAAACGGTCAGTCTTCTGATAAGATTTATAATTATGACATAGTTAATTTTAAGTCAACAACAATTTAAAATGTCTGAAGAAATATTTAAGGACACTTATGTAAAGAACTTCATATTAATGATTATCCGAAGTCATATCTATGTTTTATTGTTTTCCGTGATGATCATTATGTTCAATATTGAAATGTATAGACATGTGTGTACGTGTATGCGAGGGTGTTATTTAAAGTAGTAGATGTTTTATGCTACTTTAAAAGTCCCATAATCGTGAGACCAAATATTTATGTAGTGAAACACACGTTTACACACTAATCTCACTTAGGTTTATTACATACAGATATACTTCTCCGGAGACGTTGCTTTTAGTAACATATTTCACTTTACAGAAGCCCTCCATCCTAGTACATGTAATTATCAGAAGGAATTTACTGGCATCCATAGTAAATACAGAATAGAGGTTGCCAGTATCTGTTTCACCCAAAATTTCAGAAAATACCGGAGACCAACCGGAATAAGTCGTATATTTTAAGTCGCGAAGTAACCCAGGATAGAGAAATTCGATACTCAGTTCTGAAATTTGAACGAACACACTTTAACTGCCGTCACTCCAAACCATTCTTAATTTATAGTATCGTGTGGCCACTACGTGTTAGAATAAAATATCAATAACAAATAATAGACATAGCCACTAATTCTTTCTATACATCTCTTTATCTACTTCTCTTTTTCTCGGATATGTGTATATATATATATATATATATGTGTATATATATATAATGTGTCAACAAGAAGTGATAACTACCGATAATTTATAGAGATGCACATTTAAAACTAAACTAAAACTAAAATTAAACGCAATTTTGTAGATAAAGTGCATGTTAAAATTAAAGAGCAAATCATGTTTCTCGGCTTCGAACAGTCAACGCAGGTGAAACTCAACAATTATATAGAACTTAATCCATACATACCTGACTGATCAGAAGCACCCTGTTTATATGGTTTCGATAAAGGATTCTATTCAAAATCCTGTATAGATTTTCAAATACAACAGAAAGATAAGATTAAATTCCTCTGGATACGGTCGAGGGTTAATTTGAACAAAGCATGGTGAAAATAAATTCCAAATTCAAAATAGAAACCCGATTATTTGATATAATAAAAGTTTCCATTTCATCTAATGTTGTAATCAATGCACTGCAATCACAGCCATAATCAAATGCATTTTCAAATAACTACTTTAATATATAGGTACATTGAAAAACTGCATTTACATTAAAATGGTTTACTGCAGTGTTATGTTTTACGCGTAAAATAAATAAGCATATACGTACATATATACTTATAGTCTTCTAATTTGTGTTTGCAAAATATGTAATTAAGAGCATAATATCAGAAATCTGTATTTTTTTATGAAATCATAGTCTAATAATTTGCACCGAGAATAAAACTAAAATCTAATTTATGTTTTCGTTTCGCCTCTTGCTAAATTCCTTTTGGCGTTTACGATCTTCAAGTAACCTATATTTTTACATCATGTTATCTACATAAAAAAGTGTTCAAAACCTTAAATTTTATAGTTTGGTCTGCTTCGCAAGATCTTAGCTAAATACAGAAATTGCATTTTGCCAAATGAATACGATATAATAAACATCAACTTATTACATAGAACATCCTCTTATATAGTTTGCAAGCATAGATATTTTCCACAGTTGTTGGAAAAATTACTGAGTTGTTCATATACACGCTTGTCCTGAGATCCCAAAATATTTAGTAAACAATACATCCAGCGAAGCAGCAAATCCATGGGGAACTGCTATTATAATCTATTATAAGAGTAAGACGCGTTCGGTTAAACGGTAGATTTTCTAAGGCATTTTATGGGGTTATCGTTTCCGTACTTTTCTGTGATTCTATTTCACACTACGGAAGTACAATACCCACATGAATGTGTGTCATTGTAAGTTATGCCAATGTGGAGAGGTGCATCTGAAATCGGTCATGGAGGATTAAGTAATTTAGAGCAAGCAATGAACTTGATTATCTCGACCACTAAAGGAAATGGTGATTAATTAGAATTTCTAATTACTTAAATTAAAACAAAGAGAAATATGAGGCGTTTAGACTTATAATTAAAGAAACAGTTTCTGTATTCAGCAATCACAACATCATGTAGAAACATTTGTGTCTTTATATACATCGACAAATATTTAAATGTATTCTTAGTTCTATTTTGTCTGTAAGAAAAGTGAACAATTTAGATCGGCTGATGAGAGATAAAAAGTGTGGGGTTAAATTCAAATTTTGTACACATAACACATGAAGCTTTTTTTGAAGTTATCGCAACCATCAGCATCGAATGGTATACATTTCTACTCAGTTATACAGTAAAAGTTACATTTCGCTGTCATTTTACAAATAATAACTTGAGATTGTAAAAATTAAAAGTCACTTCCTATTTTTTGCATTATCATTAGAATCCAAGTGGTTAATGCATTTTGATGAAAACAGCTATTTATTTTATGGCTTATACATTCAGTCAACGTGCAATGGTTGACTATTAACTAGAATTTCGTAAAAATAAACAATTCCAAAAATAGTTTCACTTCATCCGAAATCTTATTTCTATGATATGTTGGCTAATAGAAAATATGTGGAGTTTTAATTAATAGTTTATGTGCCGGTGTTTACCGATGAATAGACAGAAAGATTGAAAAAGGTGGGATGAGTAGAAAATAAACATAAGAAATTCTTATCCTAAAACAATAAATTGGTGTAACATTAAGGCACGTATTGCTTCCATCTTTGTCGTTATATCTATAAAACAATAAAATAAATCGTTATATTATGTGTGTTTTAAATTTGACCAATTTAAAACCATGTCATGAGACCAAAAATATTATATAATCATAGCAATATTTACAAATTGTCTATGAAATAAGCATTGACTGTTTGTTATAAATATTTATTTCATATGTTATTGAGCATATTGTAGGCATTCGTTTTTTCGTCTAATTACAATAGGACCTTAAACTATTTATCAGAATTGCGATTAAACGTACAGCTGACATCCATATTGCATCGGTGCACGTTTATATTGACATATAATTTGTAATACTAAGATTTACTTAAAACTTAAAATATTTTATCTTCATTCTAATTTGTTATATTCATATCTTTTACCGTCGTTTATATAAAACTTTTCGTCATGCTTTTTTTTTTCAAATCAGATATTTAATTTAATGCTTTTACGTATTGTCGCCATTAGATAAAATTTCGAATATTGTCTATTCTATGTTTTAATATAACCATACATATATTTAAGCACCAGTCCTAGATTACTATAACAAGGCCGATGGCCATTAGTCATGTGTTATGTGTAATGAATGAATGTGTGAATGTACGATTGACATGACATTCTTAAAGATAAACTAAAATGACCGAAAAATGGGTTGAAATGACTTAAATAAATAAAAAGTAAATGACTTAGAATGAATTTAATGAACTTAAGGATGAATTGAATGACGTTAAGAATGACTTGAATGCTTAAAAATAACTGGAATCCTTCAAAAACAACTTGAATGATGTGGTGAATGACTTGAATGGCTTTGAGGGTGACTGGTTGTAAAGTGGGTGATCATTTTATATGAAATTAATACGGAAAACTGATCCCTCACTTTATGTCATCATAAGGACAGCATGTAGTAAGAACAGGTACTACACTTTCATCTTGGCGAAAAGGCCAAGAAATGCTTAAAAGGGTAACAACAGCATCTATTAACCACATATCTTTGATCTTAACCAAAAATGCCAAGCACAGAATGTTACTGACAGATCGACAATCCGACCGACCGACGGAGTGACTTAGAGTCGCTTGCACGCTACTAAAAATTGATCATACTGTACGCCGAAGATACATGATATGACTTTCATAACAACCGTAATCTTCTCTTCTTCTATATAAATAAAACAGTAAACGTATGTGCGTGTGCAAATATCTAACAAGCAAACTCCTAAACTACTGGCCACATAGCATTAACATTTTCAGGAAAGAATATTCAAGAGCAAATGATGGTTTATATCGAATAAAATCTTTGCATACAGACATGAATAACGCGTACAGACATCGGCAAATATACATGTAAAAACAGCATGATGCAAGAATACTACATATTTTTACTATGTTTTTTTTGTATTAATAAAAAAATGAAATACTACGTACATTTCACTCGCAGTTTGGAATTTGTTAATACAACGAAACACCTATATATCGTTTTATTATTCACTTATTGAAGACATATCTGTATGTATTTTGTTATTATGTAACCGATTAGGTAAACACCATTAATTACACAGAAATATTCGGGGTTTATACAGTGTATGATTCGTACACAGTAAAAACTCCGAATGTCACATTTCAGATAGGATTTCCAAATTCAGTTAAATTTTTATAGTACCGTTCATTTTTATTAAACGGCCGAGTAAATGAATTACTAATAAAAAAATAATCAGACCCCCATCCTATTATCACAGGAAATATACTAAAAACAGTACATAAAAATAAATATAAAAAGTCACTTTAGGGTTTCAACATTTGAACACCGCTCGGCTTAAACCACGGATTGCCAGTATCGCCCGATCAATGCTTGACTAAAATTCCCAAGAATTCGGGTTATGCAAGAGTACTAAAAATGCTTACGTTTCGATAGCATGCATTTTTCCAGACATTACATGGCATTTACGAAACATATATATAAATATATATATATATATATATATATATATATATATATATATATATATATATATATATATACATTAGTACTCATGCACTTATTGATCCATGCTGAAATAATAAAGTTATTATTTAAAAAGCCATTCTAAACATGGGGAGGGGAAGGTTTTGTGTAGTTATTCTGTAATTAGCCTTACAATTGAAGAAAAAAAAACATATCATGAAACTTTAATTAAACTTGGAAATTCGATTTAAAAATAGCGCGGATCAGTAAGTGCATTAGCACCAATAATTTAATCATTTATCGGTTAGATTAACAACTATTGATACCAACCAGAAACTGCCAATTTTCCGAATGCATGCATATTTACTATTTTTAGTTTTTGTTTTCTGAGAGAGCTTTCATACACAGGACCAATATAAAATACAGGTTTACTTATTAAAAAAAATATCTAATCAGATAAAATGCCTGAAATATTTTATTCGAACTATTATTCCTATCTTCCCGAAAAATTGAGTCATAGAAAGCATTTAATAAATATCTTAGTGTCCCCTGTTTTTTTAATAATTGTTATTATATTGTTATTTAAAATATTTTCAATAACACGAGCTATTTTCTATTTATCATAAACATACATTCACTTGTTGATCTCGTAACTTACTTCACTTACAGCAGAAGAAGTAATTTCCGTGAATATGATTTTCATAACAAAACCAAAACAAAATAGGTATTTACGTTCGAATCCTCGACTGCGGGAACCCCGCTAAAAATACTCAGATTGTCGTCTGCCAGTTATTTCAATCAAAACACGGCTACGAGACTATTTTAACACATGAGAAGAGCTTTCATTGAAAGGTTGACACGCAATCATTCAAACATAAACAGATGTTTCCTTTCTCATTTTTTAAACGAAATTAAATAACATTTTATGTTGCTCTAAAAATGAAATTTTATTCATAAAGTTTCGTTCATCCCCGCCTCCGCATCGATACAAGGGCCAAGCGACATTACTTTCTCTTTAAATTGATACACCTGTTTCCTTGAGATAAGATTATTTTCTCCAAATTATATCCTTAATTTACATAGCTTCTTCCTTTTTCTTGGAATAATATTTCTTTTTCCATTAAACCGTAAGGTGAAAGTGCAAAATAGTTAATACGCCCCATCTCCTTGTTAAGAATGTTTTTCAAATCGTGGCGTTATTATTTCAGCATATTTCATACACTGCAGTCGTACCAAAAATTTTGTAAAGACGGGCGTTTAGCTGGCAACATAATCTCGAACCGTCTATAAAATAAAAGGAACCACACTCCGTAATCACCGTTATGTTACTAAGCCAACAATATATAAACAGTGGCATTGGTATGTCAGACGTTGAGTTTTTAGTCTTAAAAATAATTATTACGAAAGCAACGTTTAAACAAACAATACACATGTTTTTTTTTTAAATTTAAACAATACAATTCATTTACTTTTTATTTTCAACAATATAAATCATTGTCTTTTACTTTTAATCAATATAAATCTTCTTTTTTTGTTTGAAGCAATATAAATAAAACCTTTTGTATTTTTAATTTTAACCAATTTAACTAGAGGTTTGGTGCTTATGTATTTTTGGTACTACGCTATTTTAAAATAGTTTTTTCGGTTTAAGTTAAGTTTCATGAGATCTTTGTTTTTATAAAATTGTTAGGTTGAAACTGCGAATACCTACCAAACATTCCCCACTCCCTATGTTTTGAATGGCATTCGAAACAATTACATAATTTTCGCACAGTACATAAAATACATAATTACTGAATTTTAATAATTTTTAAGGTGACATTTTTACTTGGATTCCACCTTAACCGTTTCCTTTAAAATGACAGATTTCACTGGTTTTCTGGCATGATGAAAACGAATATTTTATATATTAAATATTTACATTTTCCGCAAATAATTAGTATTTCGAATATTAAACAGTATATATTTTATGTTAAACGTGGTGGGCATAGTTGTGAAAGAGAATACACGTGAAAATAAATAAATTTCAAAATAATTGAAAGTGAATAGACGATAAAATTATTAAAGGTCGCAATAGAATACGAGCGATTAATATGAATTTGTATCGTTTATAACTACTCACGTGATTCAATTTTGAATTGAAAATAAAACTTTTTACATCGTGTAAAATTATTAAAGTTCTATTTATATTGTTTAAACTTAAACTTAATGGTGTTCATAGTTTAAAATAATAAACAGTTCTATTTTATATTGCTTAAAAATGTTCATAGTTTATAACTATGAACATTTCTATTTCTATTAAAATTTTATTATATATTCTTACAATTTAATATTTTTATTTACATAAATATTTGTTTACTATTACAAAAAGTATTCATTGTTTAAAATTATTTCAAAAATATTTACATTGTTTTCCTGGTAACATAACCGATCAATTGTAATCTTTCGCATGTGTTGACTGGGTTAGTGCATTCTTATCAATCCTTGTATTGCGTTATTGATGAAGATCAGGCAGTAGAATTTCCTGTAGAATTCTAAATTCTTTACCGCCGCCTGGAATGCCACATTATAACCTGATATTGAAGGAAGGAGCACCAGTTATATTATTAAGAAATATTGATCCACCTAAATGGTATAATGCCACACGATTATAAAAAACAATCTTTGAAAACTAATATTCTGGAAGCGATTATTATAACTAGACATTTTAAGGGTAAAACTGGTAATTCCTCGGATTCCTCTGATTCCTTCTGACATGCAATTACATTTCAGGCTTTTACAATTCCCAACAAAAATTAGTTTTGCCATGCCTATAAGTAAAACTCAAGGACAAAGCCTAAAACTTGTTGGACTTAATCGAACATCTTGTGTTCTAATGGTCAGTTGTATGTTGGTTGCTCACGCATTGTAACACACCTGTTAGAGGTGACACCCAAACTGTTGTTTATGTAGATGTTCTTTAAAATTAATGCTAGAGCTTTATTTACCAGTTCTCAGATATGCACTGATCGAAACTGATTGTTAATTATTTCATTAACAGAATAGATTAATAATTCCATCTTTATATATATATATATATATATATATATATTTATATATATTTATGTATATATAGTACTTTAAATAGTTAAACCAAAGATGTAACAGTTTTCAGATATGCACTAAAATAAAAAATAATTGCAATTCTCAAATTCTCACACCATACTTAGAAAGAAGGACTAGAAGATAAGCGATTAAACTATTAAAAAACGATTAGGTCTACTGGCAAGAACACTATAAAATAAAACGCGATCAGATGGAGTGTGTGGAAAAAGAAGTCATTATAAATTTATGTTTTGTTTAATCTATATTTATTATAATGTATGGGGACAAAATATTCAAATATATCATATACAACGTGGCAACACCGGGTACTTCAGCTAGTTAAAATATACTAAGCAAACGGTATCGAAGTTTCATATTCAAAGTTCTGCTTATTCTGTAAAAAAAGATGACACATTTTATTTATTTAAACCTGCTTATACCCAATTATATTTTTAGCAATAAAATTGCATTCCGAAATTACAAGTTCATTTTACAACTAATCAGATAAACATATTTCAGAGAGTCAGGAATTTCCCTACGAATACCACACATTACATTTTTAATGCACATCTAATTTCTTGTGTAATCCAATTATATTCAGAAGAAACTTACCTCTGGATATGCTTCATGTGTCAGTCGAGTTTAAATTGTGTATACCATCGGGATATGATTACCTTCATTTATTGTTATAGCTTATAACTTACTGCAGCTTACTCTTCCATAGTTGTATTTGTTTGATTCCTTTAACGCAGAGTATTATAAAATAGACCTTGCGTAATTCATGATTCGAAACAAATCATCAAAGCGAATAGGCAGCGAACGTAAAGAGGGGGCTGTTCTACAATGAATGTTAATTATGCATTTTCTATTAAGGTAATTTTAGAATAAAACTACAATAAACTAACGCGGCTAGACATACTTAACTCGAACACGTTTTAGACGTGAAGCGTATTAAGGAGTTTATTTGTACGCAATCATTTTTTACCTTTTCCATGCATTAAATTTACTTGTATTATTCTTCATGTATAGAAAACAACCATACTGTTATTGTTAATAACCCACTCAGTTTTCTTATAATAATAGAAATAGAATCACATATATAGACACCATAGATCAAAACCAAAGATATCGAGAATAGATGGAAGGCGATTGCAAGCATGGGTATGTATGAATATATAAACACATATCATTCATTGAGATCACAATTCTTTATACTGTTGGCAAGTTGGCGAAGCCACAAAACTTTCAGAAAGATAATACTTTCTTTCTCGGAGCATGTTTCGACCAAATATTACGATAACATCACGTTGAATAAACACACGTTATAATGTATTTCCTCATGTGTATCGGGAACTATTCAAAATTTTGAATGGTAGAATATCTTATAATTTTTTTCACTCATAGGAAAAAACCCGTAGACACAATTTAAACACTGAAGTTATATTTAAGGAATTTCACTTACGACAGTAATTGAATTAATAAAAACAGGTGTAGTGTCTAAAGTTCTGTAACGTCGTTTGTGTTAGAGAATTTATATCTGAACTGGTAATTGGTGAATGCGCTTATCACATGCTCCTCTCTTTTAGATCTTCAACAGGCAGGCCACCCACTTCTTACCCACACATAATAGTTTATACACTGCCACTGATATATTTTCATCTGTTAGCGATTGGCTTAAAAATTTACGATCTGCCAAAATGATTTTCTAAAGATGCACGATGTTCTCCGTGAAAACTATTTAATTCATGAGAAAAAAAACCCTTAAGCATTGTCTTTTTCTTGGCAACATGGCTTAGTCATTTCACTTTCTTGTAACTGTCAACGCAGTTAATAAAAAATAACACCTGTATGGAGATTTAATTTATAGAATGGTATATTGTTTATCTGATGGGTGGGCAATTTATAGTACGCGCACCACGCTTGGCACGCCAAGCAATTTTACATAAAACGCAAGCGCTTTAAGTCTCCACACTTGTGGTAAAGAGAAATTACAAATGTTACGTTTCTTTGTAAACGCTCGAAAATAGTCAGTTTTTTTTTTTGTTGTAGTTTTCGATTTTTCGCAAATATTGTAAAATTAATTGATAGACATTGACTTGTGTAAGAATATATGTGCTGTTGGGACTCTGAATTATATTAAAAACTAGCGACTGTGTCGCGTCGGCACACACAATTCAGAGTCAACCACAAAATCGAGTAGACCCAACATCAGGTACACTCAGCACCGTCTTACTATTAACGCTTACCCTGTGGACTCGAGTATAGGAAATTCCATACGCACAAAATAAAATCACTGAAAAAAACAAAAAGGCCCTATCTAAGGATAATGAGTACACGTTAGATAATATAATGGTGAAAATTATCGCGAACTTACTTAGATTCGAACCTGGAATCTTCTGAGCTGTAGTCAGACGCGTTACCAATTGCGCCACAAGTAATATCAGTAAGCCGAAAGATGTTACCGCGACTGTATACAGAAAGTGCAAAATTCCGTTGACATGGGCAGGTAACTTTTTCGCCGAGTTACAAAACGGCCCCGAAACCCTTATTTCATGCTTTTTGTGTGACTCAGCGTTGTTTGTTACGGACCATATATAGATAAGAACAATCTAGGGACTCAGACTTTCCAGGGGAAAAAAGAGTTTTTACATTCGATACTTCCACTCGGAATTTTTATTGTTATATATGCACCCACACACAAATAAATAAATAAACATTTAGAATATTATTAATAGTATAGAGTACGTATACTGGCGAGATCTCTATAAAATAAAACACATTACTCTTCTCACCACATGGAGGGTGTGGAAAAATAAATGATTATGTATTTATGTTTTGTTTAATTTATATTTATTATAATGTATGGGGAAAGTATTCACGGATATCATATACAACTTGGCAACGCCGGGTACTTCAGCTAGTAAATGAATAATAATGTATATTATTTATATTGTAATGTTCTCATTTTATTGATGTTCTCTTTACTCCTATTTCTTTATATATATATATATATATATATATATATATATATTATTTCTTTATTCCTTCTTTTTTTATTATTTATGTATGTTTCAAGGTAACTAAAACGCAGCTTGACTGTTTCTAGAATCGAACTGCGGGCCATGTGTATTACAGTCCGTTGCGTTTAACAGTTACGTCATGAACTCCTAGACGATTTTATTGTTAGTTTTTATCATTATTAAAATGAGATTCCTTGTATGTTTACTGATGAATACGGCTACATAGCGGCTTCGCCTTGAAGCTCATTTTTATTTACTTAGAAAGGCGCCTATAATTTATTTGGGCGTAGATAATATGTTTTTATATATTTTTAAAATTATTTTTAAAGCAGTAACTTAGTGCCTGCATGTGTCAAGGTAACCACGCACAGGCGTATATATATATATATATATATATATATATATATATATATATATATATATATATATATATAAGTTTCTATATAATTTTTTTTTCAATATTATTTTTAAAAGAGTAATCTACGTACATGAAGGTTTCAAGGTAACTACCTCTCGTCAGCGTAGCTTGACTGATTCTAGGAATTGAAGTCCGGACCATGTATTACACACACACGCACACACACACACACACACCCACATACACATATATATATATATATATATATATATATATATATATATATGTAGCTTTGTTTAGTTTCGTGTATACAAACATGCTTAATAGTTTATAATTTGTTGATATTATTTTCATAAGTATACATAATTAGAATTAATAAAATTAATAATCATAAAATATAACATTTTAGTAGTAGATTCATAAATTAATTCAAATTGTTAGTACGAATAGTTGGGTTTAATGGCTTTGTTTGATAAAAATTCAATATGGCGTTATGAAAAATATAAAGGTAATTGCAGTGTCTCTTTCAAAATTCGATGTTTTTACAATATAAAATCAGATATCAATTCTTTTTGACGGATTGATTGCTGCTATTTCTTCTGATGAGTTAAGGGCAGAATAGATTCACTGATTGATATAATAATTTAGTGTTTGTATCTTGCGCTACAAAACAGATTATGTCACGAATTGTATAAATCAACTGATTTAAAGGAATAGATTATAAGATTGTCAACATCATGAATTTTGGAATATAACTTTTTTGTCATTTATTCTATATATTGCTCTGTAATCACATTGAGTTTCTGATACAGGGATTGATATATAATAAAAATATATTTCTACAGAAATATATATATATATATATATTGTCTTGCTTTCAGAGTACGTATTGCTCCTATATTTCCTTTTTAGCCTAATTGCCATTACTCCGTTTTACATTAAATTCATGCCTGGCCAAGTAAATGTTGTAAAATCTAAATGTGATGACGTTCAAAATCTATTTAAAATATATACGCAGAATATTGGTTTCTTTCCGTCTCCTTCTCCTTAAAAAAGAAGAGGACACCTTTTACTGTATGACCTCAAATGTAAAGTGAGTTCCACATCTCCAATGACCTGGGATAGAAAGTGTAGAATTCGTTAGCGTCATTTGCACAGTAGCCGAAAATCCATGAAGATGTAACTTTAAGCTAAGTACATTTTTACGCTCAGGTTTTTAAAAAGCCAAACAAACCTAACCCTCTTTTTTTTTCGTGTGTGCTTATATCATTCTATGTAATTCTATTTTTAAGTCTCAAACACATCTCAACCATTCTTAATTCAGTTATTTTAAAACATTTTCCTGAATATTTTTTTCCTTTTTATAACATGCCACATCACTGTAGTAGTAGGGAGGGGAAATCCCTATTAGCTTATTTACATGACAGAAGAACTTTATTTAAGTACGATACTTAATATTAACAGCCATGTTAAGACGCAAAAAATATAAATAAAAAATTAAAAAAAAATAATGCCCCCAATTTAATTTCACTATATTCGTAACTGAAATATGCGGTATCTTAGCTGTAATACTAGGGCTATTTTTCCTGAGTGGATCCTATGCTCTGTGCTTGATCTTAATGTATGCCTATAAATACAGAATACGAATTCCGAATCCCCATGAACTAGTTCTTCTTGTAACTGGGGAAAACACCTAACGGCAAGCTATGGAATCCCCATATACATTTTACCTCCAAGACGACTACTTCTGTCTAACCTGCATGCGCAAACAACAAACACATTTTTTCTTCAAACTGAACCTTATCTGAAACTCTAAGTCCTAATGGAGATCTGTTATTTCGAAGTAAATAACCCCTTCTCTTGAACGCTAACAATCTGCTCCTTCCCATTAAGACGCCACTTAACTCTTACATTACACAACATTTGTAGTGGAATCTTTTACTTCCAGCTCTTAACCCTCACATACTAACTTCTTAGTCATCACTAAACATCTATAGATTTCTACCTCTTAGACCTGCATTAGAGTTAATTCCTATTCAGTTAGGTATTTAACAGCCAAAGAATGTACTCGGAAGCAAAGCGCACTGCATTATATAACTGTATCCTCCTAGATAGCTTGCAACGATTAATACGAAATTGAACCGATGCTTCTTGTTATGCTAAATGTCCATGACTTTTACTTGAAAGCTGAAATTATCTTCCGTCAATAATAGAAACATACTTTATACCTACAACTTCAACTTTATTCGCATCTACTAAAAACCTGCCCATATATGTATTTACCTAATTACACATGACTCAAAACTTACTGTTTTATCCGTACTATATTGCACTCGCATCTCACACCCTCCTGGCATCTAAAATATAGTTTGGTCACAACTCGTAGTTCAATTCCTAACACCTACTCATAATTTAATATTATACTAGACCTAAGCTAACATGAATTAAATTTAAAAAAATTAAAAAAATATGAAGGGAAAGTCTCAACCCCCATTATCTCCTTTCTAACAAACCTTCTTACAATCATAGTTGCTGACACTGCATGAGCTCGACTCACCCTCTTTATCCAGTAACAGTGAAACAGCACTGCCGCTAAATGACTTTGAGGTGTGTAACTATTCTGCAGATATATAATATCTACAAACTAACCCAGTAACATTAACTAACCACGCGGGGTTGCAGACATACCTGGATTAGAACCCAGACGCGGAGCAAACCCTCTCAGTGCTTACGGACCCAGTAGATCTTCCCAGACCATCCGTCTAGGAGAAAAAAAACTCTGAAACTAAACCAAATGGGAGGGAGGCCTCTTAAGCCTTTGATGGCAACCTTCTTAGAGCTGGTGACTCAAACAAATTACTGGTTTGCAAACATAAATTGCTTAAGGAGTAGATAGATTCTGTCTATCGTCCGGCTTCCATACTCCTTCTTTGCCTATTAGTCAGGCGCAGAGACACTATGCCAGTGATTCGACAGAAACACCCAGTGGTAGATATCATTTCTTGTCTAGGGCAATAAACGCTGTTTTCCACTCTCGACACACCTCACCCCTAAAACTGAAACTCTTTAAAAAATATGACGACAGTACAATCTAAAAAACAAGCTTAACCAGGCATAGGGTCAAACAAATCCAACTTGCCGCCTCCCTTGAGGCTTGCAGTCACAAATATCCGTGGATTTATCAAAAATTTAGCTGATGTTGAAGCATTTCTCCTAACAAATACCCCGGATATCTTAGCACTAAGTGAGACTTACCTGCACTCTTTCATCCCCTCTAACTACTTTTACATGCCTGGATATCTCCCACTCTGCCGTAAGGAATCTGACAGACACAGGCGCGGACTTTGAGTTTACATTCGTAATACCCTTCCCTTGACTAGAGTAACACACATTGAATCGGATGATCTAGCGTTTATGTGCTTTAGACTACTCATGTAACACAACATTAATTACTTTTACTTTCTCTACCGCTCTCCCTCGACCTAGGACTGCACCATAATAAACAAAATCTCTGACAGCATAGACGCAGCACACTCCCTCGACACTAGCACACAAGTACATGTATTTGGTGACTTTAATATCCACCGCAAATCTGGCTTGGATTCTCTACTTACACAAATGCAGCGAGCAGCACATCTCATAGCTTCCCTATATCTCACTCCCTATCACAAATTGTTACATTTCCAACCCGTTTCCCTGACCAGCTAGAACAACACGCATCACTTTAAGATCTGTTTTTGAGCACAGTTCTTGATGATTGTATAACGAATGCCGACAGCCAACTTGGGAACGCTGATACTGTAGTGATAATGGTTGAAATAGTCCTAAACTCTAGAGCCAAAACTGAAGAGTCAGTGCTCAAAACCACGAGATATTATAAAAAGACTGACTGGGAAGCCATCAGAGATCTTATCAGAGATGCCCCATGGGAAAATATTGTTTCTCTCCCTCAGGAACAGTGCGCAAACGAGACCACTAAATGATTCAATACTGCAATCGAAGCGCATGTTCCCATGCGGAAATTTTATAGCAAGCCGCACTCTCCCCAATGGTTTACTTTGACTTGCGCAACTGTCATTGCTCAAAGGCAGCATGCATACCGCAGACTTAACCGACATAAGGCCTGTTCAAACAAACAGAAGTACATAGCAGCTAGAAGTAACGTTAAGAAAGAAATAACGACAGCTAAGAGAGAATTTACGAAAACCACTAAAAAACGCATCGAAGCACTCCTAGCGTTCCAACACCTTGGAAACTTCATCAGCATGCCCTGTATTTAAGAACTCAGGTGATAAGCCATTTCCCTCTAAGTACAGATCAATAAGTCTCTTGCGGGTCATGAGTAAGTTGCTGAAATCCATATTGAATAGAAAAATAGTCAACTACCTCAGCAGAAATAACCTTCTTTGTGACACGCAATATGGTTTCCGTTTGCAAGATCTACCGCAGACTTGCAAACGGTTATATCTCATAGGATTAGTGAATCTCTTGACAAAGGCTTCCTTCCAGGGCAATTGCTCTAGACACATCAAAGGCCTTCGGCAAGGTATGACATGAAACACTTCTTCACAAGATCTCCAGCTACGATATAACTGGAAATATTCTCTCTACATTAATTCATTTCTCTCTGATGGGCTCATAAGAGCAGTGGTTGATGGACAAAAATCAGAGGCCTGCAGTATTACTGCTGGAGTCCTTCAAGGGTCCATCCTGAGCCAAGCTCTCTTCCTGATCTACAACAATGACCTCCCTAAACACATACTTAAATCATTCGTTGACATATATGATGATGACACGACCATCTACAACAACACATCAAAGACTGTAAATGACAAAGTTCTCTCTGATTCTCTCTTCTCTGATCTCGACCGAGTGGTTCAGTGGGAGAAGACGTGGCTGGTGACTTTTAATGCGTCTAAAACCAAACTCATATCTTTATATCATCAACGCTCTGATCCCCATCTGGCATCAATTGAAATGGGTTGCTCTCGTCTAGGAGAAGCCCCATGTTTTGACAAGCTTCTGGGATTGACCTTCACTTCTGATCTGAAATGGAACACGTACATCAAGTATGTTGCCAAGGTCGCTGGAAGGATGGTGGGATCCTTCTACTGCTCCAGAAGATATCTCACTATTGATGCAATTATCTATCTATATAAAAGCCAAGTACGTCCAAGGATGGAATACTGCTGACATATCTGGGCAGGAGCGGCTAAAAACAGCATATCCTGCCTTGACAGAGTACAAAATAGACTTCGTGGCTTAGAGGGGGTGCCCTTTTCTCTTCCCTGCAACCTCTCTCCCACAGAAGAGACGTTGCAAACCTATCTTTGTTTTATCGTTATTTCCATGGCAGGTGCTCGTCTGAACTCGATTCTCGCCAATTTTGTTTATATTTCTCCCTCTCTTTATCTATGCCTAAATGAAAACATAGATTCCATGAACAAAGCTTCTTTCTTAGAACTGAACACCTGGGTTCTTTCTGGCTGCTTTCCTCCTGACTACAACTTAGATGTCTTCAAGTCCAACGTAAACAAATTTCTGATGAACCGCCCCCTTCAGTAGACACTTTAAATATCCACACTAACGTACTGTACTTACAAAAACACTTATCCCTTAGTTGCTTCCGGGCCTTGACAAGTGGAGGCCAACTTGTAAAAAAAAAAAAAAAAGAAAAAGCACAAAAACTAAGAACTCGTGACTTCTGGAAAATCTATAACAGTGTAGTAAATAATGGGCAATCAACAATCCCCCCACTAACCAACAATCACGAGGTGGTTTGATCAGCAACCGAAAAGGATAACATGCTTGCCAGTCGGTTTGCGTCAAACTCCACAGTGAATCCTTGCAACTAGTGGATCCTTACAACCACAGTGAATCCTTGAGACCTACCTGAATTTCCTATGCGGACAGACGCCACGCTAGACGATCTGAAATCACCCCTGCTAAGGTGCATGCTATCATAAAAACCTTGACACTTCAAAAGCATGTGCACCCGATCTCATCGCAGTTGTGCTATTAAAAAAGTGCTCAGCCGAAGTAGCTACAGTTCTCTCCACACTCTACAACTAATGCTTTAACGAATCTTGCTTTCCGGGCTGTTGGAAAACTGCTTCTGTTGTACCAGTATTCAAGAATTCTAGCGAAAGAACTGACCCATTAAATTATCGGCCCATTAGCTTCCTCCGACTTTTTGCCAAAATATTTGAGACCTTAATTAACCATGCTCTAGTTCATCACCTTTCAGATTATAAACTTCTGACTGGCCAACAATATGGATTTAGGCAAGCCCGTTCCACAGCAGACATCCTTACGCTGATATCTGTAGAGATCCCTAGATGTAGAAGATGTTTCTACTCCAGTAGTTTCTTCCCCAGAACCGCTAGACATTGGAATTCCTTTCCAGGTCCCTGCTTCCCCAACGCTACTGACGTGCAGAAGTTCAGGTGCAACGTGAACCGATATTTTGCTCCCCAAATCCCTACATAGTACCCCAGTAGTTGTTGCCCCTGATAGTAGCCCCCTACACCAAACTGGCAATGTGACTTGTTTGGGGTGAATATATATATATATATATATATATATATATATATATATATATATATATATATATATGCGTGTGTGTATGTGTTTGTGTGTCTGTATGCATGGAAGTTTTACGGGAAACAATGTAAAAGAGTGAAAAAAATACCAACATGAATTTCCGCAACCGTGGCTTATCTTGTATCATACACTGCATAATATTTATCCTTTTTACACCATCATTGATGTTATTTGTGGAGTTTAAAATGATTTCTCAAGCTACATTATTATTGTATTTCTCACTATAACATTATGAAGTATTTATAAAAAAATGCACACCAGTCTCTTTCTGAGTCCCCTTAAGAATTTGATCATAGACTGCCTCACCCCTTTTGGTCGCCATTAATTATGTACGCATAAAAGCAACATATTCCGGTGAGATACTTGTTTTTTATTTCATATATAGCCTCAGTGTACAAAACATCTCTACTTATACATGTTCTGACATGTGTAATGGTCTGCGTTATCTTGAAATAGTACAATTATCATGCTGTCTTAGGTAATCTGATGGATGGTTCAGTGAATAAAATATGTAGGCATTATTTAGGGTGATTCCTGAGGCATTCATATTACAAAGTTTCCTCGCATATCGTTTAATCGCATGAAACAAAGTTCTGGACAATAACGACTATAAGTTGTTTAAAAAGTTTTAACCTACTGGCACTTATTGTTAGGAAATATGTTTGCATGGTAGAATATATTTATTTCATCGATTTAATAGATTGTAGATTTCACTGCCTTTCCTTTTTGTCAGTTTTTGTGTTCATATTTTTTTTAATATTAAACACACAATTCTAACAAATCAAAAGTGTTTAATGAACAAGCTTGGTATTTGGGGTCTTAGCATTTGAAATTTGACATTGCAAAATGTGTTGTAACGATTTCTAAGCACGTTCAGGAAATACAAATTTTCTGCACTAACATATTGACATTCCCAGAATAAACTTTTAAAATCCATACAACATTATTTTATTTATTTCCTCCGCTGTTTTTTTTTAAATTCTTTTGCAGTAGATGTGCTGTTCAGAGAAAACAGTCAAAAGAAAATCCATAAATGAATCGAATGTTCATATTTAAAAAACGAAAACTTCAGCGCGCAACGCCGGAATAGAATTGTAGGTGTTCTACGGTGGAACATGCCTAACAATAAAAACGCACGACATTTAAATTTACATTTTTTAGTTGAACTAACGTTAAATGAAATTTACATATTTCCTTAACAAAAAAAAAATATTATTTTTTTACTATTATATAGAATATGTTTTTCATTCAAGAAAACAGTAAAACCATAAATGTGATAACATCATTTGCTTTAGAAATGTGGCAATAAATCCAAGGCCACGATTGAAAGAGAAATGCAAATAGTACACGAGAGCAAGGACGTGAGAAAGAAGATGACGGTGGCATAAGATTAGGTAAAAGGGAGACACACAAAATCTTGGAAATCAGAGAAATTAAAATAAAGGAGGAAAATGAGCAAGAAAAGAGAAAAGAGAAAATGAAATATAAAGAAAGAGAGAAATACAAGATGGAATCATAAATTTGTTGTCCTAAAGTACACTACAAATCTATCTTAAAACTTGTATTGAAAAAATCAATTAAAGTATTTTGATTATGTAGTAAAGCTGATATCTACTTAATGTAGCCGCTTTCAGCCTTAATCGCTTCCTCGATACGGGTCCGGAACTGAGTGCATGACTTTTCCCCGAGTACAGGCGGGAGCTCAGCGAATACTCGGCGAATACTCGGCAGATGGTGGCAATCAGGTTGGCTTTGGTGTTATGGGAGGTCATGTCGGTTATATTCTCGACGAATTACTAACAAAATAGTGCAGCAGGTTCAGTTTGGGGAAGAGGTGGGGAGCAATGAGAGAAGGGTTAAATACCGTAGCACTCTCTCTCTCTCTCTCTCTCTCTCTCTCTCTCTCTCTCTCTCTAAAGACACGCCTCGGTCATTCGACTTATGGGTTGACCCTGTATATTGCTGTCACTCCCAGGGTCTCCCAGAAGCTACCTGATTGCACTAGGGAATTGCCACACTCTTCAGCACATCCAGGTAAATTTTCGTGTTTACTTTCAAGCCGACTTCGAAAATGTGAGGTGGCATTATGTGTCCCTTACTTGAAATCATACCAAAGAAAAAAACACTGGCCGCAAACTTTATTTTCATCACCTTAAGTATATTCTTCTTATTCGATGACATCCAGCGATGCATTTTAAAAGTGATCGGTATGGCCCTGTTGTCAAAACTTCTATCAGTAGGAAGCGTAAGTTGTACAGCGGTTCATTTCCCATCTCGCTCGTTTGACAGTGTGTCTCTTTAAGACATGTTAGAAGGATCATTCCGCTCTTGGAATTCGGACACAATTGGCAAACTTCAATAAAAAAATGGGAACTATTTTTAATCAAACGGAAATGGAATCATGGTGTCTGTTTAGGGCGTAAAGTACATTGTTTCTCCCTGTATACATTAGAACAGGAAAATTAAAACTAAAGACAGAGTTATGAAAAAGAGAAATTGAAGGATAGAGGAAGATGCAGAGTAGAAGAGAGAACATGAGAAAATAAAGAAACTATGAAATTAATAAGTAAATTAAATTAGTATTACGGATCGCATATTACGAGAAGAAAATATAGTCAATATCAAATATACGATCTACATTTGTAAATAAATTAAAAATGTCGAACAACAATCCGATAAATGATACGTTAATAATCTACAATGTAATTTCCCATATATCGATGTTTGCCGATATTAACTTGTTAAGTGCTCAGAATTTATATTTATAATCACAATAAAATGTGTACAGTAGCAAATAGAAGGAGAAGCAGATAGAGGGAGAAAGGTCTTAGAGAGATTTACATGGAGGGTGACAATTAAATAAATAACCAGGACGAAACTCAAAGAAAACCAACCTGCCTTCTCCACTGAGGGTTGCATTTACGAATATCTGCGAGCTTAGAACTAATTTAGATGATGTTGAATCATTTCCCCTTGTAAACACCCCGGATATCTTAGCATTAAGTGAAACTAGCCTTCACCCCTCCATTCCCTCTAGCCACTTTAACATGTCTGGTTATCTCCCATTCTACCGTAAGGACTCGGATAGATATATGCATGGGCTTGGAGTCTATATTCGTAACACCCTCCCCCTGACTAGAGAAATAAAACTAGAATCAGACGACCAGGCCTTTATGTGATTCAGACTAAATATGCAACACAATCTTAGCTACTTGTATTTTCTCTACGGCTCTCTCTCAACCAAGACTGTACCCTAATAAACAAAGTCTCAGACAGCATTGTTATAGCACTCTCCCTCGATACTAGCGCACAAGTACATGTATTTGGTGACATTAATGCCCACCACAGTAACTGGCTAGGATTCTCTAATAACACAGACGTAGCCGGTAGCACAAAACATAGCTTCTCTATATCCCATTCCCTATCTCAGATGGTTACATTTCCGACACGTTTGCCAGACCAGCAAGATCAACATACCTCACTTCTAGATCACTTTCTGACAACGGTTCCCGATGATTGTACAACAAATGCCCACAGCCCACTCGGGAATTCTGATCACGCTGTGATAATGGTAGAAATCAACCTTAATTCTCGCCCTAAAACTGAAGACCCACTACTCAAAACAACGAGGTATTACAAAAAGGCTGATGGGGACGCCATCAGAGAACCCATCAGAGATGCCCCATGGCAAAATATCTTTACTCTTCCAGCGGAACAGTGTGCAAATGAGACCACTGAATGGTTCAAAACTGCAATTCAAGCACATGTACCCGCATGGAAATTCTATAGTAAGCCCCACTCTCCCCAATGGTTTACTTCTGCTTGTGCAGCTGCCATTTGTCAAACGTAGCATACGTTCCACAGATTCAACAGACATAAGCCCAGCTCAAATAAACAGAAGTATATAGAAGCTAGAAATAACTGTAATAGAGTGATAGAGACAGTTAAGACAGATTACTCTGAAACCACCAGAACACCCATCGAAGCACAGAAATTAGGAACCCAGGATTTTTGGAAAATCTACAACAGCGTAGTAAATAATGGGCATTCAGCTGTTCCCCCACTATCAAACAATCATGAGGTTGCTTGCACGGCAACTGACAAGGCTAATCTGCTTGCCAGTCGGTTTGCTTCAAACTCCACACTGGTCCCGGTACACCACTCCCTCCCTGACTTTCCTTTGCGAACAAACGCCACATTAGACGGTTTGAAAATCCCCCTTTCTCAGGTACATGCTTTTTTAAAAAACCTAGACACCTCAAAAGCATGTGGACAAGATCTCATCCCGGCTGTGCTATTAAAAAGATGCCCTGCCGAAGTTGCTCCAGTTCTCTCCAAACTTTACAATAAATGTCTTTACGAATCTTGCTTTCCCGACTGCTGGAAAACCGTTTTTGTGGTATCAGTCTTCAAGAATTCTGGTAAAAGAACTGCCCCACTAAATTATCGCCCCATTCGCCTCCTTCCGCTTTTCGCCAAAATATTCGTGTCCTTAGTTAATCAAGCCCTAGTCTAGCACCTAACAGCTGCTAAACTCTTGACTGACAAACAGTATGGATTCAGGCAAGCCCGTTCAACAGCAGATGTATTAACTGTAGTTTCTGAACGCATGTACCGTTCATTGGGCAAAACTGAGGAGGGTAGAGCGGTAGCCTTTGCTATATCTAAGGCTTTTGACAGGGCATGGCACGATGGTCTTCTAAGGAAAATTAGATCATATGGAATCAATGAAAGAATTCATAATGTAATTAAATACTTCTTATATACGAGAAAAATCCAAGTTGTCCTCGAGGGGCGTACATCTAAACAATATGACATAAATGCGGGAGTACCTCAGGGGTCTATCCTCGGACCTCTATTGTTCATGATATTCATAAATGACCTCCCTGATAAAATTGTTTCGGAGATGGGTATATTTGCCGATGACACCACTCTCTATAACAGATATGAGGGGAAAACAAATGAACACATATCCAAGGAAATGGCAGAAAACTAGGGATGACCTCCAGTCTGTAGTGGAATGTTGACAAAAATGGATGGTCACATTCACTGTTGCTAAGACTAAGCTTGTTTCCTTCAATAACTACAAGAAACCTTTTATACCACTAATAGCAATGGCCAAGAACACATTGCCTGAAAATACTTCTTCTAAAGTTTACAGTGAATATGAACTGGAATAGATACATTGAAATCATTGCCAAGGCTGCGGCAATGAAGTTGGCTGCCTCTACTGTGCTAGAAAACTACTTACACCTGAAAGTATCCTGTACCTCTATAAGGCCGCCATTGGCCCATGTATGGAGTACTGTTGTCACTCCTTGGCTGTTACATCTGCTGCTTGTCTCTCGATCCTGGACAGGGTCCAAAAGAGAGTCGCCAACCTGATAGGTCCTGAACTGTCATCTAGGCTTCAGCCTCTGTCACATCGACGAGATGTTGCATCCCTCTGCCTGTTTTAGAAATACTTTAATGGTGAATGCTCTGACGAACTGCAAACACTTGTACCTCCTCGACGTAATTACCCCCGACAAACCCGACAAGCTACTAAGTCCCATCCCTTTACAGTAGAGCTCCATAGGTGAAAGAAAACCTTTTACTCCAATAGTTTCTTCCCCAGAACTGCAGCTCTTTGGAACTCCCTTCCGGGATTCTTGTTTCCCAACTGCAATGATATGCAGAAGTTCAAGTGTAATGTGAACAAACATCTTTCTTCTCATTTCCCTTCCTAATGCCCCTAGAAATTAAGTCCGTGATTGTAGCCCGCTGCTTCAAAATGGCACTGTGCCTTGTTTGGGATAAAAATTGAATTTAAAAAACAAAACAAATTAAAATATCAATACAAAGCATATTTTTGTAACTATATTTTAATAAACTGAGTTGCGAAACCTATATTTTAAAATAAAATAAATTAATAATATTTAAACAAATGTGAAAAAAGTATATATATATATATATATATATATATATATATATATATATATATATATATATACATATACATATATGGGTGGGTAGGTGCGTGGGTTAGTGGACGTAGTTAATCTGGATTATATCCTCTTTGATAAGTCAAGCTATAAAAGCTGTGCATTTCAGCTTTTAAAGGAAACGAGGAGTAAGGTTCTTGATGGAAAAAAGATTACTAGACGGAATTGCTTGTCCTGTTTCCACATAATTTATTCAATTAAAAACGGAACAATTTATGCGACCTAGGCGATTTGCAATAGATCCAGAAAGCGATTCAGCCGATAAGTTCTGGAAACATTGGCGGCAGACATTTACGAATGTCATCGAAGTTCTACATTCAGAATGACTGGGACGTTCAATCAATAAGCGTGCCTTCCTAACAAACTACCTATTTCACTCAATGAACACATTTATTTCGGAGTGTATTACATTCGAAGAAGTAATCGATATATGCATGCAGCCCCAAAATGGGATATTTTCTAGATACCTAATTGTGACTAGCCGATAAGGATCAGGCGAAACATTGGACTAGTTCCTTAAGAGTCTTCAGACGCTGGCCAAAGATTGCAACTTCGGCCTTAGAGACCTAGGAGCTACACGTTTTGGAAACTTATTTAACGGCTTTCGTAATACTCATGTAAGACGACGTCTTCTTGAGAATAATGATCTTACACCTAAAACAGCTTACAAGCCTATACTTTCGAATGTGTTATATTGCAGTTTAGTTCTTATTTGCAGCCAGGCGCGGTGCAAACTCCATCTGTTTCTACTGCGATCCCTTATGATGATAGTCCGACAAATCTTGAAGAACAATCTGTAACTGCCCCTTTAAAAAATAACATCTGCTATGTCTGTGGTTATGTAACCACCTAGAAATGTCACACCCTGCCAGAGATACTCATTGTCAAAATTGTGAAAGATTTGATCATTTTTCAAAGGTAGGCAAGTCTTCTAACATCCTTTATCAATCCACTCATCAAAATTCAAATGCCACTTTAGCCATCTCACCTGGCTGCCTTTCGAAAACTATTGTTAAAATTAAAATTAGCTGTAAATCTATAAATGCTTTGCTCGATACCGGCTCAGAAGATGTTATCAAAGAAACCCTGGTAAAAACTAACAAAGTGTATTTTGTCTCTCGACCCAATAGAGTAACAACGGCAAAGGCGACATTGCTTCCACAAATAAGTGGTTATTGTTTGAATAACTTACTATTTAATAACGTCTCTTATAAAACCACTGAATTATCCGTAATGAACTGCTTTCCTTTCGAAATAATACTAAGACACGGGGTTTTCAGCAATACTCACACACTTAAATTATGTTTAACGGTTCAATGATCGTAGTGAATATTTATGGAGTGGTGGCAGCAAAACCCAGAACCTGTATCTTTTCGAAAACTTAACTGAAAACCGCAAACCCTTAGCAGTAAAGCATATTTTTTTTATATAATAAAAAAAATCATTAACTCTGAGATAAAAACATCTACGCAAGGTGGGTATAATTGAGTCTAGCAAATCATGCTCGAAGGATCAGATAGTTATAAGCTCTTTTCAAATCTTAAATTAGTATAATGTACTCCAAAACCATAAATAGATTTACTCTTTGGACGCCTTCCTACAATCATGATAGATCAAATATATTGTATGTTTATCACCTTGGATTTGAAAATCGTGAACAATCAAATCGCCATTAGATCTACAGACAAGTTATACACGGTTTTCGAGGCGAACGGTCGATTATATCGATTTCGCAGAATTCGTTTTGCCGTTACGAATGGGGTAGTAAGCTTCCAAAGGATAGTCCACGAAATCACGGATAAGAAACTGGAATGCAAACTTGCGTACATCGTCACAATATGTGGCCATAATGAAATGGAACACGGCGAACATCTCGGACGGTTTTATTGCGCCGTCGACAAATACAACCTTAACCTAAACGACGAAAATGCTCGCTTGGCTAGATAAAATGAACCTACTGGGGTATACCATAAACAACGATTTCATAACACCGGACGCAGATTAATTAAAACCTTTACTCAAGGTTCCTGGCCCTTACAATCGGCCTTCCCTTCGACGGGCTATCGGCATGTTTGCTCACTACTACCAATGTATGGGGCCATTCGCAGAAAAGATACATCGATTAACACAAGTAGAGACGTTTGTTTTCTCTCCCGTCAAGGCGTTGATGCATTCGAGTGGCTGAAAAAAGGATATTACGAAATTAGTAATTACAACAATACACTAAACTATTCCTCTAGCTGTCGAAACGGATGCTTCAGACTGTGCTATTGCAGATTCTTTGAGACAAGTTGATCATCCTTAACTCTTTTTTGCAAGGACTACCTTACCGGCGGACCGACGACAAACCAGAATTGGAAAGGAAGCGTACACATTAGTACAGGCATTAAGAAAATAGCGGCGCAACATGATCGGACGCAAGTTATAACTAATTACTGACAAAACATCAGTTGCTTATATGTTAAACACTAAGACTACAGGCAAAATAGAGAATGAGAAAAGAGCGAGGTGACGATTGGACTATCTTGCTTCTCATTTGACATCACCTAGCGACCCGGCAAGTAACAAGCTGTATAGAGCCTGCTGTATGGCAACAAGCGGGGCCAAACTCCAAATGTTACAAAACAATCTCTGTCACTAGAGCATTACTCGAATGGTTCACGATGTGAGCTGGTGAAACTTGCCTTTCTCAGTGGAGGGAGAAAAAAAGAATAAAAAATTATTTCCAACGGTGTACTGAAACAAACCTGGTGTTTTAATAAATGCAACCCAAACGTTTGTAGGACTCAATTTTTATTTTAAATGAACGCGGCCAAGCGAAACAAGGAACCCATATATATATATATATATAGAGAGAGAGAGAGAGAGAGAGAGAGAGAGAGAGACAGAGAGAGAGAGAGAGGGAGAGAGAGAGGGAGAAAGATTGCAATTTACTTTTTAATCATGAATCATAAATGTATTCCCTTCCTAATTCAAATGTTCAATTTTTTATTCCAAAAACATTATATATATATATATATATATATATATATATATATATATATATATATATATATATATATATATATATATATATATATATATATATATTATAACTGTTGCCGAACAATATTCACGGTTTGCTTTTGCTACTCCAATTATACAATGCCTTTGCCCACTATTCGCTGTATTTGGAGTAATTAACCACATAAATTTTCACCTAGCGTCTTCTTTCCTGTAAGAACAGCTTCGACAATTTTTACAGGAACGAAGAGTAGCTATAATCCGGTCAACACACATACATTAAGCTTTATATTATAGATATATGACTATATATACATATACGACTATATATATATATATATATATATATATATATATATGTGTATATATATATATATATATATAGTATACAGCCGAATGGGTGTGTGGGGGGGGTTTGTGGTGTCTGGTCACGAATAGGCTCCTACATGGTTGACTATTTAAAAAAAAAAGATTACATATAAGGATAGAAGATGTATCGAGACCAAAGAATGGGTATGTTTGATCCTGCAGAAAAGTGATTCATTAAAATTATGGGGGCTGCGTTCGCCCCTGGTCCACAAAGTATAACAATGAAAAAATTAATAATAAAAAACACGTTCACAAATGTTTTTGATATAGATATACATAAGAATATTTTGATAAGTATGTTTTTACTTAAATAGAGATGGTATATTACAATTGTGGGGTCAGCGTTCGCGCCTGGCCTTCATAGAATGGAAATAGGCACACCCTTTAATAAAGACTTTTCGTATCTATCCGCGTAAGTATACTTTGATAATTATGTTTCAGTTTGAAGAAATATGGTATAATAAAATTCCGGGTGTTCGTTCGCGGCTGACCTCAAGAGAATGGAAATGTGTCACAAAGTTTGACAAGGTTTTTTATATAGATCCACAGAATATTGAGATAAGTGTTTCAGTGTGAACAGGTATGGGCTAATGAATTATGGGGTTAATCTATTTTATTTTTACTTTCATCATATTTTGCTTTGGTTTTGATACCCTCGAATTTGAACTATGTATTTACAACCCTTCCTTTTCATAGCATATACCACTTCAAGAAATCAGGGTCCATTCTCTGTAGGCTGTTTTTGAACCCAGTCAACGACGGGTATTTTGCTAGTATAAATATACATATATATATATATATAATTATAATATATATATATATATATTATATGTGTGTGTATGAGTGTGTATATGTGTGTGTGTGTGGGAAGAACAGGTTTTTCAAATGTCGTGTATATATATATATATATATATATATATATGTTTTGAGAAAAATAGAAAAACTGAATGAAATTTTTAAAATAATCAACGTTTCGTCCTTATTTCAGAGGACATCTTCAGGATAATTGAAGTAAAAATGTAAGAAAAAGTCACAGAAATAAGGACGAAACGTTGATTATTTTAATAATTTCATTCGGTTTTTCTATTTTTCTCAAAACATAACGTCAACCACCGCTGGTATTTTTACATTTCTTATATATATATATATATATATATATATATATATATATATATATATATATATATATATATATATATATATATATATATATATATATACGTTGGTATTCGCTAAATCACCAAAGTAAAAGCAAGGTTTAGCTTGGTCATTATCAGATGGGTTACTATTTGGGAAGGCGAGACGCTGTATGTACACCGAGATAAAATACCAAGCTAAGAAACTGGCACAGTTCATCCTTCTCTCGAGGCGATGGAACTCCCTTAAGTCGATATACACGATATAGTCACGACAGTAAATAACATTGATAGCCCTGGCGAAACATTAAGTATTCAGCTACCGACAGCGATTAAATTCCACTACAATTCGTGTATTGAGGTCAATTTCAACTGCGGCTGCGCTGGATACATATATATATATATATATATATATATATATATATATATATATATATATATATATATATATATAGTAAGTTAAAAATATATATATGGCGATTAAGTTACACTGAATATTCCGTGTTTTATCCATTCTAGGACGCGTCAGGCTTATGTGAAAATGTTGTGGTTGTCTGTTGTTTTTATATACGCATCTTCTATCGAGATGTTAGTTAGCCAATCAGCTTTCTGGTATCCACCGCGCCCTTCGTATAAGCCTATAAACATGCACTTACCGGACAAAGGCTTATTTGACCTCTGGTTTACCTGTTCCTTTGTGTATGCTCTATTCAGTCTGGATATCTAGTTTCTTGACATGTTTTAAATCTAGGTTAGTGTTTTTTTTAATGATAGTTTATATATATATATATATATATTTGTATATATATGTGTGTGTGTGCGTGAGTATATATATATATATATATATATATACATATACGCGTGATAGTTTATGTATATTCATGTTTATTAAGTATGTTTATTTGTTTATTTTCCATTTTTTTTGTTAGTTTTAAAATTATTTTGTAGCGCTATCCGAGAGTAAATTTATCTTGTGACCAGAGTTGTTCGCTAATTACTTCTACAGTTTAATAGTTATTGGGGTTCTTTAAAGTACAGGATAGTAATTTTTTCATGAAGGCATACTCTACATGAGTCTTCTAGTTCTCTACATGTGGTATCTTGTCTTATTTTTCATTCGACTTCCTGCAAATGTCCGCTTTCCTTGAGTTCTCAGTATTTATTTGCGAGCTTTGTTTACATACGGTGTTTTTTCATTGTTGAATGTATTTTTGTGGTCATATATCGAGTTTTGCATTCTAAGGAAGTCATACCTACGGAATATTTCTTGTTATTCGTGTTTTCTTTCGCAAATGTTTTGGCCTGGTAAACTACGCTTTTGGTTATACACTTATTTTGAAGTGGGCAAAGTTTGCGATGTCTTCATTTGCATTTCTCTTGTTTGTTATTAGTATTTTTATTTATATTTCTAGTATGGTTGTTGTTGTCCGGGGTTGGTTTATTATTATTATTATTATTATTATTATTATTATTATTATTATTATTATTATTATTATTATTATCATTATTATTATTATTATTATTATTATTATTTCTGTTAGTGTTAGTTTTATTTTTGTCATGGTGTCTACTTTTTTATTGTTTATTTTTTTGTTATTTACATTGTTTTTATTTTATATTTTGTTATTATGTGCTTTAATTGTCATCTCTAAATTGTCGCAGCAGCTGTATGATAACTTTAAGGTATTTTTATTGAAAATTTTGTGTAAGGGGTTGGTTGCGAGAAAGTGTTTTTCAATAAAATCTAGAAAGTTCTTGCCAAGTTTTGTTTATAACATTTGATTGTATGGGGTCGTATACCAAATAATAGGTCTATTTCTTCTTTTTTTTTAATTTTATTATAGTTATTTATTTTTGTTGCTTATATTTAACATCGATATTTTTTACCCACTATTTTTAGGATGCTTTGATAGATATTGGTTGACCTGTTAACTCCATTTTCATCGCTTATAAGCCTGAAGAGTCCTAGGCTAGATGAAATGCGGAATATTCAGTGTAGGTTAATCGCCATATATATATTTTATAACTTACTAACTAGCTCTACATACGTATTAAGCACTTTTTAAGTAAATACTTAAAGTTTACGCATAAATTTATACTTTGTATATTAATTTTATGTGAGTAAATGGTATTATATATATATATATATATATATATATATATATATATATATATATATATATATATAAAGCTGCAACCGTTTCAAACGCTGATCTGTTGTATTTGGATTTTTCGTGTGATTTCTATATATATTTATTTGTAAAGTAATGTGTGAAGATCGTCATCATTGTCTGCCCTCTGAACGTGAGTTTTTTTGTACAAACATTTTATTAACAAATGTCAAGGCTCTTAAACACTGACCCGTTGGATTGTGTTCCCTTGCCACTGAAGACGGTCATTACTATACATACATATATATATATATGCATATATGCACACACGCATACACACATATATATCCATAAACATACACACACATATATAATTTATTTAAAAGTTAACAAGGAGGAAGCATATTTTCTCGACTAATCGCGTATAGCGAACCAATCTCAACTTTAAAAAAATGAAATTATATTTCATTTCTCTCTTTCTTCATTGAAAGAGAGAGAGAAAGGGAGTGAACGAGAGAAATAGAGAAAGATAGAGAGAAAGCGAGAGAGAACGAGAGAAGGACATAGAAAGAGACGAGGTGTATTCATACAGGTTAAACATTGTTTTGGGTTTTTGGAGTGTCTCTGTACGAGTTCTCCTAGTTTGAACGTTCAATCAGATAGGCTTTATATCGTTTTGCCTTGATTCAATATTATAAACAACTGCCATTCTAGGCTTACGTTATCGCAGCACATTTTCAGAATCACAAACACCTGTTTTACACAATTGCACCGCACAAGTTAGGCGCAAGGTTCATTAATGTCGAAGCCCGTAGCTCCTTTAAAAAGGGGCAAGCCATTTGTGCCACATTTCGTCCCAGCACCTTTTTTGTAACCTTTGCTGTGACTAGCAAATGTCATTATATATTGGCTTATTGGCACAATGGTTATTATAAAATTCTTTTGCTTTTCTCTCAATTATTCTCAAAGTATTAATCACTCTTTTTTAAGCATAAATTCTTTGGATCATTTGTTTTTCATTAAAATATTATTATTATTTTATTTATTTTTTATGTTAGAAAAAAAAATTAATATTTCCCTGTTAATTTTTTCATTTCATTTTATGGACTTTTTTTTCGAAAAATTCATTATTTTGATAATTTTATTTAATAATATTTGATCAATTTGTTGTATTTAAAAAAAAACGTTTTTCGTTTCATAGGAATTTGATTTTTCATTGAGTTTTGCGAAGTTTTGAATTTTTCAACATTTGTATGTGTGTGTGTGCGTGTGTGTGCGTGTGTGTGTGCGTGTGTGTGTGTGTGTGTGTGTGCGAGTGTGTGTGTGTTGGTGACAATTTTTGTTTGCTATTCTGCATATATTTGTGTTTTTTATTTTCAAATTTCTTGGCGGTTTTCCAAAGTTTTTTTTTTGGTAGTTGGCTTCTTTTGTTGAACAGGGGTAATTAGACGCATTCTGTAAGTTGTGGGTTAATATTTTCTACGCGTTTAAGAGTTTTGGGATTTGTGTCTTGAGGGATTTATCACTGAAAAGCCCCTCTTTTTCCGAAAGGAAAAGTTATGTGAAAAGCCGGCAGTTTTTCTGAGGCTTTTACGGTTCACATATACCTGTTGTGTGGATAGACAGGGGCATACATTAATTGGCTATGTTACAGGTTTCCTTTGTCGGACTGGAGACCGATGATGACGGGGTGGATTCTTTTTTTATGTTTGTTAGAAACTACGCTAACAGTATGCGTCGATGCAATGCATAGCGATAACTTGATTCTACCATGGATATTATTACCAAGTGGTATGTTCACCCCCTTAACCGTTAGTTGGTTAGGGTGAAAGGTTATTTGTGCGTTGTTCATTTGCAACCAGTCTGCACCTAATATCAACTCCCGATCTTAGTCTGGGGTGATATAAAACCTAGACGAAGTTTGCGCCTTCTTCATTTTAATAGGCAGATGGGCCATACTTTTTAGTGGCATCTTTTGTCCGTTAGCGAGATTAACTGTTAGGTCACAATCCCTTAACTCTCCCTTATGCGTTTTTAACTCCTCAAAAACAGATGTTATGAGGAGCGAATCTTCCGATCCAGTGTCGATCAGTGCAGCTATCTGTCTACCTTTTATTTTAACCATACACTTCATTCCGGAGCTCTGGTTGGGGATTTTATTCCGTCGGGTCTCTCTATTTTCCCGAGTTTTCTTGACCGATTTATTTCTTTGGTGGGCGCCTATAGGTCTGCTCTCACCAATTTCTAGACATCCATGACCTCTGGTAGTTATTATTCCCAGGGTAACTTGGCCTTTCTTTTTCCTGAAGTGAAGTTATTTAATCTTTCTTCAGGTGCGCATTGTCAGTCTCGTTCAGGTTTATTATTACTGGAGCGCCCTCGCTGCAGTTTTGCCGAAAGGCACGCACAAAACTTATATCTTACAGCGTTACAGCTGCTGCAAGGTTCGGTTTTGGGTACCCTAAATCTAGTTGGGCCCCTTTTGGTCCCTGACACCTGTTAAAAATATTATTTAAGAAAGTCTGTTCCTTCATCTGGTCATTTTGGAGTCGTTCATAGAGCATTTCGCTTTGTCTAGCAGTAAAAAAGGCTTCCGATAATGTTGTCGGATTCGATCTGACCCATCCTCCTTGATAAAGGGATTATTTAATTTGTAAGTCACGGTTAGTACATCTTTATAGTGAATCAATGTTTTTAATGTTCGAAATTGCTTGATTTTTTTTTGGATTTTAGAAAGTGCGATGAATAAAATATATGATCTTGAACATATTCGAGTTATATTTCGTAGATTTCTAAAAGATATTGGTTGTTGATCCTTTACAGTATATTTGACATTTTTTACTAATCTTTCATGAGTTTTTTTTTTTAATTGCAGCAAAATATTATTGTAGTTATATACGTTAGGCATTTCAACGCATTATTTGAAATATCACCATCGACAAATGAAAAATGTCCTCCCGTAAGATTATTTATTTGCTTTTATTTCTTTTATATTCCCATCGCATTATAGATTGTTTATTACAAATTCATTTACTTAAGATATGATTAAGTAATTTCTAATGTCACAAACTTTCCTTTATTTCCTAAGTATTTAAGTTTCTCTTTTTGCAAGTGTTCTCATAAAAGATGTAAGCGGATAGTAATCTAAAAGTGTCTTCCTCCATGTGACCAAGTAATACTTTAGAAAAGCGAAATGGCATTTAAAGTAATTATTATCGTAGAATAGTTTAATATGGGAGTCAATTATCTGTAACATAAAGGAGAAGAGAATGACATCTTTTTTAGATGACTATAAAAACCTAAGATCGAGGGCGACAGGAAGTGCCACTCTTAATTAGCTTCTGTACCAAGAAATAAGGGAACGCTGCCACTCTATTCTCAGTATTATTCCACTTATCCTTTACATTTTAATGCTGATTGTTAAAGAAGGAGACATCAAGTACCATTTTTGGGGGGCGCGATGCCTGTCAGCTAATTAGAGGGCACGCTTTCAATTATTTTATTGCCATCGCTAAATCATTACTATCAGTGGATCAATTCATGTGTGCTAATGGTACTTGATTTTAGCGGGAAAAAAGAAATAGTGAGTACTAGTTAGACCTGTGGAATTCCACAGGGGACTTATTCATATGTATTATATCAATGTTGGCATTCTGTAGATATTCAGCCTAAATGAAGACGCTCTGATATTATTGTAGCTCTTTTGTAAAAAACTGCTAGTACATTCAAACTAAAGTAGCAGGAGTGCCAGACTAAGCCCGGTCGTTAGGTACGTGTCAATATAATGTTTTAATTCTTACAAATTTCGTATGTATTATTATAGAGTTAATGTTCTATCTATTTTTATATATTCTAAAGTTGCAATTTAAAAAAAAATATCCATATAGCTTGGGTGCATCAGTGTGACTCGACACCGAAACAAAAACGTGTATACATATATATATATATATATATATATATATATATATATATATATATATATATATATATATATATATATATATATATATATATTAATACAACTCATAAATACATGTGTACATATTCATATTTCATATACGCAGTATATTTATATTTGCACAGTGGTTTCCTGGGAAAGTCGGTCTGTTGGTATGTCCGTGTAATATAATATTTCAAGAAAGATCTCTTCGTCAGATGTTTACTTGACTAATATAAAGCTAGATGTATGTGTGTGTGTGTGTCTTTGTCCAGGAATAGGCTCCTATATGGTTGACTATTTTAAAAAAACTGATTACATATAATGATAGAAGATGTATCGAGACATAGGAATGGGTATGTTTCATCTGGCAGAACGGTGGTTCATTAAAATTGTGGTCCCGGCGTTCGCGCCTGGTCCACAAAGTATGGAAATAAAAAAAATTAAAATTAAAGAAAGTGTTTACAAGTGTGTTTGATATAGATGTACATAAGAATACTTTGAAAAGTATGTTTTAACTTACATAGGGATGGTATAATTAAATGGTGGGGGCTGCGTTCACGTCTGACCTCCATAGAATGGAAATAGGCACAAACTTTAATAAAGACTTTTCATATCTATGTTTGATATACTTTGATATGTATGCTTCAGTATGAAGACATATGGTATAATACAATTATGGGGTGTTCGTTCGGGCCTGACCTCCATAGAATGGAAATATATCACATAGTTTAAGAAGTTTTTTTTTAATATAGATCCACAGAATATTGTGATAAGTTTTTCAATGGGAACAGGTATGGTATAATAAATTATTGGGTTTATCTATTTTATTTTTACTTTCATCATATGTTGTTTTGGTTTTGATACCGACGCCTCCTTAACTTCATAACATTTGACTTCCAAAATTATTATCAATGAATTCATCCCATCCTTTTAAATAAGACTTTAATCTTTGCTAAAATAAATTCTGACTTAACTAATTTAGAAATTAAATTAATTCTCCGAGCGAGAAAGTCCTTTATACAATTTTACAATAAGTTTTGGACTAGAAAGGTCACCTCTAATAATTTTATCATTTTGATGGGTGCTTATGACTCTGCAGAAGTTACGGATTTAGTGGGACTCTTCTAACTGAATGAACTTAAATACAACTTTAAACATATCCAAGAGGGCATTTATAGAGACATTACCCTTTTCACTACAACAGCCAGGCCAAGAGAGAACAGCAAAACAATTAAACAATTACATAACTTCTTAAATAACGTTGGGGTTTCTATAATTATCGAACAAAACAAAAAAGACTTCAAATTTTCTAGACGTTACACTTAATCTTATCACCGAAACTTGTAGTCCCAACCTTACGCTTTTATACGTCCATAAATCTTCTAAGCACCCCCAACTTAATTATAAAATATATAGTAACATCCGTCTCTAGAAGAATGTCTGTTGTTTCTGCTGATAAAAAAACTTAAATCAAAATGCTACTTTCTTCAATAATGCCTTTAGGAACTCAGGACACAAGCAAAGGATCAAACACAATTATTATGCTCCTCCTGCTGGCCGCCTTAAATCTGTAATCACACACAATATGACTCGCAAGAAACGAGTTCAAATAACAAGATCTGCCGCTATCAATAACCATGAATCAGACTACATATATTATCCAAACCAAAATACTAATCGTAATACCTCTAACCCATCCAGTCGCATCAAGAGGAATATTTGGTTTAATCCTCCATTTAGCGTAAACGTCAAAACTAATATACCTAAGGAATTCTTCAACAATGTACAACACTCTTTCAAATACCCACACTGATATAGTTCTATATTCAATAAAAACTCAATAAGGATTTCTTATTCAGCAATGCCTAATTTAGCACAAAGAATCTTACCATCTAATAACAACAAAAATCAGCCCAAAATTCCCTTTCCTAATAAACCCCTAAACAAACTTTAATTGTAATAACAATGCCCACTCAATAAGGATTGCAGCCATAAAGATGTTACGTATTCATATAAAATTACTGAGCTTCTACGCTATCCTGTCATAACGGACACTAATATTTTGTCTTCAAGTTCTCTTTCTTCCCATCCTCCTTCTGATATAGTTACTAATCCAATATCCCACTCGAGCAGCCCCTCCATCTACAATTATACAACTAGCAATAATAATAATAATAATAATAATAATAATAATAATAATAACAATAATAATAATAATAATAATAATAATAATAATAATAATAATAATAATAATAAGTATAATAATATTTCTGCTAATAGCCATCCTAACACTAACATCACTCATTATCCCCTTCAAAACAGTCCTCGTACAATCATTGCCCCCCACCATTTGTTGAACACAATGAACATAATTCCAACTAGTTATCTAATACAAATCAGCAAATTAATATTAATATTATACCTTGTGCTTGTAATAAAATACATTCATATACCAGCGCTACTTCAATATTAACTAAGAAAAGACTATCAAACCACATTTCTTCTTCTAACAACCATAATTCTAATAATACCCAAGGAACTTCTCAAACCACTTTAATTAAAAAACTTTATTCTAATAATATCCCTTTCTCAATCAAATGGACTATCATAAAAAAGTTAAGTCATATACTCCAGGCTCTAACTCATGGCACCTCTGCACAATCGAAGCTATAACTATAATTACTTCCCCTCAAAGTGACAATATATTAAACTCTAAAAACGAACTGATCTCTTAGTGTAAACAGAAGTTCAAATTTAATTATGGTAAATTGTAAATTACATAGTTTTACTTTAACCTTTCAGATATATAGTATTTTTCTATAACATTATCATTTTTTCTACATACTTTCTTAATATTTTATAACTTAATACTCCTTTATTTTAATTCTTTATTTCTTCTTTGTTTGGCCGGTTTTTATCTGCAATTTCTATCTTAGTGTTTTAATATTCCTATCTATCAAATATATTAATGAATCTGTAGGTAGATACCTACACATTCATCTCCTGTATGTATATTTATTATAGTTTATCATATGCATTTACTTACATATTACTTGATTTACCACGAATTTGCAGATACCAGCTACCCTCTCCCCTTATTTTTTTTTCATTTTATATAGTGTATTTTAATAATTCCTTTTGATATTTTCTACGGTAATAATTTGTACATTTCAGTTGACCTCTGTTTTGCTCTATATTTTAGCGCCTTATAACGTCATCATGTCGGGGTCATTTTGATATTGAGTTTACGATCTTATATTTATTTCAATCGCCATTCGTTTTTTCTCTTTTTCTTCACTCATTGTTTGTCTTCTTTTTAACACATTTGTCTTAATTACGCTTTGCCTCGGCAACCGAGTATAACACATATATTTAAAAATATTATGGAAAATCTTTTTCCCTTTTCCTTCTACTTTTTGTTCATTATTACACGGATTTCGGCCTTCGGATTATTTTTGACCATCTTCCAATTACGGATTCCTTGGGTTTTACTTGTGCAAATGGTAATTTAACAAACTTTATAGGATTTGCATTTTTCGAGTATACCTTCATTGCATAATGTACGTTTCATCAGACTATCCATTCTCGTGAAATCACATATTTCTTCACCCTATTCCCTCTGCTTCATATTTTGTTATGAAGTAAGATCAATGACTTACTTGCTGTTTCATCAAATAATTTTGCAAGCAAAATCCGATCCCACATTTCCTAACTTTTACCCTCTTATGAGAAGGAAAGTATTTCTTGGAAACTCCGCTGATTAAAGACTGTCCACTTATTTAGTGTTTGCTTGTCAAATTAAATATGTTTTAACTCTTTTTCAAAGTGTTTTAGCATGCTGTATTAACTGTTTGCTGTTATTATTTATTAATTATGACTCTTATATATACATATACACACACACACACACATATATATATATATATATATATATATATATATATATATATATATATATATATATATACACACACATACATAAGCAGTACCATCGTAGTTTAGAAAATTGATTGGGAATATTTTCGAGCGTACTTAATAAAACGTCCTCATTTACATTGAATACAGCAATAGTTATTTGGTGATATTATAGTTAAACGGTGTTATATGTTAATTTACAACACACACACACACACACACACATATATATATATATATGTGTGTGTGTGTGTGCGTGTGTGTTTGTGTGAGTGTGTTTCTTTGAATGGGTACAAACTTTTTTATAATGCAATCATGAAAGGAAGGCAACACTTCATGATTAGAACGTGAAAATAAAGTCTACGTTTAAAATAAAGTTAACTGGGTTAAGAGAATAAAAAAGGGGGAAAAAAAATAAGGGAGTCAGTTGACCGGTTTTGCCCTCGCTGTATCAAAGCTGTATCGTGGGATTTGATGAAAAAAAAAAGAAAGACACTAATGGGAATCAAAATTATGTACAGATAAAAATAACGTTGCGTTACTTTATGTATGGGAAACATTTTTGTAATAGCCAGTGCATATGAGGACGTTTCATTAAGAATGCAGTATGATCGAAAATATTCACTATCAATTTTCTAAACCACCATGGTACGACTTAACTAATTTTACAAGCAATTGCATTTTTCTGTTACTATCAAAGACACATTTAAAACTAAATATTAATAGATTTTATTGATTGAAACTTTAAACGTATTGTGCAGCGAACTTTACTCGTGCTCACACATTATGTCATGTAAATATCTCGGAGACTGTTCACGTTCGGTTTAGAAAGCCTTCCTTCTTCAAGCAGAAAGAATGCCTCTAAGGTTTGAGCGTGATTAGTCTCTAGGATCTTCGAGTAATATAACGTTGTATTTCAATTGCTTTCCCTAATTTTTCCCCCATGCATAAAGTAACGCAACGTTACTTGTATCTGTACATAATTTCGATTCTCATTCGTATCCTCCTTTTCTTTCACTCAAAATCCTCGATAAAGCTTTGATGAAGCGAGGGTAAAACCGGGTAGATGATTCCACCATTTTCTTTTAAAATTTAATTTTAGAATCTGTCGCCTCTATTGAAAGTTTAAGGCAGACATGCAAACAGACATACATACATACATTTATATATTTGTACCAAAACATTTTCGACCCAACCTGATGAAAAAGCTTGCCCTATCTCTGAATACACTTTATGCAAAATTTCAAATATTTAGACCAGAAATTGTCTGAGTAATTTTGAAGAGACCGCATAACTCATTTTTTTATAAATTTTACCCCTATTATAACCCCTAAAGGTTTATTGTTTTCGGCTCAAATAAAGTTCTTAAGTTAGATCCGTGTCAAAGGAACCTATATCTAAAATGTCTTATGCGTAGACCCAAAATTGTCGGAGGAGTTGGGTAGAGTTCTCAAAGGTTAAATCGTTGAACTTTGGCCCCTTAATCGCCAAATTTCTGGCCGAAAACCGATCACATCGATTTCCCCAAATCTCAGTACCCTATATATCAAATATCGAGACTGTAGATTAATAATTGACAGAGTTATTTCGTAGGTATATGTACACATACACACACACATACACACACGTTCACTTTTATATATATAATATATATACGCATATATACATTTATATATACATACATAAATATGCACTATATATTTGTGCCTATATATATGAAATAGTAGCGTTCGTGGGTGTGTTTGTCCGTGTGTACAACTGCCAATGATCAAAGAAATATAAAGGTCATATTTGTGTGCACCTCCCCTGGTCAATATATATTAACGCCCACGCTACGATACTTCTGTGAAAGGAGGCGTTATATTTTATACGTAATTTCTATATATAGCATACTTCAAACCACATCTAAATTGATTTTGTTACGGTCATTAGAATATCACATTAAATTACATATATTTACATAATCAGGTCGATAATATTACTTATTCGAAATAATAGCTTCGTTTCAACTATACTAATTAAAAAAAATATACTTTATTTCCATTTCAATTTATATTTGCTTTAACGTATTTTATCTGAAATCTGAAAACGTTTACTTTTCAAACCAGAAAACCAAACGGGAAATAACCGTGATAGTTTAATTGAAAAATTGTTTTACACGAAGCACGTTATTTAATATTTTCTATAAAAGATTTGGTTTCATTTCGAAATATTTTGCTTAGCTGAATTATTATTTTTATTTTTAATACTGAGGAGATTTTGTCGTTTATTCTTAATTTTTAAGTAATCTTTTTTTTTATTTTTTAAAGAAAAATAATAAAAAATAATGTCCTCATTTACTTGCATCCCTACGAGGGCAGAGTTAGTCAGACACAGGGCCAATTTTCTACGTGAGCAATTTTCTACGTGGATCCCATACATTATCTGCTCCGTTTTTGTTTATAAAATTTATTCAGGTGTTATCCAGGATTAATTATAATAATTAAACCACAGCAAATGTGTTTAATTTCCTAGGAAACAGATTATCTTTATATGTTATTGAATATCGTAAATTAAATATGGACACTTTTTACGACGTGTCCCAATGTCGTTTAGCCACTAAAATAATAGGACCTTACATTGGGAGTCTAAAACGTTTAAACAATCCTTATAAATAATATGAAAAAAGGAATTGTGAAAAAAAAGAAAATTGCGTAGGGGATCAATTTCTCTATAAATTTAACATAAAAGCGTTCAACAAGACATGTCATCTCTAGCATTTTTTCAAGTTTGGTGATCGAAGGGGAAACAAAACATGACAAATACAATTTTTTGTTGTTTTTGTTTGGTGGTGGGGGCTGGAATAACATTTGAAACATAAAATAACGATAAATTTGAATACTTTTTATGAGACCATTCTTTACTGTCTCATAAAAATTTTAGAAACAGAACGAACCGTAAAATATGACACATGCAATTTTTGTGTGTGTGGGGGGGGGAGGTATTACATTAGAAAAATAAAATGGCGAAAAATGATATTTAATTGGTTTGGAATTAATTTTTGTTAAATCTTTTTTTTTTGCCATCGCACAGGCAGTCGCTGCTATTTTTATTGAAACAAAATTTGTAATGATTTATTTTTTAACTATTTTTTGGGGGGGGTTCTTTCTAGTGCTCAATATCCGAAAATAGTTTCTTCACTTTGTAGCCCTCGTGCCGAAATATCTGGTGGAGATGGTACCACGTATTTCTTTTTGGAGCGATTACATTTACATGTTTTCGTCTGCTCTTTTATTCTTGTGGGAGTATCCACGTTGCCCATGATGAAAATACAGGTGTGTTTCAAACGGAACTTTATGTTAACCCAGGCAAAGCTTGGTACCCATGCTAGTATGTATATATCGTTGGAGAAATAAAACGATAAAGATATATGAAGGATTATATTAAGGAAATACTATATATATATATATATATATATATATATATATATATATATATATATATATACACAGAGACAGATAGATAGATAGATAGAAAGATAGATAGATAGATAGATAGACGGATAGCAATATAGACACAGAGAGAGACATACAGACAGGCATACAGACGGAGGAAAACATAAATTAATGTGTTTATAAAGAGATTTCGTCAAGAACAATTACAGACCAACCGATATATCTCCTTTTGTGTCGTTGTGAATTGAAAGAGAGATATACATGCGATCAAAATAAAGCAATAGCCTGTTTAAATAGCGCTTGCAGAAAATGACAATATACGAGATAGAATTGCTCAATAGAGCATTGCAGCTGACGTAATGCATGCAAGAAATAATAGAGTTACAGTCATAGAAAATGAAATAGGTTGAGGCAGCAATATCTTTAGCATGCGTTTATTCATGACACCGTGAAGGATAAAATTATCGTCGCATTTAAATGCTTATCAATGCATATCACATAACACTATTTAGTACTACACTTTTTCCAGTGTCATAATACTTGTTTTATGATTCTTAAAAAAGGTAAAGTCCAATTGTATTATGTATTTGTGTTAATATATGTTTATACACGTATGTATATACATGTATTTGTGTTAATATATGTCTATACACGTCTCAACATCATCATGTCTACACAATGTCCGAATTGTCTGAACACTATATCCCTTCACTCTAAGAGCTTTCTCTTTCTTCCATCAGCAAGATCTAAGAAAGAACATTTTAATATATAAGAATTATAATATGAACTATCTCTCTAAGTCTCGTACAACAACTTATACAACTTCTCTCTCTCTCTCTCTTTCTCTCTCTCTCTGAGTCTTACAACATCCCTCACTGTAATAAGACTCTTTCTAAGCTTCTCTCACTAAGACTCTTTCTCAATGAAACCCCTATATGTAACACAATAGGATTTTGACTTGTGGAAGTAATAATATGTTACTTAACTTATTCACTTTAATAAGATTAGGTCATATTGGAGTCATTCTTTTTAGCACACGCATATTTGTATTGTGGCGACTCTCTCAATATTTTTTAAATAGAACACTACAATAATATTTTCTTCATAAAGTATTATTTTATCCGAATTCCGTATCAGAATCACTATTGTGTAAGTCATTTTATACAATTTCCATTAGTGTTCGTTCTGATACGTTGCGATTAAAAACAATAATTTAGTTTAAATTATTCAATTTCCGTTTTCATATCAGCAATTATTTTTCAGAACATTTTCTTACGTCGCCATTAACTTGATTTGCCTCCAAACTGTGTTCAGATAATGTCAGAAATAGAGCGATTATATGAGCGTCAGATATTATCAAATAAAGTGATGTTTGTTCGTAAAATTGCACCGGAAACCTCGAAAGTTAAAAAGCATATAAATAGAGTATTTCAGTGTAAAACTTGATAGTTACTGTGCTCCAATATTTAAAGCAGCGTCGGGAAAATTATATTTAAAACTTTTGATGAATATATATATATATATATATATATATATATATATATATATATATATATTAAGTTGAATTCTCCACAAAATAATAAACAGCAAATAAAATCTATAAAGTAATTTTGCAAGTTAATCTGGTTATTCTAATTTAGAATATTAATCGTCATTAATCAGAATATCTCTTACCAAAAAAGTGAAATAAAACCTAGTATAAATAGATTTTACAAACTGATTACACATTTTACTTGGTAGAATTTTAATGTAAATGTAGAACCCAATGCTTATTATTGATAATAATTATGACTTATAATATGATAAACATTGATACACTCTATTTGAATAAATAATTATGACTTATAATATGATAAACATTGATGCACTCTATTTGAATAAATAATTATGACTTAAAATATGATAAACATTGATACATTCTATTTGAATAAATAATTATGACTTATAATATGATAAACATTGATACACTCTATTTGAATAAATAATTATGACTTAAAATATGATAAACATTGATACACTCTATTTGAATAAATAATTATGACTTATAATATGATAAACATTGATACACTCTATTTGAATAAATAATTATGACTTATAATATGATAAACATTGATACACTCTATTTGAATAAATAATTATGACTTAAAATATGATAAACATTGATACACTCTATTTGAATAAATAATTATGACTTATAATATGATAAACATTGATGCACTCTATTTGAATAAATAATTATGACTTAAAATATGATAAACATTGATACACTCTATTTGAATAAATAATTATCACTTATAATATGATAAACATTGATACACTCTATTTGAATAAATAATTATCACTTATAATATGATAAACAGAAGGTCGATTTCCAATGAAAAACTGTTAACCGTATTTTGTTGCGTCAGAGATCAATGTAAATTTTGTATCTCTTTTTCTATATTAATTTTTATTTGATCATATTTTCTTGTTTTCCTTACTGTTGCGAGTTGTTAAGATGTGATTATCAATTTGAGTAATAGTTCTAATTTTTCAGAGAATCTTACGGTCAATCGTACATAATTTTATATGATTACTAGACAACCCGTGACCCGTTGGGTCAGTATGTTATATTTGCTATGGAATTCATGTATGAGCGTAACACGTGTGACGTAAAGAAAACAGTATGTTTTTTTACATAACAGAAACATTTCTATGAAGGTATATTATAATGAAAAATCACGGACGGATCACTCAGACATGAAAATAAAAAAAAATCCTCCCTATTCGTGTAAAGTTACCTATTTTTCCGAATATTCGCTCAAAAATCGAAATTTAAACATGATTTTCCTACGAATCGAACGCCGAAGAAATTCATTTAGCAGCAAAAACGCACATGAACCTACCGATGAGAAATATAAGAATGAAAAACACATATGGGACCCCTTCAACAAAATTATAGAAACTGAAAATCTAAAAAAATAATTAATAAAATCTGAATCAAAAAAATAAAATCTAAATAAATAAAATAAAATAAAACTAATATTGAAAAAGATTAGTAATGTGTCAACAAATTCACCGTTCTCACGCAACTATTTTGTATCATGAAATAAAAACAAAATAAAAAAGAAGGAAGGAAGGAAGGAAGGAAAAGGACAGATAGAGAGTGCTACTAGTAGTAGTAGTAGTAGTAGTAGTAGTAATAGTCTTTGCTTTACTACAATTGTATGCCAACGAGTTAAAGTTGTTTCGTTGTAAAAAAATAGCGACAGTATCGTTGTAATAAAAATAGTTTTAACCCCCCACCTACTCTTTCCCTGTTAAATAATAAATTTGAAATAATAACGTTAATATTTTAGTGCGCAGGTCAAAATCTGCAAACGAAGCGATTTGTTTTTATTTGTCTACGTTGCTATGGGTTAATGTTTATGCGCGCATGCGCAAGCGGATGTCTTAAACTGGAAAATAGGTTACGTCACTCGTTACAAGGTCATTTGAGTTTTATAATTATATAGATTATTAAAACATGTTACCAGAAATACTTTTTAGAACTTGGTTATATGGATGAATGAACAAACTGGTGTTGAGTTTGAACACATCGTTTATGCATGTTCCTTGTATTAGGTTTAACGTAACTATGATTTCAGTAACCATTTTAATCTTGCGGAAGAGATGTTACTTTCATTTTTTACTTACGCATTTAATAGTAATAGTATAATAAAATAAAAAAAAACACACATACAAGTTCTCAAACCTAAAGCTATTAATTATAATTAATTAGTTAATTTAGATCTCTCGCATATCTTTAGAATTATATTTTGTTTATATTTATCAAGTAAATATTTTTACATAGTTTCATTAATTTTATTACTCTAAATTTAAAGTGACATGTAAAAGATATGTTATTTTATTTGTCCATTTTTATTCTTGAAATCACATGCTTGTTCTATTATAATTTAATAAGTATTTGTTTATTTCATAATAATAATTATATATGCATATATAAATATAAATATATATATATACATATATATATATATATATATATATATATATATATATATAATATGCGCATTAAAATACATATATAGACCCATCCGGTTATTACGAACAGGTAGGCATGTAATCAACCACTTTCTTCGCAGAAATTATACATTAAAAACAATAAAGGAAGCCACCAACAGAGCAGCGCACATAAGCAGACACAACCTACAAACATACAAAAACAACAAAACATCCACACAAATACCTATGATATTTAACTTAAATAATAACACCGCCCATTTATACAACTCCATAAAACAGATGTTCAAACAACAACAACAGGACCCCACACTCAACACAATATACAATAAACCCCCAATTTTGCCAAACGACAACACCTCAACTTACATTTTTTACTCACATCCACTTGAATTAATTGCACCCTTACATTTCAATGAAACAAACCTTGCAACAGATCCAGATGTCTTATATGTGCACATATTAATACCAACAGCACATTCAGACCTTCAGGCACCAACATCCATCTCAATCTCACCCTCTAAACTGCAATAGCTAAAATGTAATATATTTGTTATTCTGTGCCGAAGGCACAAAAGGCAATTACGTTGGGGAAACAGGCCCGGAGTCCGCCTACGCCTAAACAAGCAAGAACATACTATTAGAGACAATTCTACACATCCAGTAGTTATACACTATAATTTACCTAACCATACATGAGACAGCATCATATATATCCTCATAGCATCCAATTTTATTACACAAGATCAGAGACCGAAAATAGTAAAAAAAAAAAACTAATTCTAAAACTTAACACGGGCACTTTAGGCTCAACAAAAACCTGGGACTACTTTATGACTAAAGTTTAAAAACAAAAAATATGTTCAAGAAACATTGTCCTTAAAACTTAAATGCATGTTGGGAAGGTTTAACGTTTTTATTTTATTTTCCTCTCTTGCTAACTTTCCGAAACATTCACCTTTCCCTAATTGTTTTCCTTCTTTATATTTTCGTACATATTGGTCTATGTATCTGTATGTGTGAGCGTATTATGTACGGATATATGTATGCATTTGTGCGAGGGTATGTATATATTTATATGACTATGTATGCACACGTCTGTATGCATGTATATATATATATGTGCGTATGTATATATGTATGTATGTTTATATAGGTGTATATATGAGTGAGTGTATATGCGTGCATGTTTTCTCAAAACAATTATTTTCTTTAAGTGTTAATTTTCTTCATATTACCGTATATATATATATATATATATATATATATATATATATATATATATATATATATATGGGTGTGTGTGAGTGTGTATTTCTCGAACACCTATCCCTCTTTTCCCGTCACTCTACCTCTAACTCCGTCTCTCTCCATACATTCGTTGGCGTAGACTTGTGTATGTATGTATAGCTGTCTCTACGTATAAGTATATGCGCACACATTAATCTGGGTGCATGTGTATTTGTTAGTATACATATATATATATGTGTGTGTTTATTTGTGTTTATATACATATGTATGTATATATTTGTACAGGCGAGTATTTGTTTGCATATGTTTGTGTATGCATATATTAATATATAAATAAATAGGAGCGTTTCGCTTCTGTCATAAAACAGTTGACTTTGGAAACGACATTTTCGTTCCTTTTCCGAACGATAAACAGCCGGCCGTTGATTTACAAATGAATGCATTGCATCTCCTCGCATAACGTCTCATATCCTTTGAATTCTTGTTCTCGTTGGAATTGGAAATATTGGACAGTAGAAGGCGCGTTTCCTCATATGTATTTAATGTTTAATGTGTAATTTTTCTTTTATATGTACATATGTGCATGTGCGTGTGCGTACTTATATGTATATGTATTTAAAACTGGCGTGCCACCTTCTCATTGGCTATACACACACACTTTATCTATCTATCTATCTATCTATATATATATATATATATAGAGAGAGAGAGAGAGAGAGAGAGAGAGAGAGAGATAGAGATAGAGAGAGATGTATAAAGAGAGAGAAAGTGCGATAAGGAGCAGGTAAGAGGGGATAGTAAGAGAGATATCTATTGGATTGTAATTTATTTTCACCAGAATAAGAATAGGATAAAATACATATGACTTAGAACTTTTTATTACTCTTCGTATTAATATTAGTGATATTTTAAAACTCAATAAATTCACTATTAATTGAAAAAATATACATATTCTACGATAAATAGTTCTCTAACACGCACACACGCGCGCACACACACACACATGCGTTCGCGCCTGGTCCACAAAGTATAGAAAAAAAATTAAAAATAAAAAAAAAAACATCTACAAGTGGTTTTGCTATAGATGTACATAATAATACTTTGATGAGTATGTTTTAACTTAAATAGGGATGATATAATAAAATTGTGGGTCTGCGTTCGTGCCTGGCCTTCATAGAATGGAAATAGGCAAAAACTTTATAAAGACTGTTCATATGTATCGGCGTAAGTATACTTTGATAATTATGTTTCAGTTTGAAGAAATATTGTATAATAAAATTATGGGGGGGGTCGTTCGCGCCTGAACTCCATAGAATGGAAATATGTCACATAGGTTAAGAAGTGCTTTAATATAGTCCACAGAATATTGTGATAAGTGTTTCAGTGTAAACAGGTATGGTATAAAACATTATGGGGTTTATCTTTTTTTATTTTTACTTTCATCATATTTTGGTTTGGTTTTGATACCCCCAAATTCAAAGTTATCTCTTTACAACCCTTCCTTTTCATAACCTATCATACTTTAATAAATGAGAGTCCAATTGCTGAAGGCTGTTTTTGAACCCAGTCAACGATGGGTAATTTTGCTATTATATATATATATATATATATATATATATATATATATATATATATATATATATACATATATATATATATATATTCTGTTGTCTATATACATTAATTTATATTCTGAGTAATTGCATTACAAAAACTCTGAACTTTGGGGGATTGTATACATTTAATTACGCTTTTTAATGACAATGTATTAAAATATGAGCATTTTGTGTAAAATTTAATCCAAATTTTATTACTATTTTTTTTATTTCTCACGCATGTATATATTTATGATTTATTACGATTATGTAAGGACATTTTAATGCTTAAAGGACAACAATTGCTCTTTGATTTATCATAGGCAGGTGGTTTTTTTCTGGAGAGCTTGGATAATGGCAAACATCAATAATAAATAGGACCGACTGAGATAATCAAAAATTATATCATCTCATACTCAGTACAGTGCGCTTGGAATACTACGAAGGCCAAAGTAACAAACTTTACAATAAAGTAAGGTACTGGTGAAATGCTGAAGTAGCTATTCGAATGTATTAATAGCATGAAAAGACTGAACGATTCCCTCTAACTCGACTGCACTATTACGTGTAAAGCGTAAGTGAAAAATACACCAGGTTAATGATTTTGCAATATTAAGGAGAAGCTTATTTCCATAATACAATTACTGTTCAAGACTCCCTCGAGGGAAAGAGTGAATGGTCGTTTGTTGTGTATTTATAAGACCCCTGGAGTATGTGGTAAAATTTATGACGTTTCTTTGAGTATTTCGCATATTTAAGGTAATAGTTTTTTATGAAAATATTTAGGATTTTGCGAATTCACCAATTATTGGTCAGCATATAGAATTATCTTTTCCTTTTAAAATTTAAATGTATTTCCTGAAGACTATATATATATATATATATATATATATATATATATATATATATATATATATATATATACATACATACATATATATATATATATGTGTATATTTATATATATGTATATTTATATATATGTATGTATATATATATATATATGTATATATATATGTATATATAATATATATACATAAATATACATACATATATATAAATATACACACATATATATACATATATATATATGTATATATATGTATATATATATATGTATATTTTTATATATATATGTATATATATATATATATATATATATATATAGAAGTATAGTAATTCCATATGTTTACGGTATATGCTTCTATGAAATATTTCATCTCATTCTAAATTAAGATAAATACATAAGACATTTCATATTTATTATAATTAAATACTTGTTTCTTTGGAACAAAATTTAATTACGCTTATTTAAATAGCGCGCATGCGTTTAATATATATTTTTTTAAAATACCAACTTTACACTTCACGAAATTATGTAAAATCAAACACAAAAGTTGTAAAAGGCAAATTACGCACCAATTAAGCAATTTCCGTTTGAGCATTCTTAGTTAAAGCGCCACACCGTCTGTTAAGAATTATCAATTAGTGAAAAAAAAAACAACAAAAAAAACAAAACGGTTACTGTAATCGCACTGTCATGTTTTAGTTATCAATTCCTGCTGCGTTAAGAATGTCTGTTAGTTAATGTGTGTTTTTTTAATTATTTCAACAGACGCAAAATATTAATCGAGACGTTTAATAAGAAAGTGGGTGAATGAAAACCTTCGCAATATTGCAGAATCTCTGTATTTCTTTCTCTTTCATTGTCGCTCACTTTCTCTATGTCTATTTGTATTTTCTCGGCAAAATTAAACATGGTAATACGTCAAAGGCTGGTCAAATTAATTGTCGGGTTTTAGTCTAGATAAACAAGTCCCATTTCGTTGAAAAACTAAGAAAAATTATTGTTTACTATGATGTAGAATAAATAGGTCGCCGTGTCCTACAATTACATCACCAAAACTTCAGTCATTATCGCAGCGGACATTGTGACATCATGCAATGGGGGGATTGTATATGTCAACTAAGCTGAATATTCTGAGTGGGTACAACGTCACATTATTGAACCTCTTGCCTTATCTCGTATAATGTTACACACAGAGTAGGCAGGACTGTGTTTTTATTAACTTTATAATTTATTTATAATATTATTTTTAATAAAATTCAAAAGAGGCATTTAATTAAAAAAAAAAAAAACTTAATGAAAACGTCCGCAATACTGTATCATCTCTATATGTTTCCTATACCTCCGCGTATAATTTGTCCACACCTGTTTTGATAAGCAATCACATTTCGCCTAGATCAAAGAAAATAGTGTGAGTCAATAGATAGACAGTAAAATTAAATATTGCATGGCTATATGCTTACCGGAGAGAATAACGCGGCGTGTTTGTTTTTTGGGAAGTTCATGAACCAAATGGTACGTCGTTGATACGGCCACCAGCTCCCAGGATATTTAAACATCCTAACGAAAACGTTAAGGTGAAGAAGTCAACAGGTCGTCGACCAAGACTGCTGGATCGTTCTCTTTGAGATACCGACGGAATAGTTGTGCTTGGAATGAACAATTTGAATTGCTTAACGAGCGGTTCGTTTTCTTACAAAAATAGCATCTTTTATTTACTCAATAAAGAAGAGATTAAAGATATCGTTATGGACGAGTTCTTTAATGCCTAGCAAATTGAGTAAATAAAATAACTATATTTTTTATTAAAAAAAAAAAAAACGTCGTCGACTGAGTTAAGATCACAATTGAATTGGAACTCTTTCTTCCTTGCCAAAAAGGGAAGGAGAGTGAGCGATATAGAAAGAGAAAACGTCCAGAGATATAGAAACAGAAAACATCAAGATATATAGAAACAGAAAACATCAAGATATATAGAAAGTAGAACATTCGCGTAAAAAAGATTAAAGTCACTAGCATTATTTTAAGTACTACAAATATGAAGTGATACGTTCAAGGCGTTCACTGCTTTATGCATGTAAGCAGTCACGTAAGACACCCATTTTTATAAATTATTTCTTAATATACAGGTTGGATAAATACTTGATGCATGACATGCTTTTAATTCCTAATGTTATGAAAGAACTTGGATTTATAGTACTAATCAACAGCAGAGTATATATTTATTACATTATACTATTATTATTATTATTATTATTATTATTATTATTATTATTATATTATATAAGTGGTAATCGAATAATGTGAAATATTAATGTCACTATAATATAAAATGCATTTTAATTTGTAAAGAACAGGTATCGGTTAGCTTTTATTTCATACACAAGATAACTGGGGGTCGTTTTATCTAATATAATGATCTACGAAGACAAAATCTTAAATAAGCCAATGTTCCGTAACTTCAACTATGTAGTGGCATTTCATTGATTAGCCGAATACAAGCATAATCCTACAAATAAGATTTAGTTAAGATACAAAATAAAGCAGCTGTAAGTCAGTTTTCTTTCGTATTCTTTACAAAAGAGAACTCGTTAAATTGGAGACGGCCGTGTCAAATAATCCAGTTTAATTTGATAAGGTTGCAACAGGAAATGGAGACAAGTATTACCAATGAGATCGTATCTCTAAGTCCGTGTTTGATATTTAAAAGACGCGACTGTATTCAGCGTCTGAATGCTAATGATAGACATCTCTGTTGCATTCGAGAAACTCTTAACGCCCTTTTTTTCCTGTATTGATTTCATTGGGAAAGTTATAAGTTTGAAAAGATAATAGAAACTATATAATGAATATTTTTTTAATGTTCAACTAAAGTTGCATACCATGTACGAGATAAAATCCACATTCTCTCTTTGATTGTTGGCGTCTCTCGTATTCACATGTTGCGCGTATTTTAATTACTCTATCCGGATTTTTAAATCAATTCCGTACTTATTTTTTTATGTCTAATCTCATTCAGCTCGCATGCTCCATTCAATGTGGAAAACGAATTTATTCACTTACGTGCTAATCATGTGAATTGAAAATAGTTAATATATAAATAAATTAGGAATAAATTATGTATCCATCCACATAATCGATTACCGATTCTGCATCATAAAAAACTTAGCAAATTTTTGTTCTGACAGCAGAACATTCGAATATCTGTGATAAGCAAATCTACAATGCGAAAATTATACTCGAAGCGATGAGCTTCAACAAACCATTTGGTAACACATCAGGAGCAGACGGTATGTATAGTCTGTAAATATCTCTTTATCCCTCAGCTCCGATATAATTCTCCTCCTGACGCTGTATGTTTTTTAGTAAATTGCGTTCAACATAGTTTTCGAAAAAGTTGCTGATTCTATATAACTATAAATTATTTACGCATATTATTTTCAGTTAAAAACTGCGTTACAAAACTACCAAAACCACGCAGTAGCACAGTCAGACGCAGATTATATTATAAAATATTTCCCGTTACATATTTGTACATATGAAACCTACATATATAATAACTTTTTGTGTCTTACTTATCTAACAACATATTAATACATGTTGCTCTATTGTTTTGGCGCGAAAACTAAATTTATAACACTTTTCAGATTTACTTCTTTTATATAGACTATACTAATATCGCAACTTAAAAAAAAACATTTCGACTACTGTACTGTACACACTTCGTACAATACTAGTATCGAAATAATAGGATCTTAAACTAACAAACTGATTGATAACCATTCGTATGAAACGTCCTTTCTTCTCGGATATAGGAAAATTGTAAAATTTATTTTTTATTTTTTAATTACACTATTTAATAAAATTAATCCTGGATGTTTAATTTTGTTATATATATATGATTATTCATATATATATATAAACACATTTATTTTTGTCAGTCAAATTATATACAAAATATGAATTTATTGTCTGTGTGTGTGTCTCCCTGTGTACATTTTACTACCAAACTATTCTGCAAATTTCACTCTACAGAATCGAGATTTGACATAAAGTTTATTGAGATTTGGGAACATTTTTTAATCGGTTTTCGGCCAGGAATTTAGCTGTCTAGGGGGTCAACGTTCAACGATTTTACCTTTCAAAACACTAGTAAACTCCTCTGTCAATGTTTGATCTAAACACTTGGAATTTTATATGTAGATTACTTAGACATTGGGCACACTTTTTAATTCCATTTGAGCTCAAGACAATAAATATTAATTGGTAAAAATTGGGGGCAAACTTTAAAAAAATACCTCTGCTGTCTCTATCAAATTACTCAGCCAATTTTAGTCTAAACATTTAACATTTTTATATAACGTTTATTCAGATAGGGCAAGCTTTTTAATCGTTTTATGCCGAACATTTGGCTGCCATGAGGTCAAAGTTATAAAGATTTAATCTTTGCAATCTTTAGCAAACGATTTAGCCAATTTTAGGTCTTAACATTTGAAGTTTAAGATAAAGGGTATTCAGGCATGCAACAAGTTTTTTAATCAGCTGTTGGGCAAAAAGATGGCTGCCAAGAGGTCAAAGTTAGAAGATTTGACCGTTGCAGACTCAACAAAACTTCTCCGTCAATGCTGAGTCTAAACACTTGCAATTGTAGATGTAGGTTACCTGGACATGAGGCAAACCTTTTAATATATATATGCATATGCAGACAAAGTTATGAACAGCATCAGAAGATATGCATAATATGTCAATATCTCTTTATCCGTCCGCTCCGATGTAATGCTTCTCCTGACGTTGTATGTTTTTTTATAAATTGCGTTCATCATGGTGTCAGAAAAAGTTGATTATACTATATATCTATAACCTATTTACGCATATGATTTTCAGTTAAAAATTGCATTACACAACTACCAAAACCACGCAGTAGCACAGTCACACCCGCATTACATTATAGAATATTTCCCGCTATATTTCTCATAAGGCCCGAGCAAAGCCGGGCTAAACTGCCAGTATATATATATATATATATATATATATATATATATATATATATATATATATATATATATATATATATATATATCATTGAATGTACTGTCAATTATCTTATGTAGTTTCTAAAACTGATTTATTGTTTGGATTCCACTATTTAATTTCACGATTAATTTATGTTTAATTTGTGTACTACTATAATAAAGACGTGAAGCGAAAATTACCAAATAAATTATTCCTTGCTTCCATCTACAGGAACGAGAAAATTGTCACGTTAGAAAGACGACGTGATTCTTTCCGTTTGATAGAAACAGCTTTTCTTTCTTGTTGTGATTGTTTTTGCGGATCAACAAGTGACAGCCTTCTCCGAGTGCCGGGATATTCACTCCTCTGTCAATAGAGGTTTCCTGAAAAACAACAACTTACGTTGGCAGTCCAATCCAGTAGCAGTGTTCACAACCTCGCAGAAGCAATAAGTAATAGTTGTTTTTTTTTTTTGAACCTCCAATTGTTTTTCTTTTTAATCAAAATTTTATTAACAGAACCTATATAACTAAAAAGTTCTAATATAATATCACTCTTAAAAGATAAATATATGGGCATTCGAAGTCAAATAACTTCAAATTCCACAGTTCAGCACATGACATTCACATGGAGCAACAGTCACTGAATTCAATTTTCGTATAGCGTAAATCTCGATAATGGTGCGATAAAAACAGGCACGATTAAGCGAATTCGTCGTTTCCTTCTTTCTTTTCTTTCTGTGTTGTCAATAACCGTCGTCTGATACGGGTATGGAGGGAGGCCTTCGTCAAGGAGAGTCTCACGTGGTGAAATAAAAGTAGTAGAGATTTTTTTTACCAGCCACATATCTTTTTTTGTTTGTACCAATATCGTTTATAACCAATGTATTAAACAGGGTTAATTCAACTTGCGAGAGAGGACGGTTGAAAACTGTATTTCAACGTTGGTGTGTTTTCCAACGGCAAGCGGTTCTATTCAACTCATTATCATATGTATTACTTACTGACTCTTCTAAACTCAACTCAACTGTTTAAAATCGGCCGTGCATAAGCTTTCATAATTAGCTGATACGTGGGGGGATGGAGCTCCTAAGTCTATATGAAATAATCGGTGGTCGTTACGGCAATTCCATGTTTTCTATGGAGTGTCTCCGTGCTAACCGTGCATAATCGCTTATCGGAGTAAATTTCCATCAGCTGTGATCAAGCCCGGTTGTGTTAGGGATATGAATTCAGCCTAAACAACTTTCAATACCATTTTATCAGAATCATTTTTTTCTTGGAAAAACAATGTTATTATTCACACATTATTATTAATTCTCTTATCTCCTAACTGAATCCTCGGTTAATTTACGTCATCACCCAAAGAAATGGAGTCAGCAACACAATGGAGAAGTGCGGGGAGTGTTTATTGTACAGTTTTTACTTCGCTCTACTCTAAGCGTAATCAATGAAAAATTTTACCACCATACGTGGTTGGGTCTCAAATATTATCAAATTAAACCCGATGCAAAACCTATCTAAAAACATCGCAATATACAACAAAAAAAAATCGAGATTTTTTTAAAATCAGCCCAGTCTTTTCCGAGTCGATAGGAAACAGGCTCAAACGCACAAAGCGCATTTAATACATAAATATATAAAAAAACGTATTCCTCTATATTGAATAAAGGTTATTTAATGATAAAAGGTATTGTAGCTAATTAACTGAAATGAACTCAAAAAACGGGTATACTGTGATGATCAGAGACTTCAGATAGCAATCAGTCGCTTTGAGTGAAAAATAGGTACTTCTCACAATTCCGATGATAATAAATTTTATGGGAGTGTGGAACATGCGTTCATACAAATTCACGCCCAGGAAACATTGAGTCACTCTGTCTACTTCATCTATAATATAAATCCCCCCTGTATGTTTAAATATATGTATGTATGTATGTATGTATGTATGTATGTATGTATGTATGTATGTATGTTTGTACGTCTGCCTAAAACCGAGGCGACGGATTTTCACGAGATTGGAATCATTTTGAAGCTCGGCCCTTTGGACGACAAATATCGAAGACTTGGCTAAAAAAAAATACTTCCATCACTCTCAACTGGATATTATTATACATTGAGCGGTCGCCTTTTTTCGTTGATATTTTCGCAAAATCACCCCATCTTTTCGTTTGTATTGCTTTAATTTAAACCTACTTTATTCCTGTTTGGCGATGGGCACGACAGCAAAGACGCCATGGTTTTTACACGTTCTTTTTCTCCTTCTCGCTATGGTTTCGAGCCTGCCTGCCTGCTACCCTTCTGTTTCTTTTCAACCCACACCCCCATACACAAGGGAAACGCCGGACACCATGGCTAGGTAAATATAAGAAACAATTATATCTTTGGATGGAGGCTCATTTAATGATAATTATTTTTTTTTAAACTACATATTTAACAGTGATAGTGGACATGCAGATTCGCTTTTGATGGAACGACACACAGTTCATCTACCCGCTCTATAAAAGAAAACATCAACAGAAACAAGTGTAAACACACATCCGCACAAAATACTTGCGTCTTAAAAGTAGAATAAAGTTATTCGTAAAATGAATTAGTTTAAATTTACATATGACGACAGGTTGTATTCTTTCAATAAAACAATTTTATCAGTATTGATGATGAGGTAGAAACAAGGTCAATATCCGGATTTATTCAGAAAACTCTACAGTCGTATCCAACGAAGATCCTTAGCGTTTCTACGATTTACCATACAAAACATGATAAATCTTCTCAGTGATTAGAGAATTTAAAAAAAAAACTTAGTAAGATGTTTTGATCACGCGGCAATCCGTAATTTCAAACTTTTGATATTATTTTTAATGTCAAGTGTTTTCCATAGGGCATTGTCCGACTTTTGTTTTAGTGATCATACGCCAATACATGTCTACATATAAATTGATGAAAGAGTGTGTATATAAACATATGTTATAAAACATTGTTTATCTATTTAAATGTTTTAAGATATTATACCTCCTCCTCCTTTTTACTTTCATCCAGCTACTGTTATGCTATCACTAGTAAGATGAGTCTTGCCGTGAAAATTCCAACTATTATAACTAACTAACAAACTACAACAATGCCGAATAGGTCCCACCTCAAATCAACTTTTGAAACATAGAATATCAAACAACGCCACCCGCTTACAATTAAGGAAAATAATAAAGATCATACTCTGTAATCTTCTACGCAAATAAATTGTATGTTCCAAAGAAATTTTAATCAACGTATCACGTTGAAATAAATAGCTAATATGCTGTATTTATATAATCGAAGTGTTTAAATATTTAAGCTTGAACATTGATTTTGATCTTATTTTATTAACGTCATAGTTACGAATCTAAAAATTAAGAAATACATGTCTGTGAATATTAAGGTTAACACGCAGAAACACACGCGCGCACCCCCCGCCCGCACACACACACACACACACAGACACACACACCCACACACACACACACACATATATATATATATATATAATTTTAGGGATAGCAACTGTAGTTATACTCATTAAAATAATTTCCAGCAAATAAAAACTGATAGCATATTCACAATCGTATATTTCTAGAACTTAATTAAGTCTGTATGAAGTTTTACGGAAGCCTTGAATAGGATATTATTGTTCAATTTTTATTCCTATAAATTATCTCGTCTTAATCATATATAAAATGCAAACTTATGAGTTTTTAAGATGAAGATTGGTTATTCGTATTATTTTGATTCTATCGGACTACTGTTCTAATCTTATGTGTGTTTTTCACAACCTTTCGGTCGATGTCACCTCCCACCTTATTCAGGTGCATCTTGTCGAGCTCAGGAATGTTTCTCTTGAGCTCCAGAATTTGCACGAAATTTCGAGCGTAATCCTTTATGAGTTATGCTCCGCACGGCGTTCATGCTCTTCTTCCGTCACCCATAACTGGATAGAGGTCCTAAGTAATTGGCAATTGTATTTTACAGTCGCCCACACTGAAGATTATGCCTTTAACCTTCAGGGGAATATCACTTTTTAAATTGAATTTTCCAAGTGCTCTGATTACTTTGTCCTTGCGCTCTTTGAAATAGACTTTTCACTTGATTTCCCCGTGCGTCTATCATGCGCTTGTTTGTTTGTTAATAGGTTTCAAATGGGAAATAATATACTTTTTTATATTCTGAAATGTATTTTCTACGAACAAAATTTTTAAGCCTATAAAAAACGCAAAAAGCCGATTAGCAAAATCGTATTCAGCTGACATGTATAAAATATTCATTTTTGATAGTATTTTATAAAATACGTCAGTTTTGGAAGTCAAAGTCAAATGTTCTTTTTTTGTTTTTATGTAAAACGGATTATATCTCAATGAATAATTTTCCTCGCATTTGTTTCTGTTTCTTTATGGTTCAAAGCGGATTACTTACAGATTAGACGGTCAAAACATTTTGATTTAGAATGTTCTGAAGTTTTTTTATTATTGCCCCCAGAAAGATTGACCTCTAATTTAAACTGCTGCAAACCAATGTAAATCACTGATTTTTGATAGTACATTGTATACTTAGAGAACTCTGGGTATATAAAAAAACAAAAAAAAAAAAACAAATGAAAGGGTATTTATTCAAGAACCTCGCTAGTAACACACAAATATCGTCTGCATATAACTTGATTGGAGTGTGCACAGATGACCTTCACCTAAATCTGTCAATTCTCAATAAACATGAGTCAGATAATGGTAATATGTAATGTAAGAATACAGCAAAGGTGTATTTGGTTTGTTTGCTTTATATGATGCAGAATAAACGCGTCTATAACACCTATCGCATAATGATTGACCCACATTTCTGTTAGTTAATATTCAGAATAATATACTTGAAATATACGTTTTATCTACATATCCATAGTATAAATTAATTTAATCAGAAAGATTTTAAAGTTATTTCTGCTGAACCTAATTCTCTCCGTTATAGATGTGGAAATGATTAAAATGAAAATGCAAATAAGCACAAAGTTAGTTATAATGCATTTTTTCATGCCTTTGTCTATTGTTTTCAGGTTATTATTAAACTAGCGCTTTATAATTCTTATTTTACGAAAGTTACTTTGAATACAACCAAGAGAATAGCACAAACAAATAATGTGAGCATTAGATTCAGTGACATAATTTGCTATCTAAATGCATGTATATATATATATATATATATATATATATATATATATATATATATATTTGGCAGGAGCTACTAGAAAGGACTTATACTGCCTTAATAGAGTTCAAAATAGGCTTAGTAGCCTCGTAGGGAATGGCCTTTTCTCTTACCTGCAACCTCTTTCTCACGGAAGAGATGTTGCGAGATTGCCTCTGCATTATCTTTATTTTCATGGCAAGTGCAAGGCTGAGCTTCAATCTATGGTCCCCCTCGCCACACTTGCACAAGAAACGCCCGTCTAGCAGAAGCCACTATCAATAATTTTCACCACTCTTTATCAGTGCCTAAACCTAAACGTAGATTCCATGAACAAAGTTTCTCTCTTAGAACTGCACGCCTATGGAATTGACTTCCGTTTTCCTGTTTTCCAGCTGACTACAATATGCCTGTCTTCAAGTCTAACGTAAACAAGTTTTTGATGATCCGTTCAATATAGGTTAAGAAATTTACCGAATTCCTAATACTAACGATTACTATATTGTCCAAATTCTACTGTAACTCTTTAACCATCATCCTCAAGTGACCTATTTGGCTTGGTAGTGGTATTGCCCATGATATATATATATATATATATATATATATATATATATATATATATATATATATATATAATTATATCTTTCAAATTACATTTACGAGTAATATACACAGGAGATACCAGTTGTAAACGCCAGAAAAATCGTTACATTAATTACATGGCTTCTAATATAAGAATCTCACTTGTCTGTTAATTGTGCATATGTATCCATGCATGAATGTGCGTATGTATGTGTCTCGCTAAAACTTTTCCTTGCTGCATCAGACCGGGTCGAAACCACTACTGTTTAAAAGGGCGATGTATTGGTCGAATAGTAAGTGAAAATTAGAATAGAAAAATCTAAATTATTTCATACAGACATTAAGGAAGGGAGCAAAAAATCGTGTCCTCATAACAATTTAACCAAACACGCATGCGCAATAAACGTTCTTTCTGGGATTGGTTCAAAAGAATAAAAAGAGCTTACGTTATCGTAGAGTATTGGCGATATTGAGTGCGTTGTTGTCTTAAGGTTTCCTGTTCGCACCGACATATTGTAAGTTTATTTTTCGATTTTTAAAATTTTAATATTTAAACAAGGCTATTTATGCTGTTTTGTCGTCCGTGCATTCTTTACTTTCCCTTTTTATTTTTCCATCACGTTCGCTGTTCATTTACTTGTTGTTGTTTTGACTTTTCAGATATTTAAAAGAATGTTTTAATATTGAAACAGGGTAATTTCGTTCGCTTATTCTTTATGGTCAATTTTATTATTGTTTTGATCCACCCACCCAGACACACACACCTCCCCACACGCGGACAATGCCGGGTACCCGCTTATTAATTATATAGTTAAACTTTTGTTACGAATGAATCAGTGAACTTAATTAATTCTTCCTTACTACTTAGATATTTCTACTAATTATAGGGAAATACATCTCAGTTTGTTTAAACGGGTCTATGTTGATTGAATAAGCAAAACGTTACTTTATGTTGGTATTAATCTAAAATAATGAAATGCAAGTTTTCCTGTTAAAAAATCTTCTCCATAGAATGTTATGGCGAAGTATATTGTTGACAATATACAAACTTATTTATATATATATATATATATATATATATATATATATATATATATATATATATACATATATATATATATATAGAGGAGATGGTAATTAATAAAAACTGAAGAAAGTGGTCAATACTGTTGTAGAGCAAATATGCGTTTTATTTTTTACTACCGTATCTTTCTGTTAGGTTCCTTTTTTTTCGGCTACACGGCCGTTTTTTTGCTGTCTGTAGCGTCCTCAGACTTTTACAGACATGTTCGCTATTTCATCCCAAAATAGCGAACATTTCTGTAAAAGTCTGAGGACGCTACAGACGGCCAAAAAAGCGGCCGTGTAAACTTAACAGAAAGATACGGTAATCAAAATAACACACACACACATATATATATATGTATATATATATATATATATATATATATATATATATATATATATATATATAGATATAGATATAGATAAAGGCGATTGATTTTTGTAAACGTTATTTTAAAAGATATTTATCAGAAGTAATATTACGTCTTGACGTCGATGGAATAATTTTCTGCTAATTCTCAATGCAAATACTTAAGCATATATGATAGATTAAGAGTGTTATGAAAAAACTATAGACAAAGGTATCAGAAATTCAGATGCCAAATAAGCAGGTAATTATAGAGAGTTATTAGAAAAATGTAATGTAAAACATTTCATGGCTTACATTCAGTGCACAATTGAAATTTTATAAAAAATGTATTTAATTTTATTCTATTCTAAATGATAATTAAACTATTTTTCGGTCCTGGATATGACCTTAAACTATATCCAGTGGTGAGCCCCAGCTTCCGGGCTTTGGAGAATGTGGAGCCACCCTTTTATTGTCATTGCTCCCAGTTCCACTTTGACCTGGACTCCTAGTACCTGTTAGGCTCTCAACTATGGGTTGAATATAAACCGACTTAAAAAAAAAAAAACGAATATACTCTTTTAAAAGTAGTTCTTCAAAACCATGGGATTCGGCATTAAATAAACTAAAAAGGGATGATATGCCGTAATACAAAAACAACTAACGAACAAGTTTTTCATAAGAATATTATTGAAAAGTAACTTGATCAATGTGATAAAATCGACTTCAATTTTTAACAACAAACTACACTATTTACAGTTTTAAGTTATTTACTAGTACAGAGATCCGACAATATTTTTCTGGCACTTTAGTATTCAACTTTCCGAGTACAATAGTGCGGCGAAATCCTTTCAAGAGAATAGTATAAAGAGATAAAGATAATACCTGTAATAAAAATAGCAGAAAATCGATTAGGTAAGGCAAAATATTTAATTTGCATCATTTATTTTACAAAACACACGCGATATTATTTTTCAGACATCGCCAAAAAACTGTTAATAGTCTCTAATATCACCTTTCTTCTCAATAACTTTTATAAATCTTACTTCATATTAATCGAATATATGCATAATAACATCCCTACGTGTTTTTATTAGTTGTTCTGGGGTATCTAGTATTCGTTACCATAGTTGAGCATCTTTCGTTATTTCAGGTGCATCATAGACAAGTTGGCCAACAATTTCCCAAACATTTTACATTCAATTTTGATCTGGGGTTTTTAGCAAGCAATTCCAAAATAGTCATATTCACTTTAGCCATTCATTCTTTCATGATTTTGGTCACACAGATGCTGCAATTGTCTTGTAGAACGAAATCATTCCCCATCTGTCTTCTAATCCTTGGTAGGGCTTTCTCGTCCAGCAACTGTCTGTAGCTTTCGCTCTTCTTTCGTCCTTTCCGCCAATCCAACGATATATTTCCATTAGCAAAGATTATACTCCAAACCATAATTCCCCCTCCTCCCATCTGTCGTTTGTTCAGTACAACAGGCTCACCTTTTCCCGACCAAATACACGATTTATCGACTTCATCAAACTTTAAACGCTTCTCATCAGTAAATATAACCTTCTTAAGGTGAACAAGCTTTGTTAACCACCTTTCACAACTCTCCACTCTTGCCTCTTTGTGTTTCTTTGTTAGTGTAATGTTTTCTTAATCTTTACATACTTAAAACCAATCCGATGCCGCATTCTGTGTACTGTTCAGACGTTCACATCTAATTCACATTTCTCCTTCATTTATCTTGTTGTAACTTTTTCTCCAGATGCCAAAAGCCGTGTCACAGTCTTCATTATCCTCTCAGTCCTCTTGCCACTTAATCTTCACCGTCCTTTCTTCTTTTTTCCGATGGGAGTTTGTCTTCAGCATGTATTCGACCTTTGATTTCGACAGCTTCAAATCCATTGCGATCCTTCTGATGCTGAGGCTATCTTCCCGCTTCTTCCGTGCCAAACAAACGACTTCCTTTGAATGCATTTTACCTCATTAAATTTAATCGTTTTGCCAGTAGAATAGAACAGATAATTGATTCTAATGATGAAAGCGAGTGTACAAGCAGAGGATTTGAACACAGCAACATATACATTAACATAGCTTTTAAAAAAGAAGGATTTTTTGCCATGTCCGAAATTTAGTGTCTCGCGAGTTTTCGCAAAAATCACAAAACAGTAAAAGGATCAACGCCAAACTAAAACAAATGATTATACTAGTAGTTGAGTTTCACTCCTTAGATACATAGAACCTCAAAAATGTTTGGCACTATTAACCACCTCGAAGTACCTTTTTCAAAGTGTCCGAAAAATATTGCCGGGTGCCTATATATAATAAATTCCCATAGCAATATGATTAAAGTAACGGCGGAAATTGGCGCGTTGGGGCGTTGGTGCATTGGCGCGTTGTGTTAGCACCAAATAAGGCCAATGCTCTGTTTTTAGGTACCTAATTTCAATCGGGGAAAAATATTGACATTTTTATAAAGAAGCTTTCGACTAAATATGCATATTCATACAAAAAGAAGATTTGTCTATTCTTAAGTATTGTGAATTAAATGCTATATACACAGAAGTTTAAAAAAAAAATAAGAACATTTGCAATCAGTACGAAAGCAATTATAGTTTTAAGTATATGTGAATCTATCATCGGCCAAGTAAAATACAATACTGTTTAGCGCATATCGTATACGAGACGTAATGAAAACCATATTTAATAATATCTGTGCTTAGTTTTATAAAACTGATTCACCGACACCATGTAGTTAAGTCTTTTATTATTTGCGATTAAAAATCCGTCTGTTACTTTCAAACATGTTCAAGTGTACATAGGCTTTATGATTACAGAAACAAAAATGTTAATTTTCCGCATGGAAAAAAGAAACAGCATTAGTATCAGTGTCAATTGAATTACTCCTACCAAATTTAACCGTTTTATCTTTCTATTTTATTTTAATTTTCAGCCTAGGCAGCTATTTTTTACAATATAAAATCCAAAAAGTTCAACATATCGATTTCCCCCATATATAAAGTCTAAAGTCTATAGACCATAGTTCAGGGAACAATTTTATAGGTAGACTTTCCGTATACAGAACATTACATATATATATGTATATATATATGTATATATATACATATATATATATATAAATATATATATATATATATATATATATATATTGCATGTGCATCTACTGAAATGTTTTTATCCGTTATGTTACGCGATTACGTACGATGTATAAATTTTGCATAAATAGAAGTGAACGTAATAGAATAATTCAACCCTCAAAATATCAAAAACGTCAACAAATGAATATTTTGTTAATTAAATTCCTATGTAAATAAATTGTCTCGCGTATTTATAACTGAGTATATAAAGAATATTTTTTTAAAAATTTTGATAGAAATATGTATGTTTAAATATCTATGGAATAACGAGAATTTGACCTTCTTTTGTATATACAAGATAATAATTACCTTTTACACATCTATTTCAAACAAATAAACACAACTACTTGAGAGAATACTATAATATTCGATGTTTTATTCCAACAGTTTAGAATTATGATATCGGTTTGATTTCACCTTTGACTTTCGCTATAAAGTCATATAAATTTCAGGATTTATAAACGAGACAAATATAGCATTAAGCAATGGCACTATTAATCATTGGCTAAAAGTACTTTTTTATATTTTAGTATTAGTGATTACAAATAAATGCAGCAATATTAATGTAAGAAATTAATTTGCTCATTGGCCTGAGAAACTTAAATATGTGATTTTTAAATACGAGATCATTATTGTCTAAATCCGGCGGTACTATAATAGCTTTCTGTAAGTAACCGCATTCTGCGATTCGGAAACCATTGCTACACCAATAGAATGTCATAGAAATTTACGCAGTAGACATAACACTTGTTTTACACTTACGCTTAGAACATTTTTATACTTTCTGTAGAAAGTATTTTCCGTGTTATCCTATACAAATACTTTAATTCTTGACGTAATGATAAAAACGATCGTTAATACACAGGGTAATTGATGTTTAATATTCGATCAATATGATATACAATCTAAAAATAATGTTTTTCAACCTAATTCGTATATAGTAACATGTATGCTTCATGGTTATATATGAGTTTTGAAATATCATTAAAATTTGGGCATTATAACCAAATAAAAGAGCAGCAAATGATTATATTTGGCTAGGGTTGATTAATTTATGCTAAGCATACAGAGTATAATGTCTTAATTGTATACGATTAAACGAAGAAATGTTGTTAATGCATAGTTTACGAAATATGCGTGGCGTTGCGCATTTCAACTTCATTACCGATTATGATATTTAGGAACTGCCCAACTCTGGCCTAGCAAAATTGCCTCGGTATCCCAATCTGCATCAACCGATAGAGGTGGCTAAGGCAGTAAGCAAAATAGTTACCATATATGAAGGTCTGGTGGCAAGGCCAGGAAACGTACTTCACTCCGACAGGTAGTGGGCAACGTAAATGGACCATCACCTGTTAGGGTGATTGGCTAGAAATTGGTTTGACTGATATTTTCTAACCAAGTCTCAAAGCAACATTTTCCTGTATGGCTGTGAAACGGGGCCTATGCGGGTCTCTGATCAGCATAAACTTGAGGTTTTTGATCATCACTGTCTATGCCGCATCCCCCGGGTGGGCTGGCAGCATTTTCTCCAAACAGTGTCCACATATGACACGCCTATTGATGGCTCCTCTCCAAAAAAATCATCCTCATGAGGCGTCTACTATGGTTTGGCTGTGCCCTTCGTGGTCGACTAGGCGATGTCATCCGCGATGCCAGTGACCCGTCCCCGCTGCAAGGCTTGAAGATACGTCGCGGAAAACAGCTGAAGACTTGGATAAAGACGGTCAAACAAGAATCCAAGTTGATTCTCGGTCCTCAAGTCTCCGGTCTACGTCGCTGAAACAACCACGACGTGACTTCAGAAATCAAGGCTGCATCATCTGCATCTCTTTGGTGAAAAGAGGTGAAACTCAGAGGGGGTAAGGTCAGGAGAGTAAGGATGATGTGAAAGGATTTCATAACCACACACCCGTGCTTCTGATCTGGCGACATGCGAGTTGTGGACCGGCACGTTGCCCTGCAAGAGAAGGGTACCTTTGCTGATCTTGCCCCGCCTCTTGATTTTGATAGCTTCCCTTAATTTCCTCAAAAGTGAAGCGTAATAAGCTCCTGCAAATGTGGTACCCTTTGCAAGGAAATCTGTCATCACTACTCCGTCCTGGTCACAGAAGACTGTGAGCATGGCCTTGCCAGCGGAGTCTGTACCTTTGAGTTCAAGTGCTTCCACTGCATTGACTAGGCTTTGGTCTCTGGGTCATAGTGATGGACGCATGTTTCATCCTGTGTAATCAGTCTTTTGAAAAACTTTGACTTATCTTCTTGGCACATCTCCAAATTCATCCTCGAGCACTCGACGCGTTCTCGCTTCTGGAATGGTGTGAGCAACCTTGGAATCCATCTAGAAGACACCTTATGCATATGTAAATGATCATGAATGATAGTTTCCACAGACCCTGTACTAATCTTGGCATCTTGGGTTATTTGGCGAATAGTAATGCGCCGATTTTCCAAAATGGCAGCCTCAACTTTACGGACAGACGCCTCATCAATGGTAGAAGGGTGGGGCGACCAGGTGTGGGAGCTGTTTCCACAGACGTCCGGCCATGTTTGAATTCACGATGCCAGCATTTTACAAGGTCATATAATGGGGCATTATCACCATCAATTGCTTTCATTTCATCAAAAGTCTCCTGCGGTGTGTGTCCTTTCAAATACAAAAACCGTATCACTGCTCGATATTCAACAGGCTCCATGTCACGCCTGACTCAGTTAAAAAAACTTGTAAAACAGAAACCAGAATTAGTCCAGAGCTGTAATTTGCCACATCACCCTAGAGATATAAATCATTGCACATGCAAGATTTCAGCTAGATCAGACAACTGGAAGTTGGTCAGGGGCATTGCTTATTTCACACGCCTCGTATCAAGCTGGTGTAGTACTGTAGGCGCAAGTATTATACTGTTACTAATTTTGCCTTGTATCTATTTTATTAATAGCTTGCATCACAGCCAATAAAAACCATGTGATACTCATTCCATGGGTTACTACCTGTGAGTATATATAATAAAATATACAGGCATACAGATTGGAAGCTCGAAAAGAGTGTTTGAATACGAATAATAAATGTAAATTTATATTGTTCAGCGTCGCACGAGTTCTTCATTATTTTTATGCATTGGTTTATCCTATTTTTAATAAAAACATTTTAGGCATGGGTCACATGCATGTTATTGTAAGCGCCACTTAAAGAATTTTATGAAATTGGCTGCAAGCAATCCTTGGAAGAATCAGATCATCAGTCGCAATAACTTAACCACTGCCATGTTAACAAAAGCACATTCGAATAGTCCCATACTTAATTATGAGTATTTGCCGACTCTACGAGTATCTCTCGTTAGGAACTTGAAATATAGAATTATCGGTGACAGTTTTCTGCAAAAAAAAAGTATAGTTCCGCAAAACGTTCAAAATTTATAAATGGAATTATCATTCGAACTTCTTTGAAGATGTCGGATTTATACCATGTGAACAGATGAAACTGTTTTACTTTCTAAGTCCATTCCTATAGAACAATATCTATTATTAATATTGACTACCTTTACTTTATAGGTTTAGTATGGAAAGTTGAAAAGTAATCTAGAAAATCAATACGTCATCAGATGTAGTTTCCGATCAAAAACTGAATCAGAAACTAATCTATGTTAAACAAGTAACTGTGTATCTGCAACGATTAAAACTGTCAACAGAGACATATTAGAAGTTTGTCATGGAAATGGTTTAGGGTATCGGTTTCGCTTCATATGATAACATTGTGGATGAAGACTGACTCGACGTAAATGCGTTTAAGTTGACAAATAGAATACCAAATATTACTCCTCCTACAACACATAGATTTACTATTAAATTATAACGTTTTATTCTTATCGAGAGAAAGATATAAACAGAAACGATGAGGCAAGCTCTTCCGAATATAGTGTAACTTATTGATATATAGCCATGTTATTTGCTATATACAATTTTATTTTAAATCTCCATTTAATCATCCCGTCTTCGACAGAAAATATTAAAATAAAATACGCATTAAGTTTTAAAAACGCCCATACAGTAAAATAACCATATAAATAGCAGATTGTACACCAGTGCCTTCAATTGAGCCATGATCAAACGCTAATAATAACACGTGGTGGTCCGTCAGATCGTTTTCACAGCGTATGTCAATAAATTAGTAGCGTTATGTTTCACTCGTGTAAATGGAATGCCATTATTTAAACAGCCGCCACCATTTTGCATTAATTACTGGGGTTCAAGCTAAACAAGGATCCTAATAGTCTCAACGACTGTTCAGTGGATTATTCAGAACTGTCATCATTCCACAGTCTTTCCGTTTTGTTTTACATGCCAAAATCATAGCTGTTAATATTATTATTTTGTTGTTGTTATTATTATTATTATTTTATTATTATTATTATGATTATTATTAGTGGTATTATAATAATTATCATTATTATTAGTGTTATTATTATTGTTATTATTATTATTAGTTTATTATTATTATTATTATTATTATTATTATTATTATTATTGTTGTTGTTGTTGTTGCTGTTGTTTTTATTATTAGGGATATCCTCTGGATATGAATCCCATCCCTTTCCAGAGAGACGAAATAAAAAATATTAGTGCTATTTATATTATTTTAATTATTAATATAATTACGCACAAAGTATATAAAATATCATGTACTTATTAAAATTCAAGACATCATACTCTACACTCCGGTACACATATGTGCGTCAAAGAGTCTATAGAATAATTTTAAATGTGTCGTTAAGCTAGTTTATTTAAAGTGTAAAGAGAAAGGAATTAAATCTTGTCGCATGAATAAACATGAGTCATAAATAAACCAAGACATGTCAAGATGTAAGAATATGTTTCACCTAGCGGACGTTGTTTCGTGTTCATGTACATAACAATTAGAAAAAAAGGCTAGCTTCAACATTTTCTTTTTTTTAATGTTTTGATGATCCTCTCATGACATTATTTTAATCGCCATAATATCTGAGATGATACAGCATTTGTAAATAATTATATAATGTCCGATGCGTGTGATGACTATTAAATACTACAGCCGTGACAACTATTATCGGTTGTGCAGTCATTTCCCACCGCATTTCAATGTAGTAATTGTTGCAATCTATGAAAACCATTGTTTATTCTCAACAGCAATTCTATGCTCATGCATATATCTTAGTAAGCACTTTATATACTCACTATTTATCAAGGTAGATGTCCACATTTAGAACACTCCTTTAGTTCAATTAATTAGCCTGATTGTGTGGAATGCATTCGAGATTAAACCTGCTAATGATGAGACGATAAGGTATCCAGTGACATTAAAACGTTTCATAAATATAAAACACATCAGAATCAATTATTACTTTTTAAGGGAAAAGAAATATATGTTTGATGCGATCGACATGTTGTTGTTAAGAAGTTGTGAGCAGTCTTGTGATCTTAAGTCGTGAAGGATGCGTATGTGATTATTTCACGATAGTCTGAACCGAAAAAAAACCCCAAAAAAACGCATTAGCGAACACATTATGTTCTGGATATTCGAACCCGCAAATTTAAACTAAATTGAATGTTACTTTTTAAACATGTTTAGTTTGGCTTGCTTTTTATTTCCTTTTAATTGTATCCGTTCATACATTACTTTTAACTGGAATATCTTTTTTTAAAAAGAATACTTGGAAGGAAAAAATATAACTCACCACAATGAAAATTGTTGGATAAATATTACTTTAGAACAGTAATCCAACATAAATACAAAAAATACAATCAACTATTTATAGTTTAGCACCAAAACCATTCTGCATTTTGACAGCTTGCAAGTTTTTGTGCCTTCCTTGAATTAGTCTACGGCAATACTTAGCGAAAACAACATCACACATCCCTTTCATTTTTGTCCAAAGTTTTTCCAGCTTTGAAATTTTATGATTGCGTAATTGTCGCTTGATGTAATGCCATATGTTTTCGATATGATTGCTGTCTGAAGATTTTGCAGACCAATCCAACACAGAATAGTATACACTTAAAGAAACCCCTTGCAGTGCTAGCTGTGTGAATGAGAGTATTATCCTGCATAAGGATGGAATAATCATTCAAATTAAAGCCAAAGTAGGTTGGAAAATTTTCAGTCAACAACTTATTTCAGTTAGTCGAATAAAATCGAACTTGCAAGCGAACTTATGGTCCTGGATCATTGGCAGTAGTAACACCCCAACTAAAACTGAACCGCCACCACCTTGCAGCTTTGAAACTGTGCACCTCTGATTAAATTCTTGGTATTTCCCTCGATGCACTTACTGCCTACATCACGGCCTAGCGTATTTAACTTGCTTTCTTTACTAAAAATCACTTTCGATTAATATGAAGAGCCATGATCTTCATTACATCTGACGAATTTATACGGCACTTTCTGTTCTCTATGGAAATAATTGATTTGTGTCTTGCAACAGCGGCTTCAAATAAAATTTATTTAATATGTTCTTAACTGTAGAAAGATTATCTGTTATTAAATTTTGGGAGCCGTTTCAAATCTTTTCTTGGGCTGCGAATTTTTATAGCATTGTCTTCCCTAAAAGAAATAACTCTTGGACGACCATATTTAATAGCATTACGGAAACAGCCGGTGTTTTGCTGCTTTTGCAGTCATTCGTACTTATCACATTTCAATCTGCGGCCGATTTGTCGATTACATAAACCAAACAAGTGAAAATTAGTAAACTACTGATGATGACTAGAACTTAAGATATTTCGATTACAGACGATTTGTTGCATAACAATATTACGACTATAGATGATTGGTTACAGAAAAGATGGATGTTTAAAGCTGGTGTTAAGTACATTTGTTGCAGCAGAATATTTTTATTTCTCAACTTTGGGAGTTTGATTGCCCCCTAGAATACTTCAATTGACAGTAAAACATGAAAAGGAAAACTTATAGAGGAATAAATCGGTGATCAAATGAGGTAGAGGTTGTTTAAACGGTGGCATTCAATTTAGTTCAATTTAGATTAAATTTGCGAATTTTGAAAAAATGACAACGCGGACTTTCTTCTTGGTGTCATTGTACATGCAGGTATTTTGGAAATAATATTCTATAGTTTTAATTTTATGAAAATTAGTAAAATAGGACCTATATTTGCCAAAATTATCCTACATTGGTATATATAATGTTTAAGCAAGGCAGCTCTACTTTTATTGCTTTGGATGCATTTTGCGCAGAGGATTCTTTTGCATGGTTGTCCGCTGTGAAGCCTTGCTAGGAACTAAATAAAGTTCGCGGATATATATATATATATATATATATATATATATATATATATATATATATATATATATATCCGCGCACATTTATTAGTTCAAAATAGTCATTTTGACTTTTGTTTCCCTTTATTTTATATTTTATATTAAACTTTATCATTTTTGTCTCCTTTCTCTTCCCAGATCTTTCTTATTTATAGTTATGTCTCGGAAGTAGAGTGAAGAGCACATGTTATTGTTCTTTTATTACTATTATTTTTTTGCTTGTACACATTTTGTGAATTATTCCATGGATTTCTGCCTTTGGATTATTATGGACCATCTTCTTCAAATTACGGGATTTCCTTGGATTTTACTTGTACAAATGGAAATTATTTTAACTTTCTTTAAGTTTTATATTTGGATTTTGCCGTCACTGGATTTTTTTATCTTCCACCAGACTATCCATTCATGTGTAATCACCTTTTTCTTTACCACATTCCCTCTGCTTTACTTATTTTGTTTTCAAGTAAAATTTTGACTTACTTGCTGTTTCATCAAATACTTCTGCATGCAAAATCCTATCCCGCATTTTGCTAATTCCTACCTTCTGATGAGAAGTAGAGTATTTCTTCGAAATTTCTTCGAATTTTATTAATTGTCTTGCTCATATTATATATATATATATATATATATATATATATATATATATATATATATATATATAAATATATATATATATGTGTGTGTGTGTGTGTGTGTATGTATGTATATGTATATATTTATATATATATATATATATATATATATATATATATGCAAGTATGTATTTTTATATGTAAATACATTTTTAAAAATTCAGGTCACTAAACATTTCATTGCATTTCCTGTATTAATGAAGTTTATACCCGCATTGAATGGAAAAAATAATACAAATCGAAAAGTGCATAAATGAATAGTCATATGGTAAATAGAAAAGCACATTAAAAAACACCGTATGTATGACGTGTTTAAATACTCGTTTTATTAACTTCGTGATATTGTACTATAAAACTATAATGCATATTCACCCAGATAAACAGCTCCAAAACTAAATAATCTAGAAATATAAGAGAAATATAAGCGGTTTATATGTTGTTCTAATCTATAGTTTACAATCATATGAACTCATCTACTTGTAGGAAATTTATGCATTTTCAATATAAATATCTTTATTAGTAAATTTTAAGCAGCCACACATATAAGCAGACTGATATCATTTACTAATATGGAAATAAACTATCTGCGCATCACAATCAATATATTATTTATTCGATTTTTCTTTCCTTGGAAACTTCATTCTGATGTTGAAGAGTCTACTTACTTCTTATTAAGAAGCATTATCCTTATAACGCATGTATAAGTGGCAATGTTTACTATCTATTTGAGAGTAATACAATTCCGTGAAGTTATAGAGAGGCTAACTGCTAACGCAGTTTTTTTGTCTTTTTAGAAATTGCAGCTCTTTGTCAACGCATAAACATACGCACAGACACCGGAGAAATACATTATACAGCTTTGGAAGCCATACAGGTAAGGGGTTCAAAAGTATGTTGCTATTTGATCGCAGAGTTGACTTTCCGTGAGAGTAATATCAGTTTAAGATACATAAATGTCTGCAAAGTTATTTCACCCATAGGGCTGACTTTTAAGCGGCAGGAAGCAACTTGATAGCGAACTTGCGATAAGTCACTACACATTTTTGTTGTACATTCTAATAGACGACTCTCACTAAGTGTACACATTTTTCACGGATGAATTATAAATAGTTATAGTATATTGCATAGATGTTTGTTCCTTGTCTTGTTAAAGCTGCACAGAACATTGATATTGACGGGATTGAAGAGACTAGGTAAGATCAGTGTAAATTTGGAGCCATGTACTATTCAACGCAAATGCCACTAATTTCATGAATACATGCATACTGTTAAATTATTAATTTAATTAAATACATGTTGCTTTTATTAAATTTATTCTAATACAATAGATGTATATTTAGAAAGTTGATCTTTTAAAAATACGTAGGGAAATACACCCATAAAACCGTTTTTCCGTTCACTTATCAAAATGTAGGCATTTATATATATTTTTCTGAAATTAATGTGTAAAAATGCAGTTAAATTCGGTATATTGTCATTTCTTTTTGGTAAATATTTTAATCGAACCAAGTTATGTGAATATTACCCATACGTTTTATAAAAATGTATAGCTATATAGTCATTCGAGGATGTTCTTAGGAGGATCTTATTGTGTATTGTTGTCATGTTGTGCGGGAAATGGAACTGGGAGAGTTCCGATGGCAAACTCCCCCAATTAGTCCGTCATGGGTGCATGTACTAGTTTGACGAAGTTTAATGGGTAACCATATATAATATTTTATTGTTGCATGTACTTTTGTGAAAATTATATCGAGTTTTCTGCATGCTCATTGGTTGATAGGAAGGGCGCGGTGGATACTAGAAAGCTGATTGTCTAATTAAAATCTCAATAGAAGATGCATATATAAAAACCACAAACAGCCACAAAATTCGCGCATGAGCCTGAAGCGTCCTAGAGTGGATGAAACGTGGAATATTCAGTGTAGCTTAATCGCCATATATATTTTATAACTTACTAACTAGCTCTACCTACGTATTGAGCACTTTTGAAGTAAATACTTCAAGTTTGCGCATAAATTTATACTTTCGTATATTAATTTTATGTAAGCAAATTTAGTAGTTAAAAATAATTATGTTATATTTAACATATATTTATATATTTTCTTAACCGGTAATCCAAGAAGACTATGCCAGTTACGATAGGACGTGCTGTACATTTGTCATTCATAAAACTCTGACAACCGTCCTTCCCTATCACAGGAAACCCCATATAAACAAATCCTTAAAGATCAACATGTTCATAAAAGCATATATCAAATCAGCTAAACCAGTCCATTATTGTGTGTATTTTAATATAATTTAAGGAAGGCTTGCTACACCCGCATCATTTCTATTTCACGTATTACGAATCCCTCGACAGTAATATTGGCATTTGCATCTAAGGTGTCTCGTTTCAACAATGATTGTATTCCGTTAAAATCGAAACTAATGTCATTAAAAGGAAAGTTAATGGGTACATTGTAAACCGCTATTGTTGCGTGTTCATTTTTTATTAGAATCTGCCAGAGCAAACAGTACTCCGATATAATTAGGATTAAATAGATAAGCTTCCATCGAGAAAAGATAAGTTAAGGTTCATAAATAATCGATTTAATCTAAAACGTAAGTATTCAGAGTCCCTGGAGGAGAATACAGTTTTAAGTCCAATTACAAAACACATTACACGAACGGATTTTCATATGTGATTGGGTATATATATATATATATATATATATATATATATATATATATATATATATATATATATATATATATATACATATGTATATATATATGTATATATATATATATATATATATATATATATATATATATATATATGTTTTTTTAAAGATTTCTACCTTTGACTATTTTAACGCTGCGCATGGGACAGCCAAACTAGCTGCCAACATTACCATGCTTTTATTGAAACCAGCCGAGAGTTCTTTTTAATACCCTTGTTGTTCCCTTAAGTGCAATTGTTTGGATCTATTTTGCACTTGAGTCACTATGAAAAATTAGTTAGGTAGGATCAGGTTCTTCTTCATACGCCCTGTGGCATCTATAATAACTGGTATGATTGATATATCTATAAGATTCCAGTTTCTTTTCATACCATACATGAGAACTTTTGTATTTGGTATGTTTCTCTCTTTTAGCTCTGTTCAGGCCGCCATCATTAGAGGCACTCACTTCAGCCAAAGTTGACACCTTTTCTGACTTATTTTATATAATAATGTCAGGTTTCACGGCAGCATTTTCAAGGTAGGTAGCTGTAGGGATTACATGGTCATAATGTATGGTAGATGCGTCATTTCCAACTGTTCTGTCAGGTTGATATTCTCAGGACTTGCTGCTACACTGGATGTTTAATATTTTACAGATGGTCCAATGAGGGTACTTACATCCTCCATCATGTCTCGCTGTATAGTCGCCGTCCCCTAAAAGAACCTTGCAACTTGATATCAGGTGACTCACACATTGCAATTATGTATGGCAGAACCTGCATTTGTTGTCGTTACTAATACCGGCTATTTTCTTGAATGCATTGGTCATCAATGCCTCGTCTTTAGCAGCCATTGTAACCCTTTCCTGATCCTGGAGCACGGCCCCGCTTTTGAGCCCGTCCAAGATACCTTCTTTGTCTATGTATTACTGAGAGAGCCCCCCCCGTTTATGTTTCTCACAGACTTTTAGGTTCATCCTTTGCAAAGTCTTGGTATATTTCTGCCGGTTCTCTCTTGCTATTTCTGTGGAAGGCTTGTTTGGTGCTTCATCCTCATCTGAGAGACAGCCCTGACCTAATGCTTGACCAGCTGGGTGACTGATGTTGTTCGGCTGGCTCTTGTCTGTTGATGTTATTATACTATGTAGAGGGTGTGGTTCTGGGAGGGTCTTACACACTGATCGGTTCTCACAATAGTTGTCCTATGTTGATGATTGATATCTAAGAGTCCCAGACCTCCTTCTCTCCTGGGCAAGTACAAACTTGGTAGACACTGATTTCTATATATTATATTATAAAGCGTTATTGGCTTCGTGTATTTATATCTAGCCGGTTGATGTATTCTGGGGCTAGTCAATGATACCAAAGCTGTATGTTATTACTGGCATAGCAAGTTGATAGATGTTAGTAATTTTATTTTTATTTGGTAGCTGTGTTTTGTATATCTTCCTCACACGGTGTACATATTCTTTACTAATTTTCTCCCTCATCTTGTCATGTGTTTTACTCAAGATCCGTGCTCTTCTTGATCCCTGATGTCGATGTCTTCATTAAGCTGCATATTTTCTGTGTGGGTCTGCTTCCCAGCTCTGAGTGTACACTTGACACATTTACCCAGGCCAAAATTCATTCAGATGTCATTTGAGAAGGTGTGCACTACCTGCACTAACTGGTGCAGACCCGTGTAAGCGTTGATATGCAGCTAAAAGAAAATCCATGAAAAGCACCTTTCTTGCTTGCATTTCGATGGTGTCCCGTACTCAAATTGTAAGCGCTCGAATTTTTATTCAGGAGCTTGCTGAGTGGGTATATTGTCATAAAGAAGACTGAGGGAGATAAACTGTCACCTTAGAATATCCCCCACTTGATTTTACTTCAGGGATGATGGTCTTTCCTCCATTGTGACTTTAGGATATCGTGATTTTTTTTTTTTCAAATGAAGCTTAGTCGCCAGATTTTGTCTAATTATTGGGTGGATCTTGTATAACTAAAGGCACCGTAGTAACCAGGAGGGTGGCAAGCTGTCAAATGCCTTCTGATAATCGATTCATTCCGTGCTCAAGTTTTTTGCCTCTTCCTATAATCTTCCAAGATATTCTTGTTGATCTATAGTTGGTCTTTGGTACCGAGGCATTTTCCTCTGCACAATGTCTATTCATTTTCAAGATAGGCGCAAGAAGATAGCTGGTCATATATAACTTCGGCTACCAGACCAGCTTGTAGATAATTGTTAGACAGCATTTTGACCTGTATTTATTTGGGTGATGGGTCTCCTTGGTCTTAGGTATGAGGCTGGTGCCCCCATTTGTCAGCCGGGTTGGTGTTGCTTCGTCACCTCTTAGCATCCTGCTGATGCAATCGCTGTAGTAGTGATGGAGTACAGTCAGTTGTATCAGCCAAAGTTTTGGACATTGCCGATGCCAGGTGCTTTGTGATTGGGTTGTTGTGCCAGTTTTCTTGTTAGTGTCGCATGAGTAATAACTGGTTCTGGCATCTGAGGCTTGGTTTTGTTAAGCCTAATAATATCTTCAATCCACTGGGCCTCTTCATTGTATTTGTCTGCTGTTTCAAGTATAGGACTCCAGTAGTTTTTTCAGGTCTTAGCCTAGAGTGGACTATGGACAGGAATGACGCCCCTTATAAGCCGCCTATAAAAAGTCCTCTGGTTTGTTTTAAACTGCCTGTTTTTTTTTATCTGAGTGTTGATCTTGTCCTGCTGGTTTTTAATTCTCTGGGCAAATGTTGGTATTTTTCGCTCCACCCCCGTAGCTATATTATGAAACCCCTTACTGTTATCACTATGGTATTTGGTACAAAGTATTCTAATGGTGGTGTTAAGTCGGCATTGTACCGAGGGATCCGCAAGGAACTGTTTCATTTGGCTTAGTTCCTTCCTGCAGAGGTTCGTTTTTTTTTTTGCGGTTTGGTTTTCCAGTGAGGCGTTTGTCTAGAGACTCTGGGCCCTATTCGATTGTGGTTGAATCTTCGGGGGTTAATTTTTCTGTCGATGTAGAGCCCAGCTGTATATGTGATATAGTTGTGTTATGTGAGCCTTACTGTTGTTGGTAATAGACTCAGGAGCGATATTAACTTTTGCTATAACAGTATTTGCTCTTTCAGCAACTTGGATCTTGGACAAACGTGGTCTGTCCTTCATTCTCATATATATCACTTCCTCAGTTGTGTTGCTGAGCTCTTCCTCCAAAGCTAACTGCCCATCACCTGCTTCTGGGAGTCGATCTGATGGTAATGGTGGTCTAGGTGATTGTGGTTGTGGTTCAGGTGATGGTCTCCTATTAGGTGATGTAGATTCCTGGGTCGGTGGTCGTTGGATTCTCAACAGAGAGTTTGTGAGAACAGGTGTTGTGTCAGTCGGAGACTCCAGAGGCACAGGAGTTCCAGAAGAGCAGGGCATGTGCTGGAACAGCTGGATGGGTTCTGATGGTAAAGTTATTGGTTGTAGTTTGACTTGTTGAAGTAGGTTTAATGTTGGAATTTTATTGGGTTCTCCCAGGGACATCTTTGCTCACTTAAAGAGCTGTTATTTTTGAAGACATGTAGTCTAGTTCTCGTGTGGTGAACATTTTGAGACTTTTATAACGCTACGTTGCTATCTTACCTGGAGAGATATTTGTGTTTCCAGAATAAAAATGAAAAAAATCCCCTCCAGGTTCCTCTTCTGTCCTTTTGTCTTTGATGCTTTAGTTTTGCATATTCTTTGCCCATATCAATGCCCACCCTCTTCCCTTCTCCAAACCACCTTATTTCTCCGTATTGTCTCCTCATCCTTTACCTTATAATAGTCTTTTTCTGCGCTCTTCAGAGCCTCACGTTTAATGAGATCTACTTCCTCTTGGGGGATATATGTTCACGTCCGTGAGATGAGGGATCGCAGGTTGGGTAATGATGTCTCCCTTTCTTCGCTGAAAGGTTCGTTGCTATTACTCTCTCGGTAAGTATCTCTACTGCGCTGGGTTTTCATTTCTCAAACCTTGAGCAGTGGTAGCAGTACAGGAGGATCTTCTTCCGCACAACAGATCATGACTGGGTCAATCTCCCCTCTGTTTCTTTTGGGTATGTCAAGCGAGATAGAGGAAAGACGCTTCGTCCATTTTGGTCATTATCTGGTGCCTGTCCTTGTGTGACCACTGAGTAAGTGTGGCACAACCTCGTGAGGCAAGATGGGTCGCACAATTACTTTCCTCTGCCTTTTTTCATGGTTGTTCCTCATTGTCCACAGTTTAATATGGATTATTCGAAGATCCTCTCTGTCTACCTTACATAAGTAGAGGGGTGCTCCAATCTGCAATCCGGGAGACGCATTTGATGGCTGGAGGAAGACGGCGCACCAGTTAAAGGAGGAAGACGGCACAAAATTTAAAGAAGGAAGACGGCACACGATATAATGTGAATGTCTGCGTGTAGGTAAGTCGTGCATATATATATATATATATATATATATATATATATATATATATATATGTGTGTGTGTGTGTGTGTATGTGTGTGTGTGAGGGGATCGTTCCCGATTGACTCGAAATCATTTTTGCCGATTTTTATGAAATTTCACACAATTGTATTTTATATGCCCGACAATGTTCTTGGAAAAGTATTCATCCGATTATCTTAGATAGTATCGACAATAAAATTAATCGGTTAAAACAAAACAAGCGATTTTGAACAACTTTACAGCATTAAACTGTCATCACTACGAGTGCATTTGAGAAGGGTTTTTTTTACCGCAGAAGACATAACACAAGCAGTCGAGTTATTTAGATAGTACAGAGGCGCATTCACAATGGCTATTCCTGTTTTGAGCCCAGTTGAGCCATGATACTTGAAGTGTGCATTTTAAACTTTAGCTCAAAAAGTTATATATAAAATGTAAATTTATAAAATCAACATAGCAATGTAGACAATAATGTATTGTAAACTAAGTCACTGCGGGAAATTATGTTGAGTTCCATCTCAGTGTACCGCTATTGTTCCCATCTACAGTAGGCAACAAAAGATTTAATTGAAAAAATATGTATTTTATCTGTTTAGATCACAATAAAATATGAGTGTCTGAAACATTGATTGATCATAATAAAATCCAGGACAACTTTGGATTTCCACGCTCGTATATATATATATATGCGTTTAACTTTGTCTCTGTGTGTGAGTTCGTTCTTCGAAACGGTTGACTAGGTTTCCTTCAAAATTTGCAGAACTAAGTGTATGATCTCAGACTGATCTTAGTCAAGTTTTGTCTCAGAATACTCCCAATAATTACCGATAATCGATAATCGAATTCGTTATTGTAATTTATCTACCATCGGTAAAGCTATTTTCCATGCCGTCGCTTAGCAACAATGGTATAAAAAATGCCGTTAAAATTCTATTGTGGGTAAATTGATAACGTGCTTTGTTATTTTTTTTCAAGATGGTGTCTGTAGGTTCAAACCCCGCACGGAAATTTCTTTTTTTTTTTTCATTAACTGCAAAAAAGATAAGACTTGAAAATATAGTTTCTTCATGTTTTTTTTCATTAAATGCAAAAAATTTAACAAGACTCGAAAATGTATGTGTTTTTTTTTTTTTTTTTTTGTTATTTTGCATTACGTGATATGTATATTCAAACCTTGCTCGAAAATTTCTTAATACCTTTTTTCTTTTCGTTAATTGGGAACTAGTTTATATCGAATACTTTTATAAAAGACACAGTAGGTTCTCTCGAGTACAATGTAGACTCACATATATATTGGACTAAGTTACTGCATGGAGCCATGTGAATCTTCCTCGCGAGCAACTTCACGGATTTCGGTGACAATAAAAATATCAGAGTGTGGAAGAGTTTTTGATCATCATTCAATCCCGGACATCATTGAGTCTACTTGCTAGTATATATATATATATATATATATATATATATATATATATACATATCGCTCAAATAGAACAAGTCAGTCTTCTATCTTAAACACTTTTACAAATAAGAAAATAATTTATTTTGAGGTCACCTGGTTAGACAATATTTTCACTTCAAACTATATTCACATATAACATACACGTTTTCAATAAGTTTTAGCCATTTTCACATTGGAACCTTAATGTGTATTACTTGCATTAAAACTGCGGTGTATCGTCTGCATATCGCTGATGCAATAATAACTCTGCCAATCCATGCTGTTTGCTTAAGAGTAGATTGCGTTATCCTATATGGGATTTAAGTTAAGTTTTATTAATGCTCTTTCTATTTTCTACACGAATCCATGCAAATTTCCATTTATCGAAAATTGTTAATTACTTATGTCTGAAATATTGTTACACAATCATACTAGGGAGTACACACGATAGTTTAAGCTGGATCGTCTTTACTAGTAAAGATGGGTTTTCAACAAGAATTTGTCAAAATCAATGCTGACATAAATCATGTAATAATGACGTGAACATTACGCGCTTCATATAGTGTTCAGTAGATACAGTATAGAAAATTACCCTGAAATTGTAGAGGAATCAGCTGGACGATTTTGGTAGTGAATGCTTCGTAAATCTAGATAGTGTAATCCCATCAAACATTCACATTAATATCTCGAGATTCTGGAAGAAATGAATTGCAAAACGTTTTGACGATGTGGAAAAATTTATTCTGTAGCACAAAAGGGCACCTTTAAAAAGTATTACTTCCTTTTAATGTTTGCAATGTTTTGAGTAAAAAAATGATGGTATTTACTTTGAAACGACGCGTATATACAAGCAGGATCCAGACCTTAATTACACCGTCGCTTATCGCTGGAAAAACGGCATTAATAATCGTGTTGTCTATGTTGAAATCGACATTCTAGGGGTAAAAGGTTGCTCGTTTCAATGATACTCCCGGCCGTTTTCGTAGCTCTTTACCTTTTGGAGTAAAAAAAAAGAGTTTAGTTTTTGAAGGACTTTGTATGTTTGTATATGACACTACCAACTAAAGATTTTGTATCCAAATTTTAAAATCTGTATTGAAAATATCGACATGATTTTACGTCCAATTTAAAAAGTGTGTCCAAGCCAATTCATATTCTTTCTCAACTGAAATAAAATCGCCTTCATACCTGGGTATAAAGAAACTAATGTTGATGACTGCGTGTTTTTCGTTTGGGTTTCTCACGAAGTATTTCTATTCACTATTTAACTAATATGTTAGCATCCTTCTCGGTTCCTCGTGTGTCAATATATTTTGTACATAAATATACACACCAATATAATGAAATGAGGCTCGTGGAAATAATGAAAGTATCGGAAATTCTATCAAACGCCAAACTTCGTGTTATCCTTTACAACAATATTAAGTTAACATGCGTTGATATAAATCATTTTTTATGGAATTAAAGCATGAGAAAATCTCGGATTTTTGGTCGACAATTTATTATTAAAAGCATCTGAAATATTCATTGAAAATGGTGTATGTCGTATTCTTTGCTTTGATAGCTGATTTTTTAAATATATTTTAATTGTGTCGCGAAATCGTGTCTGCTGGTGGTATCAGATCAGACTGTATAAAAATATTGAAACGTATCTAACATTGATTATTGTTGTTTTTCTACTTCCTTTTGCAAAACGTAATCATGTTCTGCAAAACCAAAAAAACAAATACGACCCCCCCTTTTCCCCACTTCTCTTTTCTATTTCTATTTCCTACACTTTCTTGAATGATTTTCTTACTTTAAATGTACCAAACATTAAAGTTGTAACCCTTTTGTTTCTCCAATTGTAAACCTTATTCAGGTTTTGCAGGGCAGGGAAAAGAAACCTTAAAATCCACTATAAAATAATCAAACCATGCACCACTAACTAGCAAATGAAAGAGCATGAAGAATAAAATCTTTCTTCAAAAAATGGATGCAGATTCTATTTCGAAAATAACTGGATTCGACATTAAATAACCTAAAAACGGGTTGATATGTCGTAAAACAACAAAAAATAAACGAATCAAATTACAATCTTGCCTAATCGACACAAACCACGGCGAACAATCTCCCTTTTATATTTATGTTCTTTTTTACATATACGTAACATCTTAAGCTTTCATCATCGTTAGTTTAGTGTTGTATGTGCGGTAAAGTTTTACATATAGTGTCTTGCAAAATGATCCATTTACATATGACAATATACGCTTTTCTATTTCACAGTCGGGAACATATTAACTTATTTTGCACGATTCTCTAGTCGTGATTTTTTCATATTCATGCCTGTGCTCTACTTATGATAAACTCAGTAAAACCTGCAGGAAACTTGTAAAATTCATGAATACATATACCTTCATTCCCCATGAGATAACCCATTTGATTGTACGTAGACCTGTTTACATGTGTTTTATAGCTGTTGCTCGGGATATGTTTACAATAACAACAGGAAAGTCCTACGATGAGAACTTGACAAAGAAATCCGAATAATAAAATATATCTCTGAAATTATAAGTCGGGACCAGATAAGTATACAGGTTTATAATTATTTTGCATTCTGAATCTATAACACATGTAAGTTGAAGAACTTATCTGTAAACATTGTTTTACGCAAATATTGCGTAAGTAAAAATCATGTAGAATATCTGCATTAATATAATTACGTAAAAGTTAACAAAAGATGAGCATCTCAAAAGAAAACTTTAAAAAAACTAATAGGGAATTAAGTAAAATCTATATTGAAAGCAAATTAGCAAGATCTTTAGCAGCTGAATGGAATTCCCCGACCCATTTATAACAAAGTTCCATCTTCTTTTTAAATAAACAGAAAAAGGTGTGTTTAATATAAAATCAACATAGCAATGTAGACAATAATGTATTGTAAACTAAGTCACTGCGGGAAATTATGTTGAGTTCCATCTCAGTGTACCGCTATTGTTCCCATCTAGAGTAGGCAACAAAAGATTTAATTGAAAAAATATGTATTTTATCTGTTTAGATCACAATAAAATATGAGTGTCTGAAACATTGCTTGATCATAATAAAATCGAGGACAACTTTGGATTTCCACGCCCATATATATATATATATATATATATATATATATGCGTTTAACTTTGTCTCTGTGTGTGAGGTCGTTCTTCGAAACGGTTGACTAGGTTTCCTTCAAAATTTGACGAACTTAGTGTATGAGTCTAAGACTGATCTTAGTCAAGTTTTGTCTCAGAATACTCCCAATAATTACCGATAATCGATAATCGAATTCGTTATTGTAATTTATCTACCATCGGTAAAGCTATTTTCCATGTCGTCGCTTAGCAACAATGGTATAAAAAATGCCGTTAAAATTCTATTGTGGGTAAATTGATAACGTGTTTTGTTATTTTTTTTTCATGATGGTGTCTGTAGGTTCAAACTCCGCACGGAAATTTATTTTTTTTTTTTCATTAACTGCAAAAAAGATAAGACTTGAAAATATAGTTTCTTCATGTTTTTTTTCATTAAATGCAAAAAATTTAACAAGACTCGAAAATGTATGTGTTTTTTTTTTTTTTTTTTTTTTTTTTGTTATTTTGCATTACGTGATATGTATATTCAAACCTTGCTCGAAAATTTCTTAATACCTTTTTTCTTTTCGTTAACTGGGAAATAGTTTTTATCGAATACATTTATAAAAGACACAGTAGGTTCTCTCGAGTACAACGTAGACTCACATATATATTGGACTAAGTTACTGCATGGAGCCATGTGAATCTTCCTCGCGAGCAACTTTACGGATTTCGGTGACAATAAAAATATCAGAGTGTGGAAGAGTTTTTGATCATCATTCAATCCCGGACATCATCGAGTCTACTTGCTAGTATATATATATATATATATATATATATATATATATATATATATATATATATCGTTCAAATAGAACAAGTCAGTCTTCTATCTTAAACACTTTTACAAATAAGAAAATAATTTATTTTGAGGTCACCTGGTTAGACAATATTTTCACTTCAAACTATATTCACATATAACATACACGTTTTCAATGAGTTTTAGCCATTTTCACATTGGAACCTTAATGTGTATTACTTGCATTAAAACCGCGGTGTATCGTCTGCATATCGCTGATGCAATAATAACTCTGCCAATCCATGCTGTTTGCTTAAGAGTAGATTGCGTTATCCTATATGGGATTTAAGTTAAGTTTTATTAATGCTCTTTCTATTTTCTACACGAATCCATGCAAATTTCCATTTATCGAAAATTGTTAATTACTTATGTCTGAAATATTGTTACACAATCATACTAGGGAGTACACACGATAGTTTAAGCTGGATCGTCTTTACTAGTAAAGATGGGTTTTCAACAAGAATTTGTCAAAATCAATGCTGACATAAATCATGTAATAATGACGTGAACATTACGCGCTTCATATAGTGTTCAGTAGATACAGTATAGAAAATTACCCTGAAATTGTAGAGGAATAAGCTGGACGATTTTGGTAGTGAATGCTTCGTAAATCTAGATAGTGTAATCCCATCAAACATTCACATTAATATCTCGAGATTCTGGAAGAAATGAATTGCAAAACGTTTTGACGATGTGGAAAAATTTATTCTGTAGCACAAAAGGGCACCTTTAAAAAGTATTACTTCCTTTTAATGTTTGCAATGTTTTGAGTAAAAAAATGATGGTATTTACTTTGAAACGACGCGTATATACAAGCAGGATCCAGACCTTAATTACACCGTCGCTTATCGCTGGAAAAACGGCATTAATAATCGTGTTGTCTATGTTGAAATCGACATTCTAGGGGTAAAAGGTTGCTCGTTTCAATGATACTCCCGGCCGTTTTCGTAGCTCTTTACCTTTTGGAGTAAAAAAAAAGAGTTTAGTTTTTGAAGGACTTTGTATGTTTGTATATGACACTACCAACTAAAGATTTTGTATCCAAATTTTAAAATCTGTATTGAAAATATCGACATGATTTTACGTCCAATTTAAAAAGTGTGTCCAAGCCAATTCATATTCTTTCTCAACTGAAATAAAATCGCCTTCATACCTGGGTATAAAGAAACTAATGTTGATGACTGCGTGTTTTTCGTTTGGGTTTCTCACGAAGTATTTCTATTCACTATTTAACTAATATGTTAGCATCCTTCTCGGTTCCTCGTGTGTCAATATATTTTGTACATAAATATACACACCAATATAATGAAATGAGGCTCGTGGAAATAATGAAAGTATCGGAAATTCTATCAAACGCCAAACTTCGTGTTATCCTTTACAACAATATTAAGTTAACATGCGTTGATATAAATCATTTTTTATGGAATTAAAGCATGAGAAAATCTCGGATTTTTGGTCGACAATTTATTATTAAAAGCATCTGAAATATTCATTGAAAATGGTGTATGTCGTATTCTTTGCTTTGATAGCTGATTTTTTAAATATATTTTAATTGTGTCGCGAAATCGTGTCTGCTGGTGGTATCAGATCAGGCTGTATAAAAATATTGAAACGTATCTAACATTGATTATTGTTGTTTTTCTACTTCCTTTTGCAAAACGTAATCATGTTCTGCAAAACCAAAAAAACAAATATGACCCCCCTTTTCCCCACTTCTCTTTTCTATTTCTATTTCCTACACTTTCTTGAATGATTTTCTAACTTAAAATTTACCAAACATTAAAGCTGTAACCCTTTTGTTTCTCCAATTGTAAACCTAATTCAGGTTTTGCAGGGCAGGGAAAAGAAACCTTAAAATCCACTATAAAATAATCAAAGCATGCACCACTAACAAGCAAATGAATAAGCAGGAAGAATAAACACTTTCTTCAAAAAATGGATGCAGATTCTATTTCGAAAATAACTGGATTCGACATTAAATAACCTAAAAACGAGTTGATATGTCGTAAAACAACAAAAAATAAACGAATCAAATTACAATCTTGCCTAATCGACACAAACCACGGCGAACAATCTCCCTTTTATATGTATGTTCTTTTTTACATATACGTAACATCTTAAGCTTTCATCATCCCTAGTGTAGTGTTGTATGTGCGGTAAAGTTTTACATATAGTGTCTTGCAAAATGATCCATTTACATATGACAATATACGCTTTTCTATTTCACAGTCGGGAACATATTAACTTATTTTGCACGATTCTCTAGTCGTGATTTTTTCATATTCATGCCTGTGCTCTACTTATGATAAACTCAGTAAAACCTGCAGGAAACTTGTAAAATTCATGAATACATATACCTTCATTCCCCATGAGATAACCCATTTGATTGTACGTAGACCTGTTTACATGTGTTTTATAGCTGTTGCTCGGGATATGTTCACAATAACAAAATGAAAGACCTACGATGAGAACTTGACAATAAATAATATATCTCTGAAATTATAAGTCGGCAACAGATAAGTATATATGTTTATAATTATTTTGCATTCTGAATCTATAACACATGTAAGTTGAAGAACTTATCTATAAACTTTTTAGTACGCAAATATTGGGTAAGTAAAAATCATGTAGAATATTTGCATTAATATAATTACGTAAAAGTTAACAAAAGATGAGCATCTCAAAAGAAAACTTAAAAAAAACATAATAGGGAATTAATTAAAATGTATATTGAAAACAATTTGCAAATTAGCAAGATTTTTATCAGGTGAATGCAATTCCCCGACCCATTTATAACATAGTTGCATCTTCTTTTTAAATAAACAGAAAAAGGTGTATTTAATATGATTACCAATACACAAAATAAAATATTTATTGGAGTATAGATGACAGTCTCCACTAAATGAAAAAATGTCAAAGAGAAAATTGTTCAAACTCGAATACCCTCTTAAACTTCACAATTATTATTTTTAACAGGGAAAACTCGACAGCAATATAATTAAATAAGGTTCTAATATGTACTTGTATTTAAACATGCTGCACGTTGTAGAATGTAAGACTATTAAGTTATAACGACAACAGTTAACGTCGTTCGTGTGTATACATTTTAATTAACGTATGTAGCAATCGAAACATATGCTAATATGGCGCCGTGGATTCCGAAGGGTTCACTTAATTTAATAAAGAAAAAAAAACAATTCTTTGTTAACCAATAGGGTTTTCTTAATTAAAAACGAGAATAAATTAAAAGCAGCAGAAAATTGTTTAACGGTAATTAAAAAGGTACACTTCGCACAGCGTGATCTTAATAATCGATACTGCTCCCTGTTATGTAATCGGGTACGTAGAATTGACTGTCCGCGAATATATGATTAATACTCGGCCCAATATGGTCATCAATTATAAATTGATCTCGATATGTCTTTAATTGCAAAAGTGTATTCAGCGAAACGTATATTGTTTACAACTAACAGTTCAGACCAAATTGATAACTATATGCACATATGTATATAAATTTAAAAAAAAGTTTGACTGATGCCCAGGTAGCTGCATGTCTGTCAATAAAAAAAAATGATACTCGACTCGAATTTAGTGACAATAATTAATTGGTTTACATACACAAAATAAAACGGCAAACAGACTTACACGCTTGACTCAGATGAAAATGGACATGATCGTCGATTCGAAGTTTCACTCATAAGAAAAAAATATACTCAATTGTTATGGTACAAAAAAAAAGAAACATCAATCGTGGAATAACACGATAATAAAACTACACAAACACATACATTTAATATGATTGCTTACAGAAAGATTGATATTAAACAAAAGGGTGGTGTATCATGTGCAAATTTGAACGCGTACTACAAATAAAAGAAAGTTGACTATATTTATTCTATTTTGTTTCAAATGACTAATTAGTTTAGAGTGTGTTTAATACTGATCTACCGTTCTGGAAAATTTTTCATTACAACAATATATATATATATATATATATATACATATATATACATATATATATATATATATTTATATACTAGCATGGGTGCCGGCATTGCCCGGGTGTTTTGAGGTGTATGCTGAGCAAACAAAATAAAACGGTCAATATTTTTTTTAACTTTGACCCTATTATGACCCCTTTACATTTATTGATTAGGGCTAAAATAAAATTATTAAGTTAGATCCATGCCCACGGAATCTATATCTAAAATTTCACGTGTTTAGACCCAAAATTGTAAGAGGAGTTTGGTAGAGTTCTCAAAGGTGAAATCGTTGAACTTCGACCCCTTAATCGCCAAATTTCTGTCAGAAAACAAATTGCATCGATTTTTCTAAATCTCATTACCCTGTATATCAAATTTCGAATCCATACGCTTAAAAATGACAAAATTATTGCGTAGCGAAATGTACACAGACACACACATACACTTTCACTTTATATATATATATATATATATATATATATATATATATATATATGTTTAAAGAAACATAGAAAAAAACCGAATGAAATTATTAAAAAAATCAACGTTTCGTCCTTGTTTCAGAGGACATCTTCAGGATAATTGAAATAAAAATGTGATAAAAGAAAAAGTCATAGATCGTGCGAAAAAAGACAGTTTTTTAAATCCAACCCATGTCGGGAAAGGACGAATATGTGTGCGTATGGGAAGGTTGTTTGATGTCTATATATACACTTTTAAAATGCATTAAAATAAATATGTACATTTTTTTTTTCTTCTGCGAAACTACTCATTTTCCTGAAACATTCAAAGAAAAACGGCTAGCCAGGATCCACCCTGATACCTTGCTCTTTGATTATTATTTTCCCTATGCTAAGGGTTAAATGGTAGAAGCCATTTCTTTGCGTAATAGTATTTGTATTCAAAATTAGTGCTGATTCTAAAAGTCTTCTTTTATCTCTATCTATCACGTATTTAATAATTTTCGCTTGATCTAAATTAAATGAGTGATCGTGTTCTGCACAATGGCAAAAGAGTGCATTTAGGGCATTACCATTCCTTATATCTCTTCTGTGCTCGTTAAGTCTTAATTTTAATTTTCGTTGTGTTTCACCTATGTACGCTTGTTGACAGTTGTTACATGGGATGGAATATATACCGGCATCGGATGTGAGGGTTTTGGGAGAGTGCTTGGTAGTTTTTAATGTCTGTTTTATGGTTGATGAAGTTGTTTGTATCAGGTGAAAACCAAGTCTATTAAGAGTGTCGCAGGTTTTTGTATTTTTGGTGTGGGTGGGAATGAAAAGATGTCTGTTTAATAGTGAGGTATCTGTTTTATTTTTCTGTGTGTTTATGTTATAGTGTATTTTCGTAGCTTTTTTCTTTGCGTAAGAAATGAAATAGGATGGATACTGTAGTTTTCTTAAAACATTCGTAATATATTGAAATTCATCATTAAGATATTGGGGACTGCATATTCTAAAGGCACATAAAAAAAACCCTATAATCATGCCCGTCTTTATTTTATCATTGTTGTGTGAGTAGTAATGAATATAGTCGTTTTTGTGTGTGGTCTTTCTATGTACTTTGAAACTCAGATCAGTTTCTGATCTGATGAGGAATATGTCTAGAAAAGCTAGGGAGTGGTCTTGTTCGGATTCATGTGTGAAATTTATAGATGGTTCCACTGAATTTAAATTATTTCTAATTTGTTCTATTTGTGTGTGTTTGAGGGAGAAAAATAAGAATGTCATCTATATATCTAAAATATGTGACGTTTTTAGGAAGTCTGTGTTAAAAAAAGAGTTGGTTTCTAAGAATTCTAAGAATAAGCAGGCTAGTACACCACTAAGGGGGTTACCCATAGGGAGTCCAAATTTCTGTCTATAGTAAGAATTATTAAATTGAAAGTAGGTTCTATCAGTGATGAGTTTTATAATTTGTATTAGTGTATCTGAGGAAAAAGGTAGGTCGGCTTTAATTTTGATTAAGTGCTTGTGGAGTAGATTAAGGCATTTTTTGATTGGAATATTGGTGTACAGGGAAATTATGTCTAAACTATGCATGGTTTTATTTTGCATGTCCATATTTTTTATTCTATTTAGGAGGTCACCAGAGTTTTTGATATGTGAAGTGCTGATGGTGCCCATTAGTGGAGTTAAAATTTGGGCAATAGCTCGTGCTAATTTATGGGTGACGCTTCCAATGTTTGATATTATAGGTCTCATAGGGACGTTCTCTTTATGTATTTTTGGGAGGCCGTATAATATAGGAATAGTGGGGTGGTATTCTATGTTATTTATCCATTTTTTATCATTTCCGATAAGTTTCTTTACGGATTTATTAAAAGTATCGAAATCTTTTTCTATTGATTTTAAATCTATCGGAGTGTATATATCTCCGTCTGGCAATAGTGTGTGCATTTTCTTTAGATATAGGTATTTATCTATTATAACTATACCACCTCCTTTATCGGCTTGTGAAATAATAATGTCTTTATTTTTTGTTAAAAGTTTTAAGGCATCAATGTATCTTTTTGGTAGTGCTAATTCTTGAGGTTGGGTAGTTGTTAAAGCTATTATCCCTTGTATGAAGCCTTTAGTAAAATCAGAGTCCTCTTGTTTATAACTTTTTAGGGTTGTGTTAGTGGTGATTTTCGAATGCTTGCCGGTAGCGAATTTAAGACCGAAACTGAGAGCTTCAGTTTCAATGTCCGAGAGTGGTTTAGAAGTAAGGTTTAGAATAAGGTCTGGACGTCCCAAAGTTTTCCATTTGCTGTTTTTTTATCAATTTCGCAAGTTTGTTATTCAATTTAAAGTTATGGCGTGTGTTAAATTTTTTGATAGATCTGTAAATGTTCTTAATTGATCTGGGTGTTTTCTTGTAATTTTGTTGATAATCAGCAATTAATATCCTGGCTTTCCGAAAAAGATGAGAGCTTTGGTGCTTTAAATATATTATAGATGACAAAAGATATTTCTCAATGTAATCCGGGAAAATATGGTCTGATGTTTTAAAAGATTAAGGTATGCATGCAGGTATGACTTTTTCTTCAATACATTTTTCCAGAAAAATTCTCCTGTTGTTGTGAGAATTTGCTGCGATTAAGATGCTCTTATATGTTCGCAGAGAAGATCGGTTTTCCATTTCGACAGAATGTATAAGGAATGAAAATATATACCAGCGGTGGTTGACGTTATGTTTAAAGAAAAATAGAAAAAACCGAATGAAATTATTAAAAAATCAACGTTTCGTCCTTGTTTCAGAGGACATCTTCAGGATAATTGAAATAAAAATGTGATAAAAGAAAAAGTCATAGATCGTGCGAAAAAAGACAGTTTTTTAAAATCCAACCCATGTCGGGAAAAGGACGAATATGTGTGCGTATGGGAAGGTTGTTTGATGTCTATATATACACTTTTAAAATGCATTAAAATAAATATGTACATTTTTTTTTCTTCTGCGAAACTACTCATTTTCCTGAAACATTCAAAGAAAAACGGCTAGCCAGGATCCACCCTGATACCTTGCTCTTTGATTATTATTTTCCCTGTGCTAGGTAAGAGCAAGGTATCAGGGTGGATCCTGGCTAGCCGTTTTTTTTTAAATTTTTCAGGAAAATGAGTAGTTTCGCAGAAGAAAAAAAATGTACATATTTATTTTAATGCATTTTAAAAGTGTATATATAGACATCAAACAACCTTCCCATACGCACACATATTCGTCCTTTCCCGACATGGGTTGGATTTTAAAAAGCTGTCTTTTTTCGCACGATCTATTACTTTTTCTTTCATCACATTTTTATTTCAATTATCCTGAAGATGTCCTCTGAAACAAGGACGAAACGTTGATTTTTTAATAATTTCATTCGGTTTTTTCTATTTTTCTTTAAACATAACGTCAACCACCGCTGGTATATTTTTTCATTCCTTATACATTCTGTCGAAAGGGAAAACCGATCTTCTCTGCGAACATATAAGAGCATCTTAATCGCAGCAAATTCTCACAACAACAGGAGAATTTTTCTGGAAAAATGTATTGAAGAAACAGTCATACCCGCATGCATACCTAAATCTTTTAAAACATCAGACCATATTTTCCCGGATTACATTGAGAAATATCTTTTGTCATCTATAATATATTTAAAGCACCAAAGCTCTCATCTTTTTCGGAAAGCCAGGATATTAATTGCTGATTATCAACAAAATACAAGAAAACACCCAGATCAATTAAGAACATTTACAGATCTATCAAAAAATTTAACACACGCCATAACTTTAAATTGAATAACAAACTTGCGAAATTGATAAAAAAACAGCAAATGGAAAACTTTGGGACGTCCAGACCTTATTCTAAACCTTACTTCTAAACCACTCTCGGACATTGAAACTGAAGCTCTCAGTTTCGGTCTTAAATTCGCTACCGGCAAGCATTCGAAAATCACCACTAACACAACCCTAAAAAGTTATAAACAAGAGGACTCTGATTTTACTAAAGGCTTCATACAAGGGATAATAGCTTTAACAACTACCCAACCTCAAGAATTAGCACTACCAAAAAGATACATTGATGCCTTAAAACTTTTAACAAAAAATAAAGACATTATTATTTCACAAGCCGATAAAGGAGGTGGTATAGTTATAATAGATAAATACCTATATCTAAAGAAAATGCACACACTATTGCCAGACGGAGATATATACACTCCGATAGATTTAAAATCAATAGAAAAAGATTTCGATACTTTTAATAAATCCGTAAAGAAACTTATCGGAAATGATAAAAAATGGATAAATAACATAGAATACCACCCCACTATTCCTATATTATACGGCCTCCCAAAAATACATAAAGAGAACGTCCCTATGAGACCTATAATATCAAACATTGGAAGCGTCACCCATAAATTAGCACGAGCTATTGCCCAAATTTTAACTCCACTAATGGGCACCATCAGCACTTCACATATCAAAAACTCTGGTGACCTCCTAAATAGAATAAAAAATATGGACATGCAAAATAAAACCATGCATAGTTTAGACATAATTTCCCTGTACACCAATATTCCAATCAAAAATGCCTTAATCTACTCCACAAGCACTTAATCAAAATTAAAGCCGACCTACCTTTTTCCTCAGATACACTAATACAAATTATAAAACTCATCACTGATAGAACCTACTTTCAATTTAATAATTCTTACTATAGACAGAAATTTGGACTCCCTATGGGTAACCCCCTTAGTGGTGTACTAGCCTGCTTATTCTTAGAATTCTTAGAAACCAACTCTTTTAAACACATACTTCCTAAAAACTCCACATATTTTAGATATATAGATGACATACTTATTTTTCTCCCTAAAAACACACAAATAGAACAAATTAGAAATAAATTAAATTCAGTGGAACCATCTATAAATTTCACACATGAATCCGAACAAGACCACTCCCTAGCTTTTCTAGACATATTCCTCATCAGATCAGAAACTGATCTGAGTTTCAAAGTACATAGAAAGACCACACACAAAAACGACTATATTCATTACTACTCACACAACAATGATAAAATAAAGACGGGCATGATTATAGGGTTTTTCTTACGTGCCTTTAGAATATGCAGTCCCCAGTATCTTAATGATGAATTTCAATATATTACGAATGTTTTAAGAAAACTACAGTATCTATCCTATTTCATTTCTTACGCAAAGAAAAAAGCTACGAAAATACACTATAACATAAACACACAGAAAAATAAAACAGATACCTCACTATGAAACAGACATCTTTTCATTCCCACCCACACCAAAAATACAAAAATCTGCGACTCTCTTAATAGACTTGGTTTTCACCTGATACAAACAACTTCTTCAACCATAAAACAGACATTAAAAACTACCAAGCACTCTCCCAAAACCCTCACATCCGATGCCGGTATATATTCCATCCCATGTAACAACTGTCAACAAGCGTACATAGGTGAAACACAACGAAAATTAAAATTAAGACTTAACGAGCACAGAAGAGATATAAGGAATGGTAATGCCCTAAATGCACTCTTTTGCCATTGTGCAGAACACGATCACTCATTTAATTTAGATCAAGCGAAAATTATTAAATACGTGATAGATAGAGATAAAAGAAGACTTTTAGAATCAGCACTAATTTTGAATACTAATACTATTACGCAAAGAAATGGCTTCTACCATTTAACCCCTAGCATAGGGAAAATAATAATCAAAGAGCAAGGTATCAGGGTGGATCCTGGCTAGCCGCTTTTCTTTGAATGTTTCAGGACAATGAGTAGTTTCGCAGAAGAAAAAAAAATGTACATGTTTATTTTAATGCATTTTAAAAGTGTATATATAGACATCAAACAACCTTCCCATACGCACACATATTCGTCCTTTCCCGACATGGGTTGGATTTTAAAAAACTGTCTTTTTTCGCACGATCTATGACTTTTTCTTTTATCACATTTTTATTTCAATTATCCTGAAGATGTCCTCTGAAACAAGGACGAAACGTTGATTTTTTTAATAATTTCATTCGGTTTTTTCTATTTTTCTTTAAACATAACGTCAACCACCGCTGGTATATTTTTTCATTCCTTATACATATATATATATATATATATATATATATATATATATATATATATATATATATATATATATATGTATATATATATATATGTATATATATATATATATATATATATATATATATATATACATAATTACATAAATTATTGTTATCTACATAATATCATACGGTTACAATGCGTGCACAAAACGAATTTTTACATAAAAATGAATCATGAAAAGTTCAACTAACTCTCTTTTAGGTATTTCCTTGTAGGGAGAAAATGTTATTAATTAAAGTCGACAAAAAAGTAAATGAAAATTTGAAAAACTCTATTGATGTGTTCTTGTAACATTTCTTATGGCAAACATAAATTAAGCAATATAGACAAGGTGTTGAATTTTTCTTACAAATTAAAATGAAAAACAAACCCCCTAAAATTTCGAGTCTATTGCTGTATTATTATGCGTAGAAGTATACCTGGCAGATAACAGTTAAATAATTTCACTTAAAACAGATTAACTTACACAACTTTCTGTACATTTATTACAATTGAACTCAATTTATTGCAAACTACATTCAATGCAAATCTAATATATTAAACTTGTAAATATTTAAATTCAAATATTCTCCAAAGAAACTGACACTTTGAAAATGTCTTTAAACAAATGTGTTTCGCATATTGTTATATTTAAAAAAAAACAATGATACCTAAATTAAAATGCCGCGATGCACTTATTTTTACGCATGTGTCTAATACATAATTTAACTAACCGAAGTCAACTTGTGCACCTCTTGCGCTTTATGCCCATATTTGCTTGGTTAATTCGTTAATGAGTTATTCCTGCATGTAAAATAAACTAACGAATAAAAATGTTCAATTTGTAATAGAGGAGAAAACTAAGGGACCGAGCTCTTTGAATTTTACTTTATGATTATAACAAAACATTGCCCTGCAATAAGGCGATACAATATCATGATATTAAATAACTATTATATTTCCTTTTAAATTACCTCTACGTAACTAATTACTAAATACACTTTTCTTATAAGTGTATACATTGTTTGAATATTTATTTAAAAGAACACAAATATAATTCCATATAATTTCAAATGGGAAATTTATAAATTAGAATGTACATATGAGTTATCATCTAATGAACCCACGCAGTACGAAATTGTGTACGAATGTTCCCTATTGGTTTTCTCGGATTATGTCTACAGTCATATATACAGATGTGGGGATTCGGAGAGGTCTGTGTCATCTCCCAAGGGAAATTACTTCACCTAAGCCGAGATGTTTCGATCTTGCATTTCCAGGTTGATTTCCGCGTCGTCTTCAACATTCAGCGTGAAATCTTTTACAACGTATCCTTCTATGCACACGGCGGCGAGAGGCAGAATTTGTCCTTATTATTATAAGATGTATTTAGTTGAAAGCATGCTATTATCGTGTTGTTACACTTCCAGTAGTTTTTAAGACGTTACTATATGTTCGATATATTCAAATGATGCAAATAATTTCCAAAGTTCAAATAGGCGGATGACAATTTTTTCGTGTCTTATATTAATTCATTAGGCACCGCCAAAACTGGGGGGGGGGGCAGGTAAGTACTTTTTGACGGACCGTCTTTTTTAAAATATACAAAAAATCAGGTAATTATCCGATCAATACGAAATTTTCAGCGAGTATTAAGAGAAGAATCAAGTTTATAACAGTGTACTTATTTTTCATAAACGATATATATACATATATATATATATATATATATATATATATATATATATATATATATATATACATATTGCTTACAAACCCCCCTTGTTTTGAGGGGGTACAAATATGCTTAAAATAATCATCTGAAACTGAACACAACATATTGTGTTGCTCTAAGGAACAGAATTATAGATTTAAAAAATTGTTTGCATACCTTATTCTGACGTCTGAATATCAGAACCTCGATTGTGTTTAATTATCTTGCTTTTGAGTTTTGAAGTGTGAAATTCGGTGAATATGTTAAGTAAGATAATTAATTTAAGTTAAGCAAAACAATTTTTTTTAATATTTGTACGAAAAAAAGCCATTTTACAATCTTTGATAAATAAATTAACAATTTTTTTAGCGAGCCGAATAATGCATGACCACTATTAAACAGGGCATGCTTTGAAGAATCGATACAAAAAAAAATTCGATAAATATTGTTCCCTTTGTGTTTAAAATAGCATCATTTTTTCGATCCCGATTGAAAACGTTTGCCGCCTTTCGACTACGGTGGACCAAACGCGCTGAAATATTTTTTTATTCTGCTTTAAATAACCCCCCCATTTTGGGGAGCCTGGCCCCCACACACATACACATTAAAAACCAAACTCATACAAATGGCCACCCATTTAGTACTGACCAGCCTCAGCTTAATAATACATTGAAATTTTCGTCACTGAAAAATATTTTTTTTTACCCGTTTGGTCTTCCATAGTTTGCTTTTTATCAAATGCAAACGTAAACATTGTCGATCTGGACTCTAGATCGACGCGAAGTAACTGGTTGTCTATATGAATAAGTGGAATTATTTGAAATCTAGGTACTTATATTATAATATTTTTTGCATATTCTCTTAGAAAATCATCCTAAATCTTATTTAGACAACAAGTAAATAAATTAATTATTTCAAAAACCTTTTTGGTTTAAATATTAATGTACGTTTTTTTTGTGCAAGACAAAAAATATCAATTGTAACTTTTTGGGAAAATTTAACATTTAAAATTTAATTAAAAATAGTAGAAAAAGTTTTACATTATTCTGTTTTCTATGTGATACAATTCAGGGTTTTATCTTTCTGGAAAAAAAGTTACTCAGAAATAATGGATTTTAATGAATGTAATTTCGTTTTAAAAACAACAACTTGATTTTTCGGCCATTTATGCGGTGCTTATGATTCATGTCTCACTTATTTCGCAAACATCTTATTTTCAATTTTTATATTGTTGTTATAGTAGGAATATAATTTAATTGATGTTTTTTTTTATTTAAGCATAATTTACTTTTTCTCGTGTTTCCAATACACTAATATCTTTAGACTGAGCTTGTCAATATGAGGAAGTGCAAAGCGATCCTGCTATTGGAATTTGAGAAAGTTCCGTCTATGTCTAATATCCATAGTCCAACTTCTACTTAACATTCGAAATGAAACACATATTTAATATGATGTAACGTTGTCGTAAACAGTGTATTCTAATTTTACAACTCCAGAATAAATATGACGTTTATAAGTGACATTTTAAATGTAGTGCCATCTATTTTGTTTATTACGTTCGAATAAAGTAGAGAAAATTGCAAACTGAATTATTATAATAAGTGAACGTATGGGCGTACGTCAGAACCAGAGATATGTTCATTGAATTTCTCCATGCATAGAAATAAGAACTGATCAATATTCACCGGAACTTGATTACAAAACCAATGCAGTTGATGTCAGCAGCGTTAGATAATGGGCTTGTCGATTTCAGAGCGACGACTTAATGTGGGTTACAACGCGAACTGAGGGTTCTTATTCGCGGGATACCGTTCATCGTTGGTAAAAGTGTATTAAAAATTGTATTGATTATGTAAAAAAATAAATTCCAGAGCAAAAGCCGTAGCTTGTTTCAATAATACTACTACTACTAACACTTGTCGTGGCACTTTTAAGTTGTATGTTTGGAGTAATAATTGGAAGTGTTACTTATCGGACGGCCCTTGTATATGAGAGTAAAATGTGTTTTAACACGACATACTCCTACGATGTGTACGAAAGTGTTTTTTCTTAGACCACTTTTTGATTAATAAAATTTAAAAAAAAATCTAACTACAACTGAATAGCAATATTCGTTCTGTGCATTAAATCAGCATTTTTACAGAATTTACTTTAATATGTTCATAGAGTACGCTTAGTGATCATTATTTTTCATCAGTTTGTGCATGTAGTATTTTTTCTGACTGGAAATTATTTCAACATTATTATTTTGATCATTTACATTGGAATTAAATCTCTAATAAAAAAAAAGTATAATTGAAGTGAGTGATTAAATAAAAACATCCATCGCATTGATATTAGATATGCGGAAGAAGAAAGTGTTTGTAGATGCCTTGGCAAATCAGTAGAACATAATAGAGATGATTCCAGAAGCAGACTGGATTAAGGTTTTGGGGAGTTTAAGCTAAAACTGTAAATCTTCTTTGCAACACAAATATAGAATATCTTTTATAAACAAGTGTATGTGCTGAAAGTTTGTGTTAAGCGTGGATGTGTCAAACAGCTGTGTGTTTGCATATTATGTGTTATGCGTGTTAATTTTCTGTCGAATTTCCCGGGAATCATGTCAACGCAATGTCTGTTATTTTGAAATTAATATTCTCGAAATTTATCATTAATATTGTTTCCTAAAATTACGCATTCGTATCCAGTGATGGTAGGAAGGCGCGACGATATCTGATTGTTATGCAATAATTTTAACCTCAGGGGAAATTAAAGTGCCAGATATCTTATTATACGAACATATCAATATGTAACCCACGTTAAAACCAATACATAAAATTAATCACGTATTTTAATTAACATTGGATTTGCCTATCCCACTTTAATAATGTCATTCTCTGTGATTCGGTCAAAAACTAAAACTATTTTAGATAAGTAGATGTGGTAAAACCTTAGTTAATAGTGACATATATGATTACTAATCAAGTTACTTGTATCTGAAGGTATTTAGAATAAGATACATACTGTCCTGGACCAACATAACTGTTTAGTATTCAACAATGTGCACCCATTACAATTCTACATTTTGCACATTGTTTATAAGCTGCGGTATTCAATATAATACTCACTTTGCTTAATCTTAGACTAAAACGTCTAAAGTACATGCCATTGTATAAATATATGGACGTTCACTTCACTGGCCATGACCTATTCATTTATTGTGCCATTCGAATGTGGACGGAGGCAGAATAGTTAGTATTGCAACAGAGAAATCGAAAAAAAAAACCCGGCTAGCCCAGCCCATAAACTCTAACAAGGTTTAGCTCTTGAGAGTCTCAGATAATTTCTTCAGCATCCATATATAAGATATCAGATACTTATGATAATACATTTGTAGTATATAACACTGTAGCTATTTGTTGTGTGAGTCAAAATCTGTCGTCGTCGACGTAAATGTTTCCCCGAAGAATTCGCCAGCAATAAAAAAAAAAGAATATATATATGTTACAAAGAATTCATTTCACATACCTAATTCCAGATTCTCACGATATTAAATGGGTATTATATTTGACTGCCACCATTTTATTTAATATTTTTTATTTAAGATAGACCATATCATATTTCTTACGACTAAATTTGATTACATAGAAAAACAATAAATCGAGCACATGCCCTCAGGAATTAGGTTACGTGAAATATGGAATAATTCGTATTATGTTAGGAAACGTTGACCTTAAGGACTGCAAAAGTTTATCAGATGTCGTGATTGTCAAGGCCACGCCGTAGTTCAATTTAAATGGGCTAGCATTTGTATATATATATATATATATATATATATATATATATATATATATATATATATACACACATATATATATATATATGTATATTTAAACTTATATATATACTTATATAAACATATGTATATACACACACTCACACACATACACAGACACACACACACACAGGCACACACACACACATATATATATGTATATATATATATATATATATATATACACGTTGATTTAATAAACAGTAAAAACTAAACAGTAATTTTTTTCTAGGGCGTAATAGATTAAACCACCGGACTGCTATACATAAGGTCCGCGATTAGATTCCTAATAACTCTCAAGCTACGCTGAAGAAGGAGATGACCACATAACATGTTTGTACATAGATTATTGTCTAAAATTATATACACATCTATATATTTATATCTATCTATCTTTATATATATATATATATATATATATATATATATATATATAGCATGGGTACCCACGGTTTCCTGGGTTGACTAATCATTTTCTTCATGAGTAACGTGGATACCCCTCACAAGAAAAATAAAGAAAGGATGAAAACATGTAAATGTAATCGCCCCCAAAAAGAAGTACGTGATTCCATCTTCACCAGATATTTCGGCAAAACGGCTACAAAGAGAAGAAACTATTCTCCTGATATTGAGCACAGGAAAGACCCCCCTCAAAGAAAAGATAATTAAAAATATATCATTACTACTTCCGTTTCAATAAAAATAGCAGCGAATTCCTGTGTGAACGCAAAAAAAAAGAAAACAATAACGATCTAACAAAAATGAATTCCAAAAAACAATTAAATGTAATTTTTCGTCATCTTATAGTTCTAATGTAACCCCCCCAAAATTACTTTGCCATATTTTGGGGTTTGTTCTGTTTATAGAATTACTAGCTTTACCCAGCCACGCGTTGCTGTGGCTCAGTTTGTTAAAATGAAACACATGTGAAAGTAGAGAAAAGTTTGATTCTTTTTTTCAAGAGAATGTACAAATTATTTATTTTTTTAACAGATGTTAAGAAAGTAAACAGAAAAATACTTCCATCATTAATTATGCAAAAAAAATAAACAAAATGTTGATTTAGTGTTTCAATATGCTTATAAATTACGATAAAACTTGCTGAGTATGCACTGTTTTACGGTTGTTGTAAAAATGGAACGGAAACTTAAATTTCGCTTCATTTTAATCTTTCTTATTTTTTTAATTGTGCCCCCCCAAACGAATATAATCAAAACAGTAACATTCAACAATTATACTTTATGTATATAAAACACAAAATATTTATTAAACAAAAATTGTTTAAGTTAATAACGAAAGGGAAATAATTCCATTGTTAAACTAAAAAGTCAGTTTACCTAACTTAATGTATTAATGCTATTTTTTAAGCAAGATAAAGGATACGCTACTACGGACAACCGACGACTCTAATTTATTTTTTAATAGGTAATTGAGGTCGCTGACAACGAATCTGATAGTAAAACTTGGGGCAAATTTACCGTTTGCATGGTATTTACCCCTAAAAACACGAACTTCTTTCCACCATTTTGCAGCTTCCGTTTATGCTACGCGCATGCACGCTGTAACATAAACGACGGCTTCACCAAGCAAACTACGTTGGAGGGAGGGGATTTTTTTCCAGGATCTAGAATTTTCTAATTTTCAAAAATACATTATAGCGCTTTTGGGTGGAAAATTAAAAATTAGCTGAAAAAGAAATAAAATAAGAAAAGGAAAGAACACCAAGTTGGAGTAGGGGGGTAATTTATCTGTTTTTGTTTTTTACCTGGAACATCGAATTTTCAAATTTTCCGTAAGTAACGCACCGACATTTACCAATTAGAACACAATTTAACATTTTCCGAAGATTTTACTTTGTACATAGTGAGTTTTTCTCACTATGGGTTTGTATTACTGTACACATAGATTCGAAAAAGTTGTCAAAAAACAAATATATAACAAAAATAAATGTTATCAAAGGCAAGATAAGTTACTTTTCTACCGAACTGGATATATTTTTCGTGTTTTTATTCAATGTAACATGTTTATTCAGCTCGAAAACAATACAGTGTTTACCGATGTATTGGAACATTCAAGATGGAGTCTGATGCTCTCTTTAACACGGTAAGTTTTGGAAAGTAACTTATCTCGCCTTTGATTACATTTATTTGTTATATATTTGTTTTTTGACAACTTTTTCGAATCTATGTGTACAGTAATACACACCCGTTTTTTTTTTGTTTTTTTGCCGCTGTTTCATGCTTTTTACACTTTTAGATCGTATTTTAAACTAAACTTCGGAGGTTGGAATACCCCCCACCTAAACTGTACTTGGAAAAATCGATTTTTAGTGAGATTTAAGAATGGTTTGTCGAAAAAAAGGTGAAAAACAAAACAAATAATCAATAAATAATTGTTACCAAAGGCAATAAATGCTACTTTTTTTTACTTACATGAATGAGTTGATTTTATGTTTTAAAGTATTTTCAAGCGCTTTTCATTATTTTTTAATAATCTAATGCGGGTGTGTGGGTGACAAATACCTCCAGATTTGATAGAATTTCCCGCTAGATTGTAAACGAAATCTCCAGATCTAGCAGGAAAACCGCTAAATTGTAACACTAGTCACGTGACAGGAAGCGGTAATAAATAATTGTCCCTAAATAAAAAATGGCCTCTCGGTACAAAGATAGCCACCTATTTATCATAGAAAAATTAAGTATAATGCTATAATTAAAAAGAAATATATAAAAACACACATGGATATAGTAAACATATTATACCAAAACGTGAGAGCCATCCGTCCAGTGTTTTTTGAGACAATTAATTCCGAACGAACCAACAGTTACATATATATATATATATATATATATATATATATATATATATATATATATATATAGAGAGAGAGAGAGAGAGAGAGAGAGAGAGAGATTGGGTGAAAGTACAGAATGGTTTCATAATAATTAATTAAATTTATCATTATTTCATGTTTCAAATGTAATTCCCGCTCCCACACAAAAAAAGTAAACATTTTTGTATTTGCCATCGATTGCTAAACTTGAAAAAAGCTAGAGAAAACACGTCTGGTTCAACGCTTTAGGGCCAACAAGTGGGTGCTCATTTTATATTAAATTTATATGGAAAAGTTATCCCCCACGCTTAAACGTATTAGGCCACAAAAGACTAGATCTTAATTTTTTCTAGGGGTTGAACTACGCTGGGTCCCGTCGTAAAAACTGACCGATTTTAATTTTAGATATTAAATTAATTATAAAGAAAATCTGTTTCGCAGGCAATTAAACACACTTATAATTATTATACTAAATCCTGGACAACCCCGATTAGATTTTATAAACAAAAAACACAAATAGCACGAGATGATGGATTTTGTTCACATATGTCTCGGACTTACTCTGCCCTCATGAGGATGCAAGTAAATGAGGACATTATTTGTTATTATTTTCTCTAACAAATAAAAAAGGTTACTTAAAAATTAAGAATAAGCGAAAAAAAAAATGTCCTCAAAATTAAAAAATAAAAATAATAGATATGCTTAAAATATTGTTTCGAAATGAAAACAAATCTATTACAGAAAATATTTAATATCATGCTCCGTTTAAAACAATTGTGTGTGTGTGTGTGTGTGTGTGTGTGTGTGTGTGTGTGTGTGTGTGTGTGTGTGTGTGTAATTGACGGTTTGCCTGTGTCTGGCAGTTGTTAGCTATTTTGGTTTAAGATGAGTTTAATTCTTATTATTTCGGCAACCACATTCTGCAACTTGGAATATGTTAATGTTTAGAATTTTTTTACAAATTTCCAACTCATGGCAGGCTATTTTATTGGGATAATTCTTTGTAAATAATATTATCTCCTCATTTTTATATTGAATGCAATTCTATTGACGTACACCATACATAGTGCTAAAGTTAAGATGCTCATTTTGCTTTAATGTTAGCATATACATAACATATGTTGATTACACTATTTTGACGCTTTCCAGAAGAGAGAAACAAATGTTACTTTTATCATTTCTAATATAGATTTTACCATTACTCTCCTTTATTTACCCGACCACCGTCAGGTAGCTCCACATAATCGTTCCACAGATTAAATTTGAAATGGATAGGAAAAAATACTACGTAATTACATGCGAGTTAACACCATCCTCAAGAAAACAGTCATCAGTGTGAAACTACCGAATATAAAAACGTTTATGCTGACTATTAGAACTATCAATGCCTGTGATGTAGTTCGCCTTTGAATTTTTTTTAATTTATATTGAGAAGATTTTTGGTTAATTCGCCCAAAATAATCTAATATAGTGCTCGATTTTTCTCAAGAGAAAACGTTCCTTAAAAAATTGCGATTTTTATACGCAGTACACGTATACACGTTGTGGGCCTTTGGTGAGACATTTTCAATTCAATGAAACTTGTTGATTCTTTATTTACCTTTATCACCCTTTAGGTCATTTTAGAAAAGTGTAGTATCAAATCAAACTGATTTTTCTTTCTCCGATATCACGGTTATAAAACATCTCACAAGTGTGATTCTTTATATAAAGTTGTCGTTGTTTCGACAGTTATAATATAGCCTGTAATCGTCGCCTCGAAATTCGTACGTTTTATAGTCGTCACTATTTTATATAAAGAGATAGTATGTCTTCCTTTTGATAAAAAAGTTCTCTTAATATGCTCGATGCATTGTAGCTATTATCGAAGGCTTATATCATGATCAAAGATACCCTTGTTATCTAATCACTGTATAAATGCCACAAAACAGTTGCGTCTTTTGCAATGCATTCTAGGTCGTTCTGATTCTCTTGTGTCTGAATGATTTTGTCTAATTTTTCGGCATGAAAATAAACCACACTTCTTACTATTCTGATCCACCGAAGTAAAGGCGTACGCTGGGCTTTAAACCATTAAAGTTGTATATATGCTAGCTGTACCCTGCCACGCGTTGCTGTGACTCAATTTGGTGTAATGGAAAATTATAATAAAAAGAGAAAATGCATGGTTCTTATATTTTTAGTACAGCAACCAACTCCAAAAAGTAAAAAAAAAGGCGAAAATGAAAAATAAATGATACTTTTGCAGAAGTGGATCCTGATCCTCGGGATCAACGTCAATCGTGGCTTGGGCTCGACCAACAATCAGTTGATAAAGCTGAATATAGCAAAAATGTTGAACCCCTAAAGGTTTTCATGATATGAAGAAATTACTTTTTCAAAAAGTGGGTGATCACTTTTCAATGTAAATTTAGCTTAGAATGAGCACCCGCTTTCTGACCACCTGAGAGAGAGGCATTTTTCTGTGTGTTTCTTGGCTAAAAAGTTTTTTGTTTGATTTCTTTTGCATGGCTATAACCCATGAACTCTGGGACTATTTTCCATTTGACAGCCGAATCCTTCGTTTATGCTACATTATGAGTATGAACGAAAGCCAATAAACATGGGAAAAAATTCCCCTGCTCTCAGGCGGCTAGAAAGTGGGTGCTTATTTTAAGTTAAATTTTCATGGAAAAGTAATTTCTTCATATCATAAAAACTATTTTTTTTCGACGGAAACGGTTTGCAGATTCGTTTTTATGACACCGAAATCTACAAAAATTGTTTTTGTTATATACGAACGTGAGACGCACGGCCCTTTATGTAAAATCTTATCAAAATCCGGGAGAAATTAGTTTTTTAATAAACATAGTAAATGAGTTCGATAGAAAAAAATGGATACTATTTTTTTAATTTTTTCTGTGTGTTTCTTGGTTAAAAATTTCTTTTTGTTTTATTTCTTTTGCATTTTGCAATTTAAACAGGTAATTTTAAAGGATTTTCCAAGGGTAGAAAGAAAGTTCCCCCCCCAAAAAAAATCGTTGCAACAAAGCAAGTGATCATTTTACATTAAATTTTTATAGAAAAGTGATCCTCCACTTTTTAAAACTTACATTTCTTCATATCTTGGAAACTACTCGTTTACCTTAATTATAAAAGTTATTTTCGTTTTCAGGGACCCCGAAAACCTATAAGAGTGATAATTTTAAAGGAATTTTCGAGGGTGGAGTAATGCTTAACATTTACATTCTTTTTTCCCAATAACATAAGAAATTCAGAATTAGACAAATTTATTTTAGGTAGACTTAGCCAGGAAAGCTTTTAAAAACAATAAGATAAATAAATGGTGCTAGTGTACTTACCGATCCGGGTTATTTTTTTAAATCGTATTTCCAATTTTAATTAGTTTAATATGTTTTTTTGTATTCAATTGTAAGGTTAAAGTGCAAAACATATGTATATATATACTTTGAAAAATAGGGATTTTTATTTTACCCATCTATTAATTAGACTGTTAAATGTTGTAATTCGAATGTCGTCAACGTGTGCTGCACGTGAAAGGCTAATTTCTACCGGAAATGAAATGGAAGACAGTCTCGCAGTTACGAAAAATATATATATTTTATTTAATATATTTTTATAATTTGCGATCTTAACGATCCTCATGCATTTTAATAACATGAAAATATTTCTTGACTTTACAGATGAATTTTTCTGAAAATTTCAATTAAACTGGTAATGAAGAAATATGGTGTCTGGACTTTGAACGAACCAAGAATTTCAATTATGCATATATATATATATATATATATATATATATATATATATATATATATATATATATATATATATATTTGTGTGTTTGTGGGTGTGTATGTGTGTGTATTTGTGTGTATGTGTGTGTATTTGTGTGTATATCGCTTATGAAAAAGGAATAACACGTCATTAATTGTCAAATAAAACGTTAAACATAGATGGCTAAATGAAGATTATTTAATCTTATCCAGGATCTACGGTAGTTTATTTAAATCTATCATGATTTTTATAAAATTTGCTAGGAAAATCTATACACTGATATGAGAAAAAGTTATAATGATTTGATATTCAGGAATTTATATCATAATATATTTCTATAATATAATTGCAAATCACATTTAATCTTATATAGACAATGAAATTATTTTAAAAAAAACTTTAAAAAATATTTTAATAGTTTATTGATCTAGAAAAAATAGCGTTGAATGGTGTGGTTTTAGAAAATGTTACATAATTCTATTTAAAAGGGTCTAAAAAAGTGTTGTATTCTGCTGCTTTTTTGATAAAATTCAGGCTTTTATTTTCCTGGAAAAATATTGCTACATAATAATGAATGTTACTAGACTTTATTTTTTTAAGAAACATCTACTTGTTTATTTTTCTATTTTTGGGGGTAGTCAGAATAATAAATAATTTTAATTATTGCCAAAACTACTTATAGTACGTTTTTTTATAGTGTCGACATTCAACAGTCACTGGATTCAATTTACGATTATTGCTTTCTTTTGCTGAAAAAGTGTCACGTTATATATTTACAACCCAATTGTTGAAGACTTTACTAAATGTTAAAATTGAAAAAAGAGTACATGGTAAAATGCTAATTACGTTTATCCCCACAACCTTGTATATGTACGTATCGCATTGAATTAGTATTTTCTCTTTCTGGTTTCTTAATATTCGTTTCAAATTTTAGGTATATTTTTATATCTATAAATACTATCGAGCAAATTTATTGACTTATCCATCCTTCTACTTATAAATATATATATATATATATAAGTATATAATATATCTATAATATATATATATATATATATATTTGTGCGTGCGTATGTGTTCAACTCTTCTACAGTTCAAACTACACACCATTTTAAAAGTTAAAAAAAATCATGGCCTATATGTATATAATCCGCTACATGCCCAATGACTATATTGAGCAGGAGCAAACCTGGCTTGATGATGCACCTTATTATTTTAAAGTAAGGTCAAAGGTAAAGGTCATAGGCAACGTATATATATATATATATATATATATATATATATATATATATATATATATAAACTCTCCTGAAGCTCACAACACTGACCAACCTTACATGATACTGGTATCTGGCCTGACGATTATGCAAACAATTGGTCAAGTTCAGGATCCAATGTTACGGTCGGAATTTTTCTGTAAACTTGCATACGCTTGCACACAGCAAATTAACACGTAAAACACGGTTATCATAGCTATTCCATTTTAAGTGTTTATAACCGTCCTAAACCTATTACGATTTATGGCGTAATATAGCTATACTCAACTCTGTGTAAATAATTTCAATTCCAGAATCTGTAAATTAACAATACAGAAAATATAACATTACATACACATTAAAAAAACACGATGTACACACAAACACACACACACACATACACACACGCATATATATATATATATATATATATATATATATATATATATATATATATCTTTTTTTCATTTAATCACAGAAAATAATATACGAAAATATAATTTTTTGTGTAAAGTTTCAGTATTTACTTCAGGTAGTATATTATGAGAATATATATATGTTAATTCAGAATCACAGAATATTCCGTGTATCATTCTCGTGAGAATTCGTAAGGATTACTTCAAAGAACCCCAACGTCTATTAAACAGTAGAGAGATATAGCGAACAACTGTTGTACAAGATAAAATTTACGTTAGGATAGCGACACAAAATAATGTAAAAATGTGCAATAACAATAGAAGATAACTAACATAAAAATATAATAAAGTAAACATACGTATACATCAATAATTATATATATATATATATATATATTAATATATAAAATCTTCCATAATATTATAGTAAAATCACATATTTAAAGTAGTCGTCGTTGTCGTCTCTTATGTTGAAAATACGATAGTTTACTTAGTTATCTCCTCTTCCCATGAAAAACACACAAAAGAAGGGGTTAACCTTAGGCCAATTGTACCTTGGTCCTGAAAATACCGCCCATAGAATGAGGTCAATCAAAACTAGGAAGCGGTGCGATAAACTAAAAAATTCCGTAGCATATGCGTATATAAAAACGCAAGGTAACCAAAACTCTTAGCATAAGTCGCCCAAAGGGGAGTTGATCTCAAGTCAAATGGGATCGAAAAAAAAGAGAAATACAGCATATCTCTCATCAGACTAAATTTTAAAGATTTAAGGTCGGGTTGAAAAAAAAAATCAGCCCGTGAATGTTTGTATTACTTCGACCGGATATTGGCTATACAGACCGAAACAATTTTTTTCTGTAAAATGATAAATTCTATGTAACACTTAAAAGGGTGGGAAGTGACGACTAGAAAGTTTTAAACGTGGCAAAATCTTAGCTAATTAGTAATTATAAGGTTGTCGAAAACTCATGATGATGATGATGATGATGATGATGATGGTGATGATGGAATAATAATAATAATAATAATGATAATAATAATAATAACAATAAATGCAATGTAGTGCAATAATAGTATAGTCAATGATCATGTGTGTTAATAAAAAAGGGTGACCCCCCCAAAAAACAGAGGACATTCAATTGTTATTCTGAGCATTTTACAGTCAACGGAGAAAAATGTCAAAGACCCTAGTGTTTGGATGTGATGTTTTGAATATAATAAACTAGTTATAAGCAAAGTTTCATTTCATTCGGACAAAACACTAAGAAACAGGGCCTAATTAGTGTTTATGTCCGTTTTGGGGGGTGGGTGGGTCACCCTGTACTAGTAATAATATAAAAGAAAAAAAACTAATAATCATAACTATCTTAGTAATGATAGTAACAGATTTAGAAATAATTATAATAAAAAACGGTAATAAAATGACGATAATAATAATAGTTATAAAGATAATACTAGTTAAAATAGTATTAGAAATAAATTGCAGCAATAGCGATAGTGATAGAAATGACGATGTCAATAACATACCCATAATGATAAAAAGCGGTAAAGGTAAACACACCCACACACATACCCACACGCATACATATATATATATATATATATATATATATATATATATATATATATATATATATGTGTGTGTGTGTGTGTAAGGGGGTATATATATATATATATATATATATATATATATATATATATATATATATATATATATATACACATATATATAAAATACCTGTGATCAACTAGACAACAGTATCAGCTACACAATATGTTCATTTTATATACGCACTATAATGCTACAATTTGTTTACTTGTACAAATTGTAATGATCCCATATTTATTGGGATTCTATACGCATCCTACTTTTTCAAACCTTTTTTAATATACATTGGAAAAATGATGTTTCGTATTTTCTCTTGCAATGATAATTTTATTCCAGTATTACTTCTTTCTATGGCAGGGAAGTAAAGCAGAATGTATTTCTTTTCCAAATAGTGCGCACTCTTTTAACGGAGGCATGAGCGTATTCTAACACGTATAAAATACTTATTGTCATGCACGGTGGGATTGTGCAGTATATGTCCTGTTGTTATTTGTGTATATTATCACAAATTACCTTCTAGTTTTACCTGTTATGGCGTAAGCGTTTTCATCTTTACACTTGTAAGGCCCTTTCTTAGGAAGCGGATATATGTTTTTTTTTTTTTTTTTTTTTAAATACATGTGAGCATTTTTTTTCATAATTGTTCTACTTGGTCGTCAGGCGATAATCTATTTTATATGTCCCTAATTCTTTTATCCAAATGCGGTTTGTGTTCCTTTATCCCGCGCTTATCTTCCTCAGTCTTATTTAATAGGGAAGCATATATAATACATTTGTTTTTCATGAAACCATCGTTGCAGGAATTAGTTTTACCTTTTAGAGCGATCTTTTCTGTATTTTTGAAACTGGCCTGTTTCCCGTATGTAGCTTATGCCTTTCTAATAATCTAGTATGTTGTAATACGTCATTATACCATCCATTAAAGTCACTATGACGAATATCAGCGTTTGAAAGGCGTGAGTTGTATAGTTTACTTCATCATTTTATTATCTAAATAAGGCAGAATTTTCTCTTTGTTTTGAGCGACTAAGATGTTTCACGAAATATCATTCTGTTTAGCCAAGTTAGTGAAATGCTAATGTGTTGACATGTGAAATTCCAGACATTATATCCTCATATAGGAATAGTGTAGTATCTGCTCTGGCATTGTACGATCGGGCAGCCATTATTTTATTTGGCGTTGATACTGTATTATGATCACTTATCAGGATAGTGTCCTGCCGGAAACTTCCTTCTACTTTTTGGCAGACTATAAAAGTAATTTTGTAATCATGATACTATTTTTCAACCGTTAAAACAAAAAAAAAAGCTGTGTGAAAAAGAACCGGCGTTGACATTATGATCTGCGTCGAGGTAATAGAGTAATATATGCTTAATTTTTATCATAGCATCTTGCGCCAATTTGTGTGAAAAATTGTACACAATATTTTGTCGTGATACTCACCACCCAGGCATTCCATTTTATGTTTTATAGGAGATAAACACACCAGATAATTCCTGAGTATAGTGTACTATCCGTATGGTTGTTTTCTGATTTATTTTCCAGGCGTTACCTGATCGTTTTGTGTATATTGTCAGAGTAGCGTATGCCCATTTTACATAATGCCGTCCTTTAAGATATAAGCTAATCGGATATTGCAGTATAGAGCTTGTTACTACTCATGATATCATTCTATTAGGAATTACACTTTATTTAGAGAAGTACAGCTATCTAAAAAAATTGCATCGTTGCAAAACTGGGGTAATGTGTCAAATGTTACGTCTCCATAGCACCATGCTTTCAAATTTGCAACTACATGCGGGTAAATAAGAATAATAATAATAATAAGAAGAAGAAGAAGAAGAAGAAGAAGAAGAAGAAAAATAGTGGCACTTTACGTGTAAACACAAACAGATAGTAGTAATTGAAAACGGTAATAATAAGACATAGAAGTATCAACGGAAACACCAATATAAACAAGAAAAAAAAAAGAAAAAAAACAATATAAACAAGATAATTGGGTAAGATTATAGGTATTTATATTGACTAATATCAAGGACAAAATACTTCAATGTTGCAGCCATCGCTGGATTTGCAACATATTAGAAGGGCAACAAAGAATTTAAGAAACTAACGGAAACTGTCTAGAGAGCTGTTAATAATACAATAGAAAAAATAAACTTAAGTTATCACCAGTTGAACCAATGTGAAGGATGAAAAATACAACTGATAGCAATAATAAAACCTCTTGTCATCTT